>NW_024039319.1:0-600000 GCF_016077235.1 Cyprinodon tularosa
GGCCGCTGGTGGAGTTTTTTCCAGCGGGGCTATAAATTCAATAGATGTATACGAAAAACCAATTAAATGTATACTAAGTTATCACACCAGTATATTTATATGAATGGCAACAACAAAAAACATTTCTAAAAACAAAACATAATTTCATGTACGGGTTTACTTTTTGTACATACATTTTGCCATTCTGAGATATTGTGAAGGCAAATCTGTGTTTTCCATGGTCCAAGGTTGTGTCACAAACCTAAATTTAATAATGGAGAGGCTCTTGTCAGCTTTACATTTTTAAAATATAAAACAACTATTTATTTTCTAAAAATGTGTTTATTTAAAACAAACTATGCAACTTAACAAAAACCTAGAAAAAATATGCTATATTATATAATTTTCCATGTGAATCCTAGATTGTTCTTCTCCTTTGTCTTTGCTACAAAGTGCTTTAAATCAGTCCTAGCTGTCTTTATCCATGCTGGCTCAGATCCCGACATTTGAAAAAGGAGGCAGACAGTCAAGGCAACAGAATAAAGCGTTAGCCTCGCTGCAAGCAGTTAGCTAAGCCAATTTAGATGTCCAGCCATTCAGGTCCAAACGATTTCACCTCCAGCTTCTCTTGTTAAGTTTGCTTCCCTCCCGCCACTCCGCTTGTCAATCACCCACTAAAACTGTGACGATATTTCCTGTCACTTTAGGGCGTAGCTTTGGTGCGCCAAGAGCTCTCCTATATGTTTTGCAGAGGAGCTACTGCGCATGTACAACTTTTAACAAGAGTCAATGAGCAAACATTTTAATCCCTAGAGCATAAATACGTCACCAATCCAACGAAAACACCGCAACCGCTTTGTCTGTCATTAAAGGTACAGTGGAGGATGTTCTTTTTCTTGTGATTCCTAAAAATAAGTAGACCTCCTAATTGTCAATCAATCTGGTAATATGTTTATTTATATAGAAACACATTTCTTCTCATGTAGGTGCCTTTTCTATCTAAGGAAAACATGCTGATTGCATCAACTCATGGACTCAAAGGCAAGCCCTCAAACCAAGCATGCTTGTAGCGACAGTGGAGAGGAAAATTCCCTTTTAACAGTAAGAAAGCTCCAGCAGAACCAAAACCAAACTCAGTGTGAGCTGCCATCTACCGAGGCCAACTGGGATTCAATGAGAAAGAAGCAGACATAGAGGGAAGAACAGAGATACAAAAGGCAACTGTAGAGCAGCTCCACCAGGCAGCCCCATCCAGGAAACACAGCCAGACAGAGGAGCTTCGAGCCAGCTCCCATGGATGGGATGAAGAGAGCACATCCAGCCAGTCACAGTCAGTTAAAAAGGACTACACTGACTAGCACCATCTATAAACAAGGGTGTTGATGGCAGCAGCACAGCTGATATTTCTCTCCAGGATGGAGTCACAGCCAAACAGGAACAGACCAGATGAAGCTACTATGAGAAAAAGCAGAGAGAGCAGAACGTTAGAGATTGAACTAACAGATTCTGCAGAGTGGGAGAATAGAGATAGAATGAAGCAGAATGATGAAAAAGGGGTCCCTATGTCCTCCAGCAGTCTAAGCCTATAGCAGCAGAACTATAGAGATAGATCAGGATAACCTGAGCCACTCTAACTAGAAGCTTTATCAAAAAGGAAAGTTTTAAGCCTAGCCTTAAAAGTAGACAGGGTGTCTGCCTCACGGACTAAAACTGGTAGTTGGTTCCACAGGAGAGGAGCCTGAGAACTAAAAGATCTGCCTCCCATTCTACTTTTTATAGTTCTAGAACCACGTGTAAACCTGCAGATTGAGAGTGAAGTGCTCTGTTAGGAACATAAGGAACAATCAGATCTCTGATGAGACGGAGCTTAGCCATTTAAGTCCATGATTAAGACAGCAAGTGAGTCGAGTTGGCATGGAAAAACAAAGAAAGGCCATTCTGCCATCATCATCTATAAGGAATTACCTGGCCACCTTGCGGAGAAAGTTCATTTTAGCCGCTTTTAGCAGAGATTTTTATGATTTTGGTCATGATCCAACCATAAGTGAGGGTTCTAACATTGAAACCTTAAATGCCCACAGTAGGATTCCTCCTATATAAGAGCTACTTCCAGAAAAGGGTTCAGGTAGGATCTCTTTAACTCTTAAGATGTAAGAATATATCCTTGGTAGTCTTCCAAACTATGCACTGAGAAATCTAGATTTTTAACCTTTAATTTTTTAGGAAAAAAAACAGCACAGATCAGCTGAGCTGGGGACGTAGGACATCATCAGCAGGCCTGAAAGTTATGCTGACAAGCTTTGCTGCTTTAATTGGAAACAGCACACACACGTTATGGCCCCTGATAATTGCTTGCTGAATGCTACAAGGTTGTTCTCAATGTCAACCCAAAGCCACAGAATAAAATGACCTTAAACAAACTAGTATGATTGGGTGATTAAAACGTATGTGCTGAGAAAAGCGATGTGAAGCCTGAGAGGATGGGGACAGGGTCAAATGCCTCAGCATCTCAGTCACTATATGGGAGCTGACAGGCCTGTTAGCAGCCACATTACACTTATAGAGCCGTCTGATGCATTTAGTAAAATCTCATCTCTATGTTGGAGCAGAGAGCTAGCGTTAGGTGGGCGGGCTGACAAACCTCATTCATGTTAATGAACAAGTTTGGCATTTTGGAGACAGTAGCTAAATTAATCTTTGACTGAAGTCAGCAGGCCAAGGTCTTCAGATGTGCTTCTTTTTCCCCCCAAATATGTTTTGAGTCACTCTTGGACATGAAACCAGCTCCAGTTTGCTTTGCAGCTCAGCCATGTTGTTGAATTGGAGAGAACAAAGTACCTGTAAAGCGCAAAAAGTGATTTTATTTAAACATAAAGATCAGTAAAAATTTTGTCAATTAGGAATGTCAATACAAGCACTGAGTAATTTTTTGTGTGTGTTTTTATAAAAAATCTGTAAAACTAATCTGCATATCATTGCTACAGGGTAGGGGTAAAACGATTCCTTGAATAATTGAAGTACCTCAATTGTTAAAATTCCTCAAGGCAAAGTATCTGCCTGAAAACTTTGTAAAATTCACACCACTTGGATTTTGATTGGCTGTTCAGATGTGACGGTGCGTTTAAGGACAGAATGTGATTTTGGAATATTACCTTGTCATTCTGCGCTTGTTTCCTTATGAACAAGATATAGATCCCACATACACTATATTGCCAAAAGTATTTGCTCACCCATCCAAATTATTGGAATCAGGTGTTCCAATCACTTCCATGGCCACAGGTGTATAAATTCAAGCACCTAGGCATGCAGACTGTTTTTACAAACATTTGTGAAAGAATGGGTCGCTCTCAGGAGCTCAGTGAATTCCAGCGTGGAACTGTGATAGGATGCCACCTGTGCAACAAATCCAGTCGTGAAATTTCCTCGCTCCTAAATATTCCACAGTGAACTGTCAGCTGTATTATAAGAAAATGGAAGTGTTTGGGAACGACAGCAACTCAGCCACGAAGTGGTAGGCCACGTAAACTGACGGAGCGGGGTCAGCGGATGCTGACGCGCATAGTGCGAAGAGGTCGCCAACTTTCTGCAGAGTCAATCACTACAGACCTCCAAACTTCATGTGGCCTTCAGATTAGCTCAAGAACAGTGCGCAGAGAGCTTCATGGAATGGGTTTCCATGGTCGAGCAGCTGCATCCAAGCCATACATCACCAAGTGCAATGCAAAGCGTCGGATGCGGTGGTGTAAAGCACGCCGCCACTGGACTCTAGAGCAGTGAAGACGCGTTCTCTGGAGTGACGAATCGCGCTTCTCCATCTGGCAATCTGATGGACGGGTCTGGGTTTGGCGGTTGCCAGGAGAACGGTACTTGTCTGACTGCATTGTGCCAAGTGTAAAGTTTGGTGGAGGGGGGATTATGGTGTGGGGTTGTTTTTCAGGAGCTGGGCTTGGCCCCTTAGTTCCAGTGAAAGGAACTCTGAATGCTTCAGCATACCAAGACATTTTGGACAATTCCATGCTCCCAACTTTGTGGGAACAGTTTGGAGCTGGCCCCTTCCTCTTCCAACATGACTGTGCACCAGTGCACAAAGCAAGGTCCATAAAGACATGGATGACAGAGTCTGGTGTGGATGAACTTGACTGGCCTGCACAGAGTCCTGACCTCAACCCGATAGAACACCTTTGGGATGAATTAGAGCGGAGACTGAGAGCCAGGCCTTCTCGTCCAACATCAGTGTGCGACCTCACAAATGCGCTTCTGGAAGAATGGTCAAAAATTCCCATAAACACACTCCTAAACCTTGTGGACAGCCTTCCCAGAAGAGTTGAAGCTGTTCTAGCTGCAAAGGGTGGACCGACGTCATATTGAACCCTATGGATTAGGAACGGGATGTCACTTAAGCTCATATGTGAGTCAAGGCAGGTGAGCAAATACTTTTGGCAATATAGTGTATATTTCTTTGACCACTGCTGTTGGGCAGATATGGCAGCAGTCGCTGTAAAATCCATGTTATAATAAAATATGTTGGCTAATATTAAGCCACATCGAATAACTCAACCAAAAATATATCACTTCCATCACAAGGTAAGATACTAAATAGCTTAGTTAACGTGTGTAATTGCTACACCAAGGGCCAACATACATCAACATACATCAAGTGGTTTTCTGAAACAGGACAGGGTGATGTAGCGCATGCATCTATTGGTTCTGACACCAGTTATTTTTAATGGCTTGCCCCACGCAAGCAGGTTTTATCCGGCAAAGTGCACTGGCATGTGGGGTTCAGTGATAAATTTACAATGGGGCAATAGAAACCATTAACAACCAGCCAAAAAACAAAGAGACTAGAAAGCAAAATAAAGGAAAAGCTTTTAATGTGTGTCTTAATTCCCTTATTTCAACTTTGAGATTGTGGTGGGTGTTGAAATCGAGCTCTTTCACAGCCTGGAGGTCCTCAGTCCTATCTCTGGACCTAGGCTTTCATACACACATAACATTCTTCTTTATTGTTGGTCTTTGTATTCTAAAGCACTGAAAACTCCTGCTGAAAGTTATGCTGACCACCTGCTCATGCTTCTGGTCCCAGTCAGACTCTGAACCCTCCTGGGAGTCTGTGGATGCCTGGAAGTCTGGATCCTGCCACCTGTTTCTGTTCCTGCCTGATCTGGATCCTGTCTGTTCCTGTCTGTTCTGGATCCCTGACCAGGATTGGCTTCCAGCATGTCCTCTAGGACTGCAGCACTTGGGGACACTCTTGGACTGGACTGTTAAACCAGGTAAGTGGCCAACTCAGATGATCATCTTCTGTCAGACGATCGTGGTCACTTACCTGTGTTTCTCCTGCAGAGTTCTGTGATTGGGTGGTGCCCTGCTCCCCATCCTGCAGTGTCCGCGAGCCACAGCTCCACTTTAGTGTTTCTTAATTTAATAAACCTTTTTGAACTGACTGCCTCTCCTTGAATACTGGGTCCATCTGTCCGCGTTCTTGACAGTTTTACCAGCCCAGTAAGTGTGTCCAACCAATGCTCAACATCCCATTTACGTGCACTTGGCAGTGAGGCACAAAACTGTTCTGCTCAATGTTTATCTGGGTATATATGATATTAACTGAATAATTGTAGATTTAAAATTGATACTTTAATATTGCAAAAAGTGGTGGGTTCAGACAGCTCAGTATTTCTGAATATCTGGTGACTTAAATTAAAAGCTTTTCACATGAAATGACAGTAAAGTAAGTTCTCAAAAATTTAAGCAGTAAGTCTTTCAATCTAGGTTTATAAAAACTTTAATTATCTCAACAACAAAGAGATATCTGTTCAAATAAAGTTTTTATTGCCTTGTTCGTTTCAAGCAGTGCTTTCAATAACTGATTTAGGCTTCATTACAGGAATAATGCTTCCTTGGGGTGTGGGATCGACAGATGGAATAGACTAGTTGAAAGTGATGTTAATGCTGTTGTTCAGTATAAATGGCATCATTTAAGACTGCTGAAAGCATCAATTTGTCTGATTACTTCAGCTGCGGGTTTAACAAGGCGGGCTGGGAGTTTCCTTCCTTCTCCTTTGTTCTTTGAACTGAAATATTGAGCTGAAGTTTGTTGATTGGAAATCCTGCTGTGATATTGATCATCTGCACGCGAGGAAACAAAGCGGCTAAGAAAAGTATAAGAATGATGTTATAGAGAATAACAGCAGCCTTGTGGTTTAAGTAAGGCTCAGCTTTGTACGGTCTAATTGGCTTATAAATTGGATCTTGTTCTGTAGGGTCATGACCTCACCTGTGAGCTTCACTGTTTAGCTTTCACTGTTTATCCACTATGACACTGTGGTGCAACCACATCCCATCCTGGCCATGAACACAAGATTGACAGCTGTATAAAATCCTATCTGCATGCTAATTTTGACCCTTTCACCTGTCAAAGCCAGTAAACGTTTCTATTTACCTGATATTTTCACTAAATGTCACAACCTTATTTCCTATTTGAAGCTATTTTCATGAAGTTGAGAGAGAAATCTCTGAGAGGTATATATGGAGGCGACAGCAGATGAACATCCATTTTCTTAAATTGGGGTAATTATGTTGAAAGCAGCCTTTAAAGGTTAGGCAAATAAGCCTCGTCTCTTCTAAATCAGGCATCGTCCCCTTCTGTCAAAAGCTCACCTTTCTCACTCCAGATTCTCTACATCCCAAAGGTCCTCGAAGGGCTTAGAGAGAAGGAGGATGGAGAAGACGGGAGGTGCACAACAAGCTGAAGTTATTTGTTGGACAATGAGGTGGAGGTGATGGTTAGGCAGCGCATGGAGCTGACCTTTGCTTGACCTTTTGCATGGCGGTTTGGGCAGGCTTATCGCTCTGGTTCGCTCAGGTTAATGACCTGTCAGACGGACTGATCCATGAGAGCAGCAGACTGTGACAGAAGCCTAACAAACACCAATCAGGAGGCAGAGTTGGGTCAAAAACACGACTACCTTCAGGATGGCAACGTTGACAAAGTAAACTCTCAGATCCTGTAAAGTTTTAAACCTGCTTCTAGTTTAACAAAATATTCCCTGAAACAGAAACCAGTAAAGAAACTTCCTTTCCTTTTTGCCGTTTTGTTTTAGCAGCAGACAAAGTGCTTTGCAAAGCACCCAGCGGCAGCTTAAAATGCTCCTGGTCGTGTCCAGCAGGATGAATGGCTGTGCAGTGCATAGTCAGGGTTTTTATTTAAAGTTGTAGAGATGTTTTAGTGCCACAATAAAAAGAGAAGACTTTGAGAAATGGCAGAGGCTGAGTGGTGGACTTTAATTACATTCAGGAGTTAATAGCTGCTGTTGTTCCTCTGGTTAATGGAAAATGAAAAATTTCTATGACCAAGGGCGTAACTTTGTGTCTAGAACTGGGGATGGGGGTTAACTGCCCGCCTTTTTATTGATCTATTTTACAATTTATTTTCATGAAGATTGAGGACAATTTGACTTTTCTTTCTTAGAAATATATGTTATGCTCATTTTGTAACCTACATCCCTTTGTTCTTTGTATTCACTTTGACCCTTTTCTGTTCCACATCAGTCCATGAAATGTCTCCTTTTCTTAATAAATGTAAATGTTTTAAAGATTATTTACAGCATAAAGAAATAAATCTCCAGTTGTATGTAGATGGTGCATTATAATTTGTTTGGAAATAATTACAACACACGAGTGAACAGCAGCCACTGGACAAAAACTCTGCCTGTTTATTTCAGCAGTTATGTTGAAATTAAAATACCAAACGTTCTAACTAAATTAATATTCTAAATATTTTTGCGCTTCTATGAACCTTTTCTGTTCCACAGCATCTTTCCAACCCTGAAATTTTCTCAGGAAGATATAATTATATTTGTCCTGGCAATTATAATAAATAAAAACGTTTCATATTCTTTTATTTTCTGAACATTAGACTTTTATGCAGTCTTCTCTATGAACACCTTCTCTGTAGAGGAAAAAAAGTGTTTAACTTCATTATTTGAAAGTGTCAAGTATTTTTTTCCCTTGACCTTTCTTGAACTTTGATCTATTGTCCTGATAGTGCTAATGTTACAGATTGATAACTAAAACCAAAGCACTGTTTTTTTAATAAATCTCTTAAAAGTGTATGCTTGTTCAGCAATTTTAGTTAATCTATTTTACATATTATAGATACTATTTTTTAGATTCTTCTACCATAGAAACCATATTAGCCACTGACACTTTTAGTTATCTGAACTTAACTGAATAAATAGGATGCAGGACTTTATTTCTGACTCTCCATGATTCTCTCCATGCTATATTTATAAACGCAGCTTGGATCATGTTGCATGTGGATTGGTGATGGAGCTTCCATCTTTGACATTGCAAATGCAAGGGATTTGCAGGATGCATTGTTAGCATATTAGATTTTAAATCTCTAGTGAACTTTCCTCAAATTAAAAATAATCTTTCTTTCAAAAATGCTCTGATATTAAAGCTACAACAATAGAATAATTGATTTAAATGAAACCCATCATCCCTGAGGGAAGCTTTTATTGTGGAGGGATGCGATATAGATCACATATTTCACATATTTTAGTTTTCCTAAGTGCTGAACAGCTTGTTAATACACACATTTATGCAGTTCTTTCAAGTAAATATATTTTCATCATATCTGCTGCATTTTTATACACCCACTCATACACTGATAACCATATCTGGGACATTAAGGGAAAACAGAGTCCTGCCCAAGGACACTGTTTCCCCACGTTATGCAGGATGGTTTCAAGTATGAGATAAGCAAGGATAAACCCTTTCCTCTGAGCCAAAGCTCCGACAGTCTCCCATTTTCTCAAATACAGACACAGGACGTCAAACAAGCAGAAACCAGGCAACTTGTCAGCTGAGTCAGCAGGAGGTGACACCCTGGAAACTGCTGCATCTCCGTTTTGATAACCAGCCAACAAAATTGCTGAACCTTTCATCTGGGGACCTTGGCGGGTGGAGTAATGTGCTACTTCTGCTGCAAGTGTTGGTGCCTCCCGATCCCAGCTCTGCTTCTCTAAGACAGTCAGACGGGGAAACTAATCCATCTTCATTGGTTACAGCTGCAGTGCAGCATGCAAAACCTCTGCAGGGAAATACACAGGCTCCATGCTAACATGCAAGCGGCCTCCTAATGCGCTGAGTCAGTGAAATTTGGGCTGGAACAATAAAGTAAGCCACGCAAAAGCCTTATTCTGAATATTACTGTATAATAATTGGCTCTGATGGAGTTGCAGGATCAGTAATAGTAGCTGAATAAGCTTGCTAACTGAAAAAGAACGGATAAAAGAACAAAATTAATTTGGGGCCTGGAGACATAGGCTACTGCAGGAATTACAGACAATAAACTGATCACATGTTGATGTATTTTCAATGTGGTTTTGTGGCGTTTCATAAAACCTAAGAAAATGCTACAGCATCAGCTCTTTCCTGATCTGATTGCACAAGCATTTTTTGTTCCACATGAAGTTTACTTGGTATCACTGCATGAAGCGTTCACTAAATTAGGGATTTATACAGATTTAAACAAATTATGGACACAGGAGCTGAGGGATATTTTCTGTTTTTATGACTTTTCAATATATTTCATGAAGAAAAACCAATAAAGATCAAATAGATTTATACTATACCAAGATTTAATTTAAATGAAAAAAGAAGCATGTTTGATACTCATGTATCATGAATTCAAATGATTCAGAGATAAACCTAGAATCTCTATCAAAGTTTTACATCAATGATGACCTGCAATCAAGCTTATTCTCTAACTTAATTATTAAAATTAATCAAAAAATATATTTACAGTTGAAACCAGATAGTTAAAGACCTTTTATGGACCTTTTATCACTGTCTGACTTTCCAGAACCCTGGAGGTGCTGCAATCTTCTTAAAAGTAGACTCTATTCAACCATAGCCTGGTTTAAACAGCATGGGAACCCAAGGGGGCCTGTTCTGCAAATGGACATGTCTTGGTGGAAAATTTGTAATTCAACAACTCCTGTACCAACATGGGTCGAAGCGCCACTGAGGAAGGAAGAAGCCATTATTCCAAAAGCAGCAATGCATGTCGAGAGACATGTTCCGCGTTTAAATAAACCCGATTAATTACCAATCTAGGATGGTTCTATGATGAAGGAAGGAAGGAAGGAAGGAAGGAAGGAAGGAAGGAAGGAAGGAAGGAAGGAAGGAAGGAAGGAAGGAAGGAAGGAAGGAAGGAAGGAAGGAAGGAAGGAACTGGTTCTAAGTGATCTTAAAGGGGAAAGGTTTAGTGTTAGTTAATTTCAAACACATAAAAAAAAACATTAAAAGAATGGTTGTGTGTGTCGTTATTCTGCGTATTTAAATATCTGGTCTCTGTTGAATATTTGCAGTATTTTTTTTTTGTCATATTTTTGGTAAACGTTAAAAAGACAGGCAGATCTACACTTTGTAACCTGCACATGGAGTTACCATGGTTACCTTTACAAAAGTACGCCAAACTATTTGAAGGCAGGATTTCTTCTTTTTGGGATGAATTAAACATCAGAATGATTCATCGTTCTTTTTATATTTTGCATCATAAAAGTAAAAGTAGATTCTTTAGAGTTCTCAACTTTGAGTTATGCTCAAATAATCAGAGCTCAACCTTTGTGCTTTCCTTCACTCTGCTTAAAACCGCCATAACAGGTACATCTTATCCCATTTCCTCACCTTCTCTTTGCACAGATGCCTCACATTCAGCTGAAATATGACCATTGGTTTAGTGAAGGATAAAATATTGTCACATTAAGATAGATGGAATGGGAGACTGTGGCTGGGCTGTTCATATAGAGTATATTAGAGCATCATAATGACTAAAACAGATGGTGTTGACAGGAATAATTCTTTTTTTGCCGTTTTTTTGAGAAAATCCAGTATGGCTTTATGACAGCTTTTACAGCCCAGATTTATGCTGGCACAGGCTGGTATCTGCAGCAGAGATGTGGAGCAGGAGAGGTGGGAACCCTGAAGGAGGAGATATACTGTCCAAGTTAAAAGCAAAGTATATCAGGTGATGAATGGCGTGCATATTAAGTAGGACTCCTAAATAAATCATGTTCTTCTGGTTTTTGACACGTCAGTATTTGTGTGTTTTGTCCTCAAACGGTTCAGAGATATAAAGCCTCCTTACCCTGAAGATGCATTATCTTTGCTGCGTTTTTTTAGTTGTTCTTCCATGAACAGTATTAAGAAATAAGTACACCAGAAGTACACACTTCTTAACAGCTATGATGTATTTTCCTTCTGTTTGCAGTGTTTTATGCTGATTTAGAGACTGAGGAACTTTAGAAAAAAAACAGAAATTGAGCAAAAATGGGACTATTAGTTCTAAGGAACACTAGCATTATGTTAAGATGGACAGTAATAGAAATGGTTATGTAAAGATTGGTCTCTGCGTCGGCAGTCCTTCCAGATCTTTGTCTAGAAAATCTTCAAAGTAGTAATGACATTCTGATAAAAGGATGAATCCCAGGCAGATCTAAACGGCTAAAGAAATCAGCACTGATGCTCCTGTCAGATAGCAACGGTGGCCCAGAGGTTTCAACACTAATGAAAAAGCCGCAAAAACAAATGCAAAAGCTGCAACACAATTCTCACAAATGTGGGCAGGGATGGGCACAAACGTGCTTTGGGACGGCCCTTAACGTAGCGGACCCTGAGCTGGAACGCACAAACTGAGGGTTAGTGCTTAGGGTTAGCGTTTAGGGGCCAATTTGGAATTATGCCATTTTGCTAATAACCAGCTTCTTGGTACCACCCTGCTTTCCATTGTTGTAGATTAGTTAAACTGGATAGGCTGGGAGTAATCCTAATGGGTTGAGCTTACTGCATGGTAAAGACCTCTGAAAGCGCACATGCAATGTGTGCCAAAGTGACTAATTTTCCTTTTGAGTGGCTAACTACCGTCAGAATATTCTGATTGGCATCATTACATTACGCATTTTAATCTGAAGGGTCGCTTATTCCGATTACTTCTATCCTTATAAAAGGCTGAGTTCAACTGAGTTAATCCAAACACATTTCAGTCCAATCATAACATTTTATGCATCAATCATAAAAAAAAGAAATCCAGTGATGTCCCAGGTTCCACAGCAGGAGGCTGGACTGTAGTTTAACAAACCGCTGCAGATTCTCTGCTTTTACTCATCCATTAAAAATCAACCTCCAAGAAACACTTCATGAAAATGTAATAAAGAATCTTTTTGTTCAGTAGAAATGTTATTTCTACTGAATACAAAAACTGACCAATTAAATGTTTGTTAGACACGTGTTCTCCTTCTGCAGAGATGTTGTTTGTTAAGGATTGGATATTTGATAATCAGGTTATGTTTTATTTAACATGTTTGTCTGAATGTTTGCTGCAAAGGTCGATGATCCGGGTCCAGAAAGTACAGAGATCAGTTCCAACTATTTGCATTTCCAGCTCCACATGCAGAATAATCACGCGGATAAAGAAAAAAACAAGGCAAGACCTGGATTATTCGCCTCTGCTTTGCTGTAAATTGTGATGAAAATGATCTTAATTCAATTTAAATGGAGTTACACAGATTCAAAGTCACATAGTTTGGATTCTGATTAAAATTGTTTTTGTGTTATCATTGGGTTTGGGTTTTTTTTGTTAGTTAATTATGTTCTTAAGGGTTTTCCATAAACAGCTGTTGTAGCTGAGGGAAAACTCTGATACAAGTCAGAGAACTAGAACCAAAAGTTTTGATTTTCACTTCATGACTATAAACGAACATTCACAAACAATGTAACTAATTGCCATTATTTTTTATGAATACAAATCTCTTTGTGCCCACATATTAATTCAGGCATGTCAAACTCGCGTCCTCGAGGGCCAGTATCCTGAAACTTTTAGATACCCCCCTGGTTCAACACACCTGAATGAAATGGCCTAATTAGCTCCTCAGTGGAAGTTGAGTTCTCCAGGGTTCTGCAAAGGACCTAATTACTTGATTCAGGTGTGGAGAAATAAAGATGCATCTAGAATGTCCTCCAGACCCTGGAGGACTGAAATCTGAATATCTATGGATGATATGGACAAAACTAAAGTATGTTAAAATATACTATACATTCTGACTTATTTATTACTGGATGTTGTGTTCATATATATATATATATTTTATTTAATCAACAGAATAAAATTATTTCATCCTTTTTTTTAATTGTATATTTATACTTTAAAATGTAAAAATCTAATTAAAGAGACTAGTATCTAAAATAGCAGTACATTTTGTTTTTGCAGTAGATATTAATGAAAACACATATGGAGTCTTTTTTCAGCAACATTTGGGGTCAGCTTTGTTTTCATAGGCTGAGGCCAAAATGGTTGTTTTAATTATAAATTATGCAAACCTCTGACCAGCAAATTATATTTTTACATCAGGTGTGTCGTAGCCCAGCTTTGAACCCGTTTCATTTTGGTGATTTGGATCCCGATCCATACGGAGGAAGTTTTCAAGGATTCCTCAACATTGTGAGAAAGTGGAAAGGAGCTGCTTGGTGGAGGTCTGAACTCTCCGAATGCTTTCTAGTTCTGCTTATTATTCCGCTGAGAGAATTTATTTCACTCTCAAAGTGAGAGACAGAGATCACATGTATCTACTGATGTGTAAATTGTTCCTGATGTTGAGCAGGTATGGTGTTTTTTTTTTTTTTTTTTTTTACATATTTCAGTCTTCATATTTGTGCAAAAGACAAAATCCTCTCAGACGAGTTAGTCAAACTCCTCAGTTCGTGCTTGTAACAGTGCAATCTATTTCTGAGAAATGGGGAAACGTTTTATCATTTAAGAGGCAAATTGAGATGCAATCCTTTCAAGGAAAGCCAAGTCTGAAAACGTTTTGTATCTTTTAAGTATATTAAACACCTCATTGGGCCTTTAGGGCCATTAGTTTCTGAATAGAAAGGAAAGGCCAGGTATAAGTCTAAGCAGAATCAGAATCTATTATCAATAACATCAGAACTCGTCAGTTTTTACAGAGGACCCCTAATTAGAGACTGACCGATGACGACCATGACCGATCAATCTGCTTGGATCTCTGCGCCTATGAAAAAGAAGGCGCAGCGTGGGAGGATGAACAGAAGATGGTAGGAGATGAAAAGGAAACCATTGATTCTTCTTTTTCTTAAAAAAAACGCACAGCTTGTCTGCAGAGGCCTGAGGACAGAAGGATCGAAACCTCCAGCCGTAAATAAACTGACCGCGAGAAGTAAAGTGGAGCAAAAGCAAAAAGAAAAAGTTATTAGAATATGATTCAACATTAAAAAAAGAAAAGCATCACCACAAAGATGAAAGAAAGTTGATTCGATATGTTTCACAGCCAGACGCTCCCATTAGACTTTACATCAACTCATCATTGATCATGAATGGGAGCCATTTTGGGCTTTCAGTTAGACCTCTTAAATGTTTTAGAAAGAGTAGAGTTTTAGTTTTAATCTTTCCTGTTCGGATCTCGGTTTGGAAACCTGAAGAAATCTAGTTTATGCACAGCAAAGGTTCCTCCACAACTCTCCTTAAAAAAAGTAATACCCTTCCTTAAATTGAGATGCTTGTTTAAAGTTATTCCAAAAAAGTAAAAAAAAAAAACCATCCACTGGAATTTGTTTCTTAAAGTTTGAGGCTTTATAGAGCAGACCAAAAACAATGAATGACCTGGAAGACTGAGAATCTTCACCTGCATGTTGTTTAAAGTTAGTTGGATGATTTGTAAGATGGACTTTTCTCAAGAAGAAAGTTTATTTTGCTGATAGGAACACAACCTATATCATCATGATAACGTCAATATTCTTGATAGTCAGAAGCATCACCCTGACTGCTCAAGGTATACTTCTTAACACTGTGTTTAAAAATGACAAAACTACCTGTTTGTTTTCCGAAAGGAGAAGTTTCTGCTCAGATCCTCTTAATGGATGTTCAAGTAAAACTGGTTGTTAAACTGTTCATGGGAGAATATTGCTGACATGCTTTCCAAAAACAGAAAAAGACACAGAAGTCCAGGCAAACGTTAGTCAGTCACTTTTTATTAACACAAAAATACATAAAATAATCAGTTGCTTCAGCTTTCCTGCCAAACATGTTCCTAAAGTTACCAACAGATTCTTACTGGCAACAAAAATGGTCCTAAAACAGTCAGAAAACCGATTGCTTCCCTCTCTCTGCAGCTCTGCCTCAGTTTTCCATCCCTCTGCTCAATTTTAGCTGCAGGCTCCTTTAAAAATAATCTATTTGTCCATATATAATCAGCTGCCCAATAAAATATAAATCTTTCAGTTCCTAGTATCGATTAAAAAAAAAAACAAAAAGCAAAACAACTTTACCTAAAACAATAAGGAGAAATGCGCTACCTCTGCACCGCCACTCTAGCGAATGGCGCCGTGGAGCCCTTTTACTGTGCGCCGCAGCGCCATGTCTATAGTTGAGTCATAGTGGAAGATGTGGACTCAAAGCCCAAACATTGATACCAAAGTAAGTAAACAATCATTATCTTCTGCAGAACATAAACAGCACTTGGTTTTTTATCTATACATTTAATTTTGATAGCTGGGAAAAAAATAGCGATATATAGCATTATCGTGAAAATATTGTATTGTGACCAAAGTATCGTTAAACGTATGCCAAAACTCACCCCTAATAAAAAACACCACAACTGCACAAATAATAGTTTTAATCAATTGATGATACACTGTTTCTGAAAAAAAAAAAACACTTTCTTAAAATATGAAACAATTAAAGAAGCACCGAACACTGGTCAAAACCAGCTGTCAAAATCAGGACACTGCGAAGTAAAAAACTGTTTCCACAATGATAATAAAAAATACTGTCAACAAAAATGACGCCTAGAACAAAAATGCTGCTGACATTTGAGACAGAGGAGATAATTACAGTCCCTGACTTTACATCACTAAAATCGTGTGCTTTGACTGAAATGTTTTTGGGAGCAGTTTCCAATATTCGGGCACCAGAGCTCTGCTGTTTGAAAAACACGTGTTTTCAATGGAATTTAGTGCCTGATAAAAATGAGAGGAACAGTTAAAACTGTAAACTGTGACACAGTTATAATCCTGCAAAAAATAAATATTTTCAAAACGCAAATATATTATGAAAGTATTTATCAATCAATCAAACAAATAATCAATGTGATTCCTGGATGGTAGGGGAAGTGGGGGGGGGGGGGGGGGGGGGGTTATTTACTTTATTATTTTTTTTTTTTTTTCATTTGTTACTATCATTTTTTATTATTATTGTTGCTATTTCTTTAATGCCTTGACATCACTGGGTGGGGAGGGTGGAAATGATGGCAGGGGCTGGGGGGTGTAGACATGGGTGGGGAGGAAGGGGGTTCTACTATTGATGATACACTGTTCAAAATTTTGACTACCTGTGGTTGGTTCCTCTAATGTACAAAATGTGAAAAACAATAAAAAATTTATCACAAAAAAAAAAGAAACTGTTTATCAATAATTAACAACCAAACAAACATGTCCATGCTTGCCGTCCATCTTATTGTCTGGCGTCACTCCAGACGGTCAAACTGTATCTCAGCAGCCATTCCTCCAAACACTGGGCATCCAGAAACTTCTTTTTTCATAATAATCTGAGATTAAAGAACAGCTTGTACCTTAGACAAAAAAATTTGACATTTTTAGAAAAAATTATCTACATATCTAATTTTTTTTCCAATTACTTCACGTTGTTTACATCAAAGGCAAGTTTACTTCAGAATGCCTGTTGGTTCTTGGGCTGTTTATAAAAAACTCAACTTGTTTCACTTCATTTGTGGAAAACCGATTGATGTAAGAAGACAATAATCCCAAAAGATGCCAGAACTTTGTTGATTTTGGTTCAGTCATCTACCACATGAATCACTGTAAATCAAGGCAGCTGCTTAAATCCCACTTTTCTTATTTAAAGCTGCATCCAACCTTTAACTAAAATTTCTCTGCTTCAAAAACCATGTTTTTAAGACCTAAATCCAGCACACAGCACCTCAAGTGTTTCCTGCACAGTCTGTGCCGGTTTGACACCTTTGAGATGTTTGTTAACTTCCCTCCTCCAGGTTTTTTCTGTAAACAGGAATTTGCACATATTAATGCAACAATGATTTTAAATAAGCAAGTGAACAATGCATAAAGCAGAAATTAGCATGCCCCTGTTTCAGGAAAACACTTTTGCTGTGTGCTTGTACTACAAAGAATGCCTGCAGCATCTAGTGCTACATGCAGTTGTATTGTGTGTAAGAGCACTGACAGCATCAACTCTGCATTTGTGGGTGACATCTAGACGGACGGCTTCAATTTGGAGATTATTTTTACCAGAAAGGTGACAGGGATTATTTGATTTAAATTGATGAGCTGACAGAGGGGTGGAGGGGTGTATTTAGATAAACATTAGACACCATAAAAGCATATTCCCCCGGCACAAAATTAATTCCAGTATTTGGCTCTTTGTAAACATCATCTTGAGGAGAACCTTTCATGAGAAATGTATATAATATTGGTTTGATAGTAGGATGACATCTGTGTTTAAAATGCTCAATTCAGAGATTTCAAACTCTACTTTCAAAGTCAATTTCTCTACATCTAACCTTTTTGTTACTGATCACAAAGAAACAGCTCAGAAAAGCATCAGTAGCCATGTTGAATATAGATGAACATATTCATCTTGCAAGATGAAGAAGATTTCATCTGCTTTTTATTCCTCAATTGGCAAAGCAGCTTTTATCTGGGCGAGTTATGCTGGTCTCTTCAGGGTCGTTCTGACTCCTAGTTGAACTGTGGGTGTGATTTCTGTGTGTTTTTCACATCGGGGAAGTAACTTGAGGACAAGTAAATTCAGCCTTTGTAATAACTGGCTGAAAATATAATTTCCAGAGCAAGAGTTCAGACCAATTTCAATTTCAGCTTTGCTTTGGTAGATGATCATTGAAAATTGCTTTTTGTGAAAGAGGCAGAAAATGACAACATATATATTTCTGCTAAATGACAAAGTCTTTTCATTAATAACTTTTTCATGCCGTGTTAGCGGTAATTTCCCCAGGGTTTTTAGGTGGACTTGAATCACAATTGTCTAATGATTTAGGTCTGAGCCGTCAAGGTAAAGCTTGGATTTATTTGTGAGAGGTGCCCTGCAAAAAAGTGAAATCTAAGTAAGGAATTTTTTTCTTAAAATAAGTGATTTTTTTTTTATTTAGGAGGTAAGTGAGACACTTTGCCAAACAAAATGTATATTTAAAATAAGAAAAAAACAATTGCATTGTCTTATGTGAGCACTGTTTCATTTAAAACACTAGAAGATGCTAAATGTTTGCCCCAAATTGTGATATACATCTATAGCTGAAACTCACACATGATCTGGGTCATTACCAAATTTAAATATTTTACTGAAGACAGTAAAATACCTCTGGATGTTTTGAGTCTGATGCTGAAGCTGTCTATAGTCACTGCTGCCTCCCTCTGGTTTAGTGGAGAACTGCTGGTTCTGCCTAATATCTCTATCTCACAATGTTGGAGAATCTTAAAAAAAAAAAATGTATCCTGATCCCTATTGTTTCTTGGCAAAACCTCTAATAAAAATATTTTATTTGTCCTGTATACAGACTAACAAAAACTCTCCTAAAAGCATATCCTCCTTGGAAGACATAAAAAAGGGCCTTACAGGCAATTTTGCTGCATGGATGATTTTAATAATATAGACTGCATTATGAAAAAACAAACAAACACAAAAGACATGTAAATAATAAAACACTAGCTGCTTAATATTTGTCAGGAATTTTAGCCTTTGCCAAAAATACATTTTTCCAATGGACATTTAGTTTGAGCATAGAAACAAGTTAGTTAAAGAAAAAAATCTGTTTTAGATTGGAATCATAAAAGTCCTGATCTCAGACTCATAGAAAACTGTGGGAAGAGCAAAAGATGTTTTATTAAGACATATTCAAAAGCAAAATACATGAAAAATACAACCCAGAAAAAAGAGCACAAAAACCCCCAACATTTAGCATGGAAATAGCCAACTAGCAAGTGGGGCTAACACTTTGCATCTCATTAAATATTTTTTTCATATTTAGTAAATACCATCCAGCAGTAGGACTTTCTTAGACTCAGATGCTCCAAACATTTCTGAATATATGGAGCTGCTAATTACCAGAGTGGGATCCTCACTGGGTGTGCTGCTGAGCGGGAAAAACGGGTTAGAAGTGCAGACAGGTTGGTGGTGACCAGGATTCTGGCTGCTCAGAAACTGTTGGGAGGCCTACTACATGGACATGTCCGAAGTCCAATACATCGACATGTCCCAGGTTCACTATGGGGACATGTCCCAGTGTGGTCCTGTTTCTCTGACTGTGACTAACTGGGTGTGCTCCCTTCATCCTTTGACATGGGAGCTGGCTGGGAGCTCGTCTGCCTGGCTGTGTGTTTCTTAGACACACAGCCAGGAGCTGGTTTATAGTTGCCTTTTGTATCTCTGCTTCATTCTGTGTCTCTGCTTCTGTCTCCTTGAACCCCAGTGGGCCTCAGCAGATGGCCGCTCACACTGAGCCTGGTTCTGCTGGAGGTTTCTTCCTGTTCAAAGGGAGTTTTTCCTCTCCACTGCTGCTATAAGCATGTTTGTTGTGAGGGATTGCTGAAGAGTCAATGAGTCGATGCAATCAGCTGACTTTCTTAGATAGAAAACTTTGAATCAATTTGACTGAATAATCTGGTTGAACTGTCACTTGAAACTGCCTTGATGTGTTATGAATCGGCTCAATGCAAATAAATTGAATTGAATTGAAGGGACATGTCCCAGGTCCACTACATGGACATGTGCCTGGTCCAATACAGGGACATGTCCCAGGTCTCGGTGGCTTTGAATTGCTAGCCGCTGGGTCTAGTCTAACTTCTTGAAGCCTGGTAACTCTACAGTTACAGGTCCTACAGTAACGCTGACACAAACGATTGCTGGAAATTGGCTTTAAATGGTGATAAACGGGACAGTACTGGCTAGTTCTCTTCTCATCAAAACTAGACCAGCCATCTTGGAGAGGAAGTCTTCAGTCCTCTGGTCATTACCATCATATGTGTGGAATTTGCCACAAACTGAAATGTAAAAATTCCTCCAGTTGCTCTTCCACTGCATTGTAAAGTCTTGAACATGACCCCTCAGATACTTAAATCCCCTTCCCCTGTGGAACTAACCCCAGCTCAAACCAAAGGTGTCAAAATTCATAAATTCTGCATTAATATTGTGTGGAAGGTTTTAAAAGCCGGCTGAAAAGAAACTGATTCATGGTCTTGAGTGGGGAAACATCGCTGCTATCCTGACCTCCAGCCACAACTCCTCGATTTTAATCTCTTTATCTCCTCACCGTTCGTTTCCAATTAAAACCTCACATTCAGAGGTCAGCAGCCTCTAAAGCCTTTGATAGTGTGCAAGTCTGACTGTCTCCGTATGTGTGTTGGTTGTCTTCAGACTCCATTAAGTGATCTCTTATTTGCATCAAATTTCAGCTAAAAAAAAAAGGTTTCTCCTCAACGTTGTTGTTTATAGTCGTTGAACCACTCTGCTACAGTTAGATATTAAAATCTTCGGAAGCAGTGTGTGCGGCCCAATTATGAATGACCATAGGAGCTGATAATGACTCTGGGACTAAACAGATTCATCAGGGTGCTGAACTCGAAGCCAATCAGGCTGCTAATGAAGCCCGTGGCATAACGAGGAGACAACTAACAGCCACAAACTCTCTCTCAGCAACTGACCTTGACAGCTGTTCTCCATGCGTGCTATTTGCAGTCATATTCACGGATGCAAAGACACCCGATGGGCAGAAAGGATGTATCCTAAAGATCTCATTTACTTCCAAGGTTAATGTCGATACAGCTCTTGTCGTGAATATTTGCCTCCCCATTTGTTCTGTTTGTAAGAACTGAGAAGATCAAGAAATCAATCATCCACAGTTATTGACACCCTATTGAAGTAAATTACACTTTAAATATGACTACATGATTTTTTTCTCTTCAGCAAGAAGCAAGTAGATCTTGAATAATTCTCTATGCTGCTTTCATCATCTGAAAGTATAGGCTAACCATTATGCTTTTGCTGTACTATCAAAAACAACAGGACAAACAATAAGAAATATCCATCCATCCATCCATCCATCCATCATCCATCCTCCATCCATCCATCCATCCATCCATCGATCCATCCATCCATCCATCCATCATCCATCCATCCATCCATCCATCCTCCATCCATCCATCCATCCATCCATCCATCCTCCATCCATCCATCCATCCATCCATCCTCCATCCATCCATCCATCCATCCATCCATCATCCATCCATCCATCCATCCATCCATCCATCCATCCATCCATCCATCCATCATCCATCCATCCATCCATCATCCATCCATCCATCCATCCATCCATCCATCCATCCTCCATCCATCCATCCATCCATCCTCCATCCATCCATCCATCCATCCATCATCCATCCTCCATCCATCCATCCATCCATCCATCCATCCATCCTCCATCCATCCATCCATCCATCCATCCATCCATCCATCCATCCATCCATCCATCCATCTTAGTCCTTGTCAGGGTCTGTCATGATTTTAATCTGAGGCTCGGACCCACATGTAGTGAAACCAAACAGAGAGTTTCCCTGAAATCTGCTCAGCAGGAACTGTAAGGCGAGGGGAAGACAGCCTTTTAGTTCAGACTCAGTGGGAAATTTGATTCGTTGATCTTGAAGGAGAGGATCTGATTGTTGACTCACATTTCCAGAGAAGTGAAGGATCCTTGACTCCAATCTGTGTGTTGGTTTTCCAGTGTATGTCTGATTCGCTGGAGGTCGGAACAGGGTTTACCCAGAACTCGGACGGTGTAGGTGAATGGAGACGCTGATTGCAACTCAGATATCCTGCTGTACTTGAACGGGTCGTGGTAAAGATGATTCCCTTGCTTAGAGAGTAATTTCAACGTCCTCAAAGGAGACTGGATCCAAACCTCCTGTTTGAATCCCTGGCTCAGTTTAAGACTCAGTTGATCCCTCCTGGGAGAGGAGGTTCGAATAGGTCCAGTTTGCAGGATGACTTCCTGCCGAGAGGCAAAGACAAAAACAAAGTTAAAACTAAGACAAGAACTCAGTCTTACTCAGAGAAAACTCAGCTTGGCTAAAGTACCAAAAACTGGCAAACCCTCTGGCGTCGAGGTAGTGGCAATCAGCAGCTTAAAAGCACTCCGTTAACGAGGTAACCATCAGCAGGTGTGTGAGGAGGCGGACCAGAACTAGGCGCCTCCTGCTGGTGGAAAGGAGACAAGCACAAAAACAAAAACACACAGACTGGAGCCCTGACAGGGTCACGGTGGGGACGGTTCCTATCTCCGGCATTCTATGGACGAAAGGCGGAGTACACCCTGCATAGGTTGCCAGTCTGTCGCAGGGCAACACAGAGATAAACCCCCATGCGCACTGACACCATAACACACAACATATAACCGCTAAATAAACTGGTCTCTAAATCTCCATTAAATGGAAGTGTTTGTGTCGATGGTTGTCTTTCAATCAACATCTTTAACTGCTGTCTGGTTTCTTCCTGTTTCTTTTCAAAGTGAAGCTTATAACAAGTTCCAAAAAAGAACAATATAACCATATAATGGATTCCTGCTTAACCTTAACATCTCCGTGATGATTCCGGTCCAAACAAACATGCTATACCTCCATAGGGATTGCTTAGGGATTCTTTATAACCTTTAACTTAAATAAATCTAGCATTTTTGGACACAAAAAATTTAGGAAAGTAATGAAGAAAAGTTCCCAAACATTCAAATGATCAGTTAGTTAACTATTAGCCAGCATTGAGTTCTGGTTTCCTTCTTTTTTTTTTAATGACTGAAAGACTCCAGTGGATTGTTATTAGCTTATGTTCAATGTAAGCAAAATGCATTCAGGCTGATGTAAATGAGTATGTTTAGCTCATTAAAACATTTCCCTGCAGTTTTTCCATCTAATAATCCTGTCCAAACAGAACATATTTAGTGGAACAATTTGTCCTGAAAATGCTGGACAAATTGTTCCACTCAAGTTTTGCAGTGTTAAAGTACAGCACAAACTTTTTATATCCTACATTTTTATGTGCATTCTTAATATGTGTGATAGGATTTGGGAGCAGCTGTGTGGCAGTGCAATAAAAAAAGAGGGGATGTGCCTCCGCAAGTTGATCGTAACTCCTCCAAAGGTTTCCGAACCTCCAGAGAAATTGTTCCTGATGCGCAGCATATGGCAGCTGCACCCAAACTTTCAGGTGTACAGTCTGTTCAGTTCTGATGAGAACATTATTGCTACTGTTCTCTTATTATGTGTGTGGGCTACCTGGTGGGTCACATAGAGAATAATGAGAAAATTATTGGTAAGTGCAGCTGTATTACAGTCTCCTTTTGATCTGGTCTTGTCTTTCTGCCTTTTCTCTCTGTTTGGCTTTAGGTGCCTTTGACTCAATTCTTTTTGTTGTTGCTCTTCATATTTCAGGTGCATTTATTCAGCGTGGTGAACCGTGGTGTATTAACTAAAGCCTTTCATCTGGCTGACAAGGTTTTTGCAGGTTTTTTGTCTTTTTTTGCCTAAAAAAAAGGCTCCACTTAGATGACTTTTGTTTGAACTTTGTAAGAATTTCCTCTCTGTAAAAATATATATAAATCTGATAAATTATACTGCTGATAAAAATATGAACAGATTTTTAAGTCAGGTTCTAGTTTTATGTTATGATAACTCTGTGTTAAAGCTGTGGGAAGGTGGATAAATGAAATTCATACAGTTTTACCAGATTTAACAGAAGCAGCTTCTCTGCAACTATGTCACCTCATCCTTTGCAGGCACCTGCAGCAACCTGCAATACATGTGACTTGTTCTGCTGTTTCCTCCAGTCTTCTTAATAAACATGCAAGTGTGTGTTACAGATTTATAGAAAATGAAACCTTCATTTTAATTGCTCCCTTTCACTACACCATTCCTATTTGGGTTCTCTAAATGAGCCCTGTTTAAAAATGAAGAGTGACAGGTACACTGCAGTATGTTGCTAGAGGTATTTCCCCACCCACTTGTGTAATGAATCAATGTCTTTGCATGCAGACTGTTGTTACAGACCTTCCTGAAAGAATGGGTCAACCTCAGGAGTTCAGTGAATTCCAGCATCCTGAGATAGGACGCCACATGTGCAACCAATCTAGTCGTGGAATTTCCTTGCTCCTAAATGTTCCATGGTAAACTGTCATCTGTGTTATCAGTAAATTAAAGTGTTTGGAAACAACAGCGACTCAACCATCAAGTTTTAGGCCACATAAACTGACAGAGCAAGGTCAGAGAATGCTGAAGCTCATAGTGCGAAGAGGTTGCCAACTTTCTGCAGAGTTAATCCCTACACACCTCCAGACTTCATATGTCCCTTAGATCAAGGGTGTAACTTTGAGAATAAAGATGGTGGGGCGCCTCGGGTGGTTGCTGATGGACGTACAGTTACTGGACCCAAATGCTTTTATTAGGTTTTTGTATTTTCCAAAAACATGTATTTATTGAATGCTTTCCTATTGTTGAGAACACAAGAAAAACATAATAAATATAAAATAAATATAAAAAAATTAAGGAATAACAGCCGATACCGATGCCAAAATCGATACATCATGCATCCCTAGAATGTACAATTTCAATTCCACCCGAAAAAAATATGGATATGCTGCGTTTTAAATAGGGCTTAGCATATTTTTTTTCTTCTAAACTTTCTGGTAGATGTATTTTATTGCATGTTGCATATCCCAGTAAATCTGTTTCCCCTTTAAATCTGCAGCTCTCCCTATTTATCTCTGTGCTCTGTTTAAAAGGATTTATGAACTTCTTTACTAATATAATGATTGCCAAATTTCAAAATATGTAGAAGCTCTGCAGTCTGATTCTGTCTGCACAAAAGGAAAACATGTTTTCATTTTAACCTGTACCTGGAAGTCATGGCGCTCAAAGAAGCCTTTTTTTTAACTACTAAAGAGGAACATTTACAATGTTTTCTCAAGCTTCTTGCATTATATTACTAAGTTGTATAAACTTATAATCTGTTCCTGTTTTTGCTCAAAAAGCTCCGTATGTCTACCGATACAAATTTTTCGGTGGCATCTCTAATTTTTTTAACCAACCCCTCTCCTATCTTTTACTTAAACATTAATTGAAGTAGCTGCCATTTAATACTGCTGTGTGTCTCTGCTGCAAACACGTAGCTACTCTCTACACAGTGAAATGCGACTGGAAATCAGTTGTCTCAAAGCGACAGATCCGATGATGTTAAACTGAAGCAGGACGCGGGAGCAGCGCCAGAGACGAAAAAAAAAAACACTGACTCAAAACACTCTGAATACAGTTAGCTGCACCCAATTTTGTAATTTTTTGGCTAAAGTAAATCGCGTAAAGGGGAAAAAAGTGGAAAACCAAATTTCCACCAACTTTGGCCTGGTCCCTACCAGGTGCATGTCTGAACCAGTTACTAGAGTTTTGCCCTGATTGATCCTGATATCTGGAATATGGTTAAGAACAAAATCATTAGGTTTATGTTCTTCAGGAGACAATGGAATATGTGTAATCAGAATAGGTAGAAATACTCATGTCATGCTATGAATCTTGATGACAAATAAAGATGAAAAAGTTGAGTACCTAAAATCAAGCCTTGTGGAACACCATATGTTAGGTAAACATTCTGATGACTATGTCTAAATAAAAGCACAAGCAGGATCAGTTATTGCGAGCTGTCTGCCCAGCAAACACTGGAAAAAAGATTTGGTGCTAATAATGCAGAGGAAGTTGTTGTGTAGCTTGAACGAACACTAGTACTTAAAAGCGTCCTCCGAGCCCCTAGGGAATCCTGCAGAAAACACACACAGAAAAATCATAATCCAATACCAAATCCCAAAAGGCAGGGGTTTAGTTTATGGTTTCAGGGTCAGGATGAAGTCCCAACAGCTCATTCTGCATCTAAGCTCCATCATTGGTTCTCAGGATTTACTGTCCGGCATGTTTCAGGCTGCAGTAAACGGCTTCCTGAAGTAATAAGCCAATCCTTTGTTTTAGGGGTGCTGGAGGAGAGACACATCTAAAACAGGAACAATTGAGACAGAGATTGAGAGATGTTGTTATGGAGTAAAGTTTCCAAAGGAGGCTAAGGTGATTCTCTTTATAGCTTGAATACTCTCCCAGGTCCTCTTTCATCTCTCCAGTCTCCCCTTAGAGACATCCATCCCTACCTAAATAACAGCTAAATTGTTATTACCAGCATAAGTTTTCATTCCTTGCTTTAAAATTGAGAAAAAAAAGATATGCTTTGGGGTATTGATAGAGGATGATATCCAGCAACACAGATTTATAGAAGCCAGGTCGATAAATGGACCTTTTGTATCAAATGATAAGAAAATAAATCAGATGTATAGCGAATTCTTTTTTGCGGAATTACTTTGATAATTTTTACATTTGGCAGCAGTGAACATTTTCCAACAGTGGTAAACTCTGGTCTGGACCCAAAGGAACGCTGATAGACAGTGAGTATTATTTTAAAGTGCAGGAAAGCATTGAAAGAAGCCATGATGTTAAAGCTCCTTGTCGTGTCATGGACAGTTCTTCAGGGCCACATTAAAAATTCAACTGGCTCCACATCATGACCTCTGGAGTTTGCAGCGGTTTAAAACTTTTTTATTGTGGTGGATGTTGGTGATTAAATAAAATAAATGTTTTTTTTTCATATTAGTGAGGTTAAAGCTTTCAAATAAAACTATAAATACATCAAGGCAGAAACTGTAAATGCTTGTGGTCCTAAACTGACCTCCAGCACAGATTATTGTCAGTTCTTGTTGGACTCATTGATCTCAGCAGAGCTCTTATTCTCCCGTCATCATCCTCTCATCATTCAAAGAGGAACTAATTTGTTAAGACGTTTCTTCAGGAACAGTCTTGTTTGCCTTTCGGTTTCTATTGAACTTTTCATTCCAGATTAATGTGTCTCAAGGTGAGGGCTGTTTCAACCTTTTATTCAGTGATGCCAGTGTGTATTAATCAATGAGCCGAGCCTTTGTTTTGCCTGTAGAGTGAAGGGATATTAAAGTCGAGGATACGAAGTGATTGACCTTGTCCTGTCACTAATTTCCCTTTGATTTAGAGATAAAAATAAGAGTTTGGTTTGGATAAAATGGGTAATTATGATTAAATCCCCACTATTAGTTCTGCACATTGCTGCATATTTAATATTGTTTTAGAAAAAGATGCTACAAAAATCTTTCCTGTGGTGTTTCGGGTATGCCTAAGCTCACAGTTTTGTAAACCAACTGACCGAACGATCAACGAAGGTTTTGGGTTTTTTTTCAAGTGAAAAAGTTAAATTGTTAAAAGCAATACTAATATAATAATAATTTAACTTTATTTATCTCACATTGGAGAAATGTATCTCTGTATTTAACCCATCTTCTTTGGGGAGCAGTGGGCTGCCATCGTGGGGCGCCCAGCAAGCAATCGGGGGTTAAGGGTCTTGCTCAGAGACCCATAGTGGCAGTCTGTGGGAGTGGGTTTTGAACTAACAACCTCAGGATTCCAAGCTCTATGACCTAACCACAAGGCTGCCACTTACCCTAATGGACTTTAAATTTGAAGTTTGAGACTTGGAAGATGGCTTGAGATTTACCCATCTTTACTTGAGACTTGACTCTGACTTGGTTTTCTGCTTGGAACTTGTCTGGCGCTTGTGACTTGGTCTTACCTCTGCAAGCAAATGAGAAAACTAGGAAAACTGAAGCTGTGTTGAAAATAGTATGATTTATTTTATTCTAAGTATACGATCATCTCAACACTAATTACAAAAAAAAAGTTTGAAGTATACAAAACCAATGTTTGCACCAGCCATAAGAGGATAGAAGGACTGAAGAGACTGGGTAAAAACTCTGAATCCCACAATGCAAAGGATCGATCCATTTCAAGCAGAGCTCTCAGGAAGGAGAAGTTAAAACATATTTGTCTCTTTGGACATCAGCTACAAAACTCAGCAGCATTTCCTCCGCTTTGGCTCTCCACAGGCTCTACTTGGGATGACCTTTTAATCCTACTCACAGAATAATAGACTGGAGTTTAGAAGAACCCTTGGATCCAGGGTATGGATGTATGCTCTGTGTATTCAGCGACGCTGTCCAAGCTAAAAAAAAATACTAGCTTCCTGAAGCTAACAGAAAAGATTCTGCAGAAAACATTGATAATAAAAAAATGAGACAAGTTGTTTGTCATTATGCTTCCACTGGCCTTAAAAACAAGGACAAATAAAACTGACACCAGCCACTAGACTAGGGTTGGACGATAATTTAATAACAATATGTATCGATCAATAGATTCAATTCAATTCAATTCAATTGAAACTGTTTCAATTGAAACTAGATGTGTGGAGCACTAGGAAAGAAAAAAGGGTCAATAAAAGTTCAATATAGAAACACAGTTTTCCTTCATTTTCATCGTAGCCTATCATATAGGTTGATGCTTAGTCACCATTTCCTCCCAACCAATCACAATCGTCAACACACACATGCCTTTACAAAGTGCCACCCTCTCAAACCACAACAAAGAGCACATGAAGATGTTGCAGCAGGAAATTTTCCCCAAATTGGGTTTTAATAGTTTGGCAATATTTCGTTTATGGCAAGTCAGACAGAACCCAAAGCACAGCGATTCGTAAAATTTGCAGGGAACCAGTAAAAACAAAGTCTGGTAACACAACCAACTTTTTTTTTATCATCTAAGCCCATCAAACCCACTGGAACATGAGCTGTGTCGACCTCAGCATGGTTCCAAGTGGTCTGTGGAATCTTCAGGAACTTCTGCCATAACAAGGCTGGGCTTCCTTCATGATAAATACGACAAAGCGTCAAAGTGGCATAAGGGCATCACTCATGCAGTAACATGCTTCACAGCGATGGATACGCTGCCGTTGTCTGCAGTTGAAAAACGTGGCTTCAAACAGCTGCTTGTAACTCTTGATCCACGATACAAAGTTCTGGGATGCAATTCATTGCAATTCATGTTGTTTCTGGGCTTGAAACAGGCGGATCTGACAACTCAGGAAGTTTCTACCTATAAAATTAAGCCAGTTTGATTCATATTAAAGGTATACTATGCAACCGGTGTTGATTTTCCAGCGAGGCTCCCCCCAGAGGGCGAAAGTAAAAGAGGACGAAAGTAAAAGTGCACTGTCGTAAATATGCTCAGCTGTTCTCCTGGTTTCTCCGTCAAGCCAGGCGCGGTTGTTTTGAGCTTAGCAGACAGGCGAACGCAACGAATGACTAACACAGTGAAAGTATGAACATGCACACAGAGAGAGAGAAACCATTCCAATGTTACTTACAATCGCATCAGCAGAAACGCGAGGTCCGCGTCAGCCTTGCAGCCTTCTTTTTATTTTAGCTCTCGCCATTCGGAAAAAGCGGATGTTCACCCGTGTACGACTCCTCTCTCTGTCCGGAGCCCTTTTCCTCTTTCTTGCCTGCTCCGACATCGGCTTTCGCTGTTTTCACGCTGGTTCCGCCATGATAACTGCACAAAGATTGCCACTGTGCTAGCAACGAGCATGCTTTTAACTGGGGGCGTGTAGCAGTTCTTGCCGTAAAGCAAGACCGACTCTCGCGAGACTTCTGAGCCTGTGGGTGCGGGCCGAGGGCTCCTGCAATTGCAAGTGCAGTATTTCCCCCACAGACCACCAGGGCGGCCGAGAATACCTTTGTTCAACCTGAAATGACTCATTTAATCATCCAAAACGTTATGGAACACATTAATTAACTGGAAAATGTTGCATAGTGTGCCTTTAACTTTGAACCACTTGGTAAGTCCTGCTCCATGATTTTAATGCAATATTATATGAGATCAATATTACATCATCAGCACTTTATATTGATGCTCTCTTAGAGCCTCATGTTTTCTTTATTTTTGTTTCTTTGCTTTTGGTGCACAACCCTGCAAACAACATGCCCACACAATCCTTTTAAACATGCTCAAAAGTCTAGCTACTATGCTAATGTTAGAGCTCTGCTGAAGCAAAGGCCATGGCCAGCATATTTTCTTTCTTTAACATTTTATTTGTATCCTGTTAAGCTTTTAACTTATATTTATTTTTACTGATTAGTTTAGATAGATATTTTTAGCCCAGTTAAACTTTTTAGAGTAAAGTCTAAATATTTTGGCCATTTCTTGTATTTACAGGTGATATCTACAAGTGTAACTCCTTCTGGCCAGTAAGCGGCACAGTCGTCAACTTTAGCAAACATTTAACTTGCAGCTCCGGAAACAAAACGGAAAGAAACGAAACCATTTCTCAACTCTATTATGAAATCTTTATATATTTTGGAGACGTCAAACTTTATACTATTATTTATAAACTTAACATTTTTTCAAATGAGTAACACTAATACTTTATTATCCAGCTCTGTAGGTTTTCTGTGGATGTATTATTTTGAAGTATTATTCACTTTGATCAAAAAAAAGGTTGCATGAAATAACTCCTCCATCCTTAGTTCTGTAATACCACAATTCATCTAGTAGATATTTATTAGGTCTGAAACAATGAATTAGAATAATTATGATTAATTACTGAAATAATTGTCAACTACTTTAAATTAATAGTTGACTGGAGTATAAAACTGAGTCTAAAACATGCCTTTAGCTGACAGAGCGACCCACTTAGAGCAGTAATAATGAAATTGTAAAAAAAAAAAAAGTAAATATTTTGCAGGTAAGATAAATAAAAACGTTTTCTTTTGTCAATCTGTTCTTTCCAGAACTCCTAAAGTGGAAAAGTTTGAGTTTCACCTGGTTTAATAAAAAAAAACCTTCTTTAATTAACCTTTTTATATCCGATTGTTAATTGAAAAAACAATCAACATATTAAATAGATTTGCAAAATAATTGCTAGTTTTATACACCATTAATTGACAGATCTATTGGCTGTTTACTATTTGCTTATAATCAAGTAATGCAGCAACTTTTTGATATTGAATAATTGCCAAATTTGTTATTCATATTTAGTCACAGCGAAACCAAACCTAACGTCAAACAAAACCACCTTCTCAGTTTAATTGCTGCAGCTTAAACCTTAAAGTCTGACTCTGTGCTACGAATCACTGAAGAAACTTAATGGTGTTTGTCGAACTCCTGTAATGTGTGCCGACACAGTCGGGGGACGTAAAACGCTTCCGGTGAAAACGAGGATGATGCTTTTGTTCCTCAAGAGTTCTCATCAGCACTGCATAGAAAACAAATCACCATTCATTTAAGAAAAATGGCTAATGAGAGATTAAATATAAGAAAAACAGCTTTCACACAAGAGACAGCCTGCATCAGCAGATCTGTGTTTGATGCAGCTTCTTTTCTTCTAAATATTCACTGAAGAAAAAGGGGAAGGGGTTTTAAACATGGCTGACTAAAGATGAGCTAATGCACATGTAAAACTAAACTTGTTTGCAGTTAGCATAAGTTGGAAAATGGTTTATATTTTTGTCCCTGCAGACAGAAAAAGGAGAAAACGAGGCGGAAGATGATTGACACGACTCCCTGCTGGTTTCTGGGCTGAACTTATCTTTTTGTTTGTGTCTCCTTATCATTAAAATCCCATTACAGTCCTTTTAATGTAGATTTAATGAGAACAAGCCCAGTGGATTGTCCTTCTCATGCAGCACAAAGAAAGCAAATTATCGACTGACAATGACAGTATGGAGACCTGGACATGCCAAAATAGATATAAATAAATAAATAAACTTACTAAATTAGATTTTTGTTAATTTGTAGTTATTGCAGTTGTTTCTGTTAAATGCATCATTACTCTAATATAATATTAATATTTTTTGTATTTTCATCATTTAATGAATTTTTACTAAAATACTTTTTTCTTCTTAATTCTCTAAGTACAGAATTACCAATAAAATTGTGAAGTTAAAATTGTGTGTTCAACTTGTCTTTCTTTTTAAGCAAGCAGCATATTTGTTGAAGGTCACAGGGGTGTAAGATGACCTTGCAGAAACTTAGCAGAGTTTCTAACAGGATAAACATCTGTGCAGAAGCTGGGAACGGTCAGTTTGAAATAGGTGTTGTTTAAACAGTAACAAGCAAGAGCCATTAGTGGTAAAACTATGACACACCCCAACAGGTCAGTTCTGTGTAAACTATTGTGTTGTGCAAAAGAGATTCTGTTAATGTTTTGTAACCTGCAAAATGTGAGCTCTGAACTGCTGATTAGAGGTACCAATAATATAATCGGTCTCCCTTACTTTTCTAGGATTTCTTAAGGGCCATCAAATTTGGCAGACAAAGCTGAGCCAGACACAGGTAGGATTGCGAATACCTGATCTTCTACTTAAAAAACTCTTGGCAGATGTCTTTTCACACTGATTTTTCACTGGGAGTCAGCTAGATGCTTCTGAATTAGAGCATTAGGTTGACAGAGGCACTCATGAAAGGCTTGCACATATTTGGTCACATTTTTTCTTAGAACCTTCATGGCGGCGCCTGGCAGCAGCGACCTTATGCGGCTCTTGACTTTGCACCATGTCTTTTCTTTTGCACCATGTTTTTTTCTCCCACACTATTTACGTTTGATCACTGCTGCAGTTTAAGAAATGGAAATATCATGAGAGCTGTACAAAACGAAATGTCCTTTTGTATGCACTCCCAAACCAGTTTGGTGTTTGGCTGCATATTTAGCCTTCCCTGGAAATGTCTTTCCAAATTTTTCTTTTTTATATTTTGACAACCTCTCATTACAAAGCAAATAATGCAGGCAATCATTCCGCATTGATAAAGAAAGCAAATGATTCGCTCCATTCTTTGAATCCTCTTTTCTCATCAGCTATCTTCCTTTCTTTCCCTTTGGGATCCATGGTCCGAGACAAACCTGCAGCTTTGTTTGCCTCCTGGCACCGCGCCACGCTGGTTCCAAGTTGTAACCACTGATCTCTATGGCTATGACACAAATTATTGTTTAAATGTATTTATTATATAAATGTTTACAGCATTGGAAAAAAAAACAATAATTTTTTGTTTGACCTCCTGCATACCCTATTAAAACAAACAAAAAAATTTGATTTTCATAAATTTTTGAAAGAGCTCCAGGGAGCCGCAAGGGGGACGCTAAAGAGCCACAAGCGGTTCTGGAGCCGCGGTTTGCTAACCTCCGCCCTAGGCCAATGCAAAGCACAAGCACCACATTCAAATTTTGCAAAGTATGAGTAGAACTCTGATTCTCTGAAAACAGGTATTTAAGAAATACACTTATTCTGTAAAAGTTCAAAAAATATCCACTGGACTTGGTTTCCAAGATTTGAAGACGTTTCTCCACCTCTCCAGGAAGCTTTCTCAATTCAAATGTCTGGATCCGCAGTGAGTTTGAGTCTTTATAGAGACAAGGCCTTGTATCGCTTGGAAACATGCAAATTGAAACCAACGAGCGGGTAGTTTGGTTCCATTGTTAGCCTGTAAAACCTGAAACCTGTCTATGATTGTTAAGGGTCGGTCGTCAAGGAGTTATTGTTCACCAGCTGAAGAGAGAAGGTACTCTGTTCCTCTGTGATGGGTGTGGTGATATCTGGAAGGGATCATCTCTATAACTGAATTGTAAGTTTTTGGAGTCCACCGCCTCTGTTTAAAGTTGGTTTTTCTCTCTTCACATATATGGCTTCCTTCACGCCCCTCTCAAACCACCTATTTTCGTTATCTAGAATGTGAACATTCTGGTCCTCAGAAGAATGTCCTTTGTCCACAAGGTGTAGATGTACTGCGGAGTCTTGTCCAGAGGAGGGCGCTCTTCTGTGTTGGGCTCTTCTGTGGAGAGGTTGTTTGGTTTCTCCAATATAAAGATCAGAGCATTCCTCACTGCACTGAACAGGAGAAGGGCCTGGGGCACTAACTATATATATATATTTATTAGTGCTGTCAATCGATTAAATTTTTTAATCGCGATTAATTGCATCAATGCCTGAGTTAACTCGCGATTAATCGCATTTTAATCGCACATTTTTTTCCTGATTGAAAATCATTTAAATACTCTCGATGACATACAAAAAAATACATACAGGCTAGGTTTGTGCCAATGTTCTTTTTTTAAAATGAAAACAGGTCACAGATACTGATTTATGCCATAGAAACATATGGCAAGAAGATGGGGAGGCATGTAGCAAAAAATAACAAATATGTAGGCAAAAAAAAGGCCCTGAAAACAGGCTGATGTAAAAGACAGTCTTTACAGTTAATACAGTCTTTTGAACAAAGACAAGCATTTTACCCTACTGCTATAAAATTTAGTAGAGTTAACATTAGATGTTAATTAACCAAGGTAATAATGAACAATTTTCAATCAATACATCAAAATCAATAGACCGACATCACTAGATGAAGGTAGTCTATGCTCTCTAGAAAGTTACTTTTCAGCCTCTTAACAAAAATGAGAACACACACACACCCACCCACCCACACACAGACACACCCACCCACACACACACACACGCGATACCGACCTGTTGCGTACAGAGACGGCAAGAGTGCTGCTACGAGATTCCATTTCACCTCAGTAATCAGTTTTCTCAGCGTATTTCAGGTTGCTACTAGTTACCAGACACTCAACTTGTTTGTTGGTGGTGGGGCTTAAAGAAAAGGCACTAGCGTCACCCAGTGTATGAGCGTCTTTTTCCCTTGAGGAGCTCCGCTCTAGAAGCCTATGATAAATGCATACACTGGGGGAAAATAGCCCCGCCTTCCCGCAGGCTGCAGCGGGATGTACTTGGAAAAATTGTACCATAAAACCACATAGCGTTAATCTCACGTTAAAAAAATTATCGCCGTTAAAATGGCCTCGCGTTAACGCGTTAATAACGCGATAATTTTGACAGCACTAATATTTATATATATATATATATATATATATATATATATATAGATAAATAGTCATCTACCAGAGGCCTGGAAGTTTGAGGGTTCTGTGCAGTATCTATGCTGTTCCTGTCTGATTTTATTATTTCCAGGGATGTGCTCTAACCAGCTGCTCTGGGGGCTGCCTCCGAGTGCCCCAATGACCATAGGCACAACTGATGCCTTAAACTTCCAGGTTTTCTCCAGCTCTTCTCTACGTAAGTCCCTGGTCTTTCTCTAGTTTATCTTTTTACCTGATGTTGCAGTCACTTGATATTGCTATGTTAACCACAACAGCTTTCCTCTTCTTTTTGTCCACCACCACAATGTCCGGTTGGTTTGCCATTACCATTCAGTCCATCTGTATCTGGAAGTCCCACAGGATCTTGGCTTGGTCATTCTCTAGCATCTTTGGAGGTGTTTCCCCCTTTGATCTTGGGATTTCCAGTCCATACGCTGCACAGATGTTCCTGTATTCTATTCCAGCCACTTGGTTATGGCGCTCCATGTCACCTTTCCCTGCCAGCATCTTACACCCTGCAGTTATATGCTGGATTGTCTCAGGGGCCTTTTTGCACAGTCTGCACCTGGGGTCTTGCCTGGGGTCTATAATATATATATATATATATATAAGAACCTTAGTTTTTTTGCAATTACCTCTCGAAATAAATTTTGTCCGATGAGTAAATTCCTGTTTTGTGAGATCATTAGAGTCAATCAATCAATCAATTTTTATTTTCATACAAATGTTTGCTTTGTTTTAATCACAGCAGTATTTTATGTCAGTCGTGTATTATCTGTTTTCAGTCTATTTGACAATTAGTTTAAATCATTTCAAAGTAGGGCCTGCCAGTCAATCTGCAGCTTAGCATTGTTGTATCAACAGTAGCTTCTGTTCAGAAAGTGTGTTGAAACCTGTTCTCTGAGATCTAGGGAGCTCCTCAATGTTTTTCCTGTTTTGTAATTTCTGAAGAAAATTAGCACCAAGATGAGTTTGACCTCCCACAGCCGATATCCTGACCCAGTTCTGTGAAAGTTAGGGGAATGGGAGCGATAGCTGAAAATGAACATATCAGTCTGAGAGCAATCTATTTTCTCTTGGCAGGAAGGTTCAGGTGGGAAGAAATCAGGAAGCTGACAAACATAAGAGATGTAGGAACGGAGCAGGAAAATGTTATGTTTTTATTTTAGTCCAGCTGGAGGAGAAATGTGGTTAATTCAAACCCAGTCTGACATCAAAATGTCCTCTACAGGAGAAATAAAATATGTTGTTGTCATCCAGAGAGAACTGTAGCCTGAGCTACAGTGGGATGGTGTGAGGCAAATCAAATCAAATTCAGGTTGTTTATATAGCCCAAATACACAACACTTCAATACACAATTCAATCAGATCGTCCAGTCGGGTTGAAATTATCTATCTAAGGACTATGGACTAAGGAAAACTAGCTAACCGCACTGATTCATTGACTTTGCAAGATGTGCAGGAGGTGGCAGTAGATAATTGCTTCCATTTTGTCGTAGACACTACAGCAATCCCTCACATGAAGTCAGAAAAGGTAACTGTAATCTAACTCCATAGGTGGCTCTGTCTAGGGAAGTAACAGTTAAGCAAGCATGCTCTGAGATTAGTTTTATGTCAACAAAGTAAAAGTAAAAAATAGCACATACAGTTAGTTAAAGTAAAAGTTAAACCTAGAGTTAAACCCAAGCCAAACTCTGTCATCGATCTTTGAAGGTATTGACGGCAACAGTGCAGTTGATATTTCTCTTCAGGATAGTTTCACAGCACAACAGGAAAAGATCAGATGAAGCTACTTACAAATACTCCAGAATGTGAGAATAGAGATAGAATGAGGTAGAATGATGAAAAAGGGGTCCCTATGTCCTCCAGCAGTCTAAGCCTATAGCAGCAGAACTATAGAGATAGATCAGGATAACCTGAGCCACTCTAACTAGAAGCTTTATCAAAAAGGAAAGTTTTAAGCCTAGCCTTAAAAGTAGACAGGGTGTCTGCCTCACGGACTAAAACTGGTAGTTGGTTCCACAGGAGAGGAGCCTGAGAACTAAAAGATCTGCCTCCCATTCTACTTTTAGAAATTCTAGGAACCACTAAACAAGATTAAAGGACTAATCTTCAGAAGGTTTGCATGTCTTAAAACAGATGGAAATGTCTTTATACGTGCAAACTAGATCTTCAAAGAAGGTGAAAACTTATTCGCATTTCCAATTCACCAAACAGCATTTGCACACCTTCTTTTTGTCTAATGCAGATTATGTTATAATGACCAAATGGCATAAATTAACGAGTGAAAGATATCCAATTATAAACATTGGCAAAGCCATTTTCTAAATCTGAACACCAGCCCTGGCTGCAGTTCTTCCCTTTCTGAGTACTTGTGAAAGTCAGGTATAAACTGACATGCAACAAAAATCTGCAGGTACTGTATTTTTGCCAAAAAGAAGGCATTGGTTCAATGCCAGAGGATGAAGACTGATACCGTGTGCATGTAAACATATTTGGACCGCCAACATTAACAAGGCCAGAGTGCAAAAAAAAATGTCAATAAAGGCTGGCAGAGATCAATGCAGCCGGACAGCAGACGATCTTCATACAATGAAACCTAATCAGGAAAAAAGTCTTAATGCTGTGGCATGTTAATGAAAAAACATAATATTAAAAGAGCAGAAAAAAGAGCCTCGGAGGGGCTTAGGGTGTAAATCTTTCCTCGACAATTTTTTTTTTTCTTACACAAATGTGATAAAATTAGCAGGAAACATGGAGAGTTTAGTGTCGGAGGTCGTGGATGAGTCTCCTCCGTCTTCCATTTTTTATTTAGAGGAGGAAAGCGGGGACGAAGATGTTGTGGAAGAGGACGCCAGGGCGGCAGAAGCTTGGTTTGGTGTAGAAGGCTTCCAGCCGTACATGTTTGAGCCCTTGCCTCGCAACGCTGCCAGTTCTGTTAGCTCTACGCCTGCCGAAGACACAGACGTCCATCCCCGTGAACACTGGGACGCAACCCAATCAGATCAACGAAGCATATGATGTAACAGAGCGACGACGAAGAGGAGCCAATTGATAGATCAAACTCTTGCCAAAACCAGTGGGGAGAAGAGCAAAAACATCTTTTCCTCTGAGAAAAGCCTCCAGAGCAGTGTTTTGCTCTTCTTTCAGTGAAGAAATACTCTGTAATTCCCATAAAACTTGCTTGATAGCCACGCTAACGCTAGTTTCATCGGCTGAAGCCGCCATGTTCTTTAGACTGAACCGTCGCGCTTCTCGTTGCGTCACACCTCAACCCGCCTCAAAGCCAACGCTGATTGGACGTTCGTTTGGTGAACGGCTCCAAATTTTCTTTAACAGAGAGTCTTCAGACTGATCTGTGAGTGAAACCTTGAAAGCTCGCGAGATCAGGATGGTCTCACCAGGCTAATAACTAACTGGCCTGCATAAGATGACGAAAAAAAAAAACTTTTAAGACATTGAAATTATTGAAATTTGTTATACATGTTTAAGCCAGAATGATTTGACATTTAAATAAGCTTTCCCAACGACTTTAAAGTGTGTCCCTCCCTTCTAAATAAATCGACCCAAATTAGTCGATGATTTGTTAAGTATCTCCCTGATCCAATAAAGTATTTAATAAATATTTAATTTAAAGGTGTTTAACTCACCTTGACCCAGATGTTTGCAAATTATCATAGAAGGTAAATAAAAATGAATAGTTCTGCAATGAGACGCTGTTTGAATAATTGGTTATTTAACTTAAAGGTTTTCAATAAATTATTTGACCTTTGGCATGGTTGTGATAAAGCCTGTAATTTTTTACATGGGGACACACATAAAACGTATTAAGACGTACATAAAAAAATAAAATAAATTAGAATGATGAAGCAGTTAATTTATTTTTTATAGTGAAACAAAGTAAATATGTATTGACAAAAGTGAACATTTATCAATGAAATCAGCCAAAGAAGTCAAGTTTTTATTAAAACAATCTGACATATTTTACATTTTCATCATATATTTGTCAGAAAATAACAGACTGCTGAGTGAGTTGGGCTGGTTATGAGAATACAAGACTTGTGTTTGCAGCCAAAGCATGAGCACAAACCATGACGAATGATGGAAGAGCAGAAGAAATGTTTATCATCCTAGATCATCTCTTCACTGCCCACCGAGCAAATGTTGCTTTTTCCCGTCAGGATTCCTAGAAGAACCAATCACTTTTTTTAAGTCCTTCATAAATTCATTCCAGCTCACATCTGAGGTCCAGCTGCCCTGCAGAGCGCAGTCTTATTGCAGTTTCAGCCCTCCTGTGCTTCTCTTCTCCATCAGTCTGCTCTGTAAATCACATTACTCTCTAAAAGGCAGCCTGGACGAGCACCCAGAGCACCATGGACCATTACCTGCTCCACTTTAAGAAGATCTGCTCCGTAATAACCACCCATTACTGGGAATTAACTTGCTGTAATGTCCGTGGAGATTATCGACCTTTCCACCGCCTCAGGTTCAAATCCAGCCTGTAGAAAAGTGGCGAGGAAGCCGACGTGCGCTCCATGTTTCTGTCAGTAGAGTCAGAAACAGATCAGGTTTTATAGTTTGGCTGTAACTTGGTGCCATTATTTCACCAAGCTTCAAATTGCTTCACAGAAAAACAAGCACATAAAACACCTGAGGATAGCTTGAAGGTAAGCTGTTTCATGATGCAGGAGTGGGAGGATAAAACTAGAAGCATCTTAAATATTCATGATCACCCTCCTATAAAAAAAAAATAATTTTTACCATCTGTCTATATATAGTCGGCATGTTTTAAACTATATATATATAGTTAAAGAAATGCGGAGTGGGGAGCTTCTACTGGATCTGTCTGCTATGGTCACCTTAACAGAGAAGCTGTGAAAGAAACATCATCTTAAAATGGTCTGCAAGATCTGCTGGGTTCAGTTATGACGTTATTGTTGGGCTCAGAACAGAGTGGGGACATTTATCAAGCTGTTCTTGGTAAGCTTTTCTGCATCTGTGCACATTATCCTTTCATTGCATGCTCTGTGCTTGGCTGTGTCCTAGATCCATTACAGGTGGTGGGAAAAAGAAAGGCTTTATCTAAACTGCAGGGGTCTCAAACTGGTTCCAGAAAGGGTTGTGTGGCTGCAGGTTTTCTTTCCAACCAAGCAATAGCGCACCAGACTCCATCCATCTCATCAAGTCATCATGTTCAGATTGCACTCAGCTGATGAGATGACTGGAGTCTTATGTGCGATTGCTTAGTTTGAAAGAAAACCTGCATCCACACGACCCTTTCTGGAACCGGTTTTAGACCCCTGACTAAAGTAACACCATCGTTGAACAAAGTCTCTGACTGCCTCTAATGTATGAGGCTGTTGCTGAATTCAAAAGATCTTTCAATGACAGACTACTGGACACTAAATGCACAAATGAGCGTTATCACAGATCCTTCCTACCAGCAGTTGTGAGACTTTAAAACGATTCCAATAAGCTCAATAAGTGTTTAAATACATGCTGTCATTAGTTTTTTCATTGACATTAAATTAACCTGCACAGAATTTTTCTTTACTATTTTGGCCTTACTGTGCAATATTATATTGTTTACTTTGTTTTTTTGCAGCTCTTTTTAATTTAGATGCTTACCACTTTGCAGCTCTTGCACCAAAATGTCCCCATTGTTGAACATTTAAGAGGATTTCTATTCTGTTCTCTGTTCTGACAAACAGCGATGTGCACCCTCATGGTTCCTCTAACTCTATAGTTAAGTGAGTGTATTGATCTATTCTAGATTGCATTTGGACAAATGTATTTTAGTTTGAATCAGTCTCCTCTCATCTTCTCTATTTGGTCTAAAAAGCAGCTGCTTGTCTGATGACAGGTATAAGGAAAAAAATAATCCCATGTCTGCCTCTCTACGCCAGCTTGCTGTTGCTTGAAAGAACCAGTTGAAATTCCTTTTTTAATCCTTGAACAACCTGAGTTTCTATTAAGGCTTCATGAGGCGCGGTCTGCGATGTTATCTCACATGGTCTAAAATCAAATCTGCAGCTGGCTGAGCCTTGTCTGACTCTGGATTAAATACTGTAGGTCAGAATATTTGATCTGCAGATTGGGATTAAATGTCAAACTTAATGGACTAGATTTTTTCACAAGTGGGTCTAATTATTTTATTTGAACAGCCTAATTTAATCCCTGTGATATTCTTTAGTGATTTTAATTTTGTTTGTGAAGCACTTTAAACACTGTGAATTGTTGGAAATGTGCTTTTAAAATAAGCTTGACCTTTACTTTTACTCAGACTGTATGTATAACATAAAACAACATCAATGTATGTGTAGGAAGGAAAATTATTTTTTTTTTCTGATCACTGTAGGCCTACCTGTTTATATCAGCTTCTCATTTCTGCAAACATATACAGTCGGTACGGACTCAATCAATAAAGTTTATTTTATTTTTAATTAATGTACACTCGGAACCCCATGGCATGGCATTATGATGACAAAAGGATCTTGTTAATATGTTTGCTGTGTCTCCTACCTATGCTGAGTTCAAATTCATGGACTGCATCCCCCGAAGGCCAAAGGTCATAGCACGGTGCCAAGGCCGCTGGATTGGTTGAATCCTCGTTATGAGGACGACAAATGCTCTCTTCTTTTTACCCGTCCAGTCTGGTGTATCCTCCGTAGTCTTAGGTATCCCAGGATTCACTTAGAGTCCAAGCAAGCCAGCTTCTCTGTGTTTGGAGGAAAAAGGGAAATGGTGCCAAACAGTGGTGAAGATTGGAAGTGCAGTTCAATATTATCCCAGTGTGTGGATAGTTCCATCAGAAATCAATGAAAATAAAGCAAGACCTGCATATTTCTCCTCCTATATCCAATCTTCTTTTCTTATCTAAAATTCTTAAGAAAGTAATTGTCAAACACGTGTGTGACCACTTGCACTATAATGACCTTTTTTCAGTCTGGCTTTAGAGCTCATCATAGCAATAACAATTACTATTTCAGAATCATGTATCAGTTTTTCTTCCTCTTCCATCTGATGTAGCTCTTTGTGTCGTAAAACACATAAAATATTTTTTCTTAAATGGGACGGAATGTGGCTGTGTATCTTTGTAAGGTGATATATGTATTCTTCCACGTAAAGCAGAAGCTGCAGCATTATAAGTTGCATGTTTTTTAGAATAAGATAATCTTTAAATAATTTAGTTTAGCTCAGGGATCTCCAACTTCAGCCCCCTAAAGCTGCTCTCCTGCAGTTTTTTTTTTATGTGTTCCTTCTCCAACACACCTGATTCCAATGGTTCAATTTCCTCATCAGTATTCTGCCATGCAGCTCTGCAGACGTCTGGTAACAAACATTCATTTGATTCAGGTGCTGGAGAAGAGATACATCTAATAGCCGCAGGATATGGCTCTGCAGGACTGGACCTTGGCACCGCTGCTTTAGTTGTTTTATTGTCTGAGGAAAAGTAGAGATGCAACTCAGGGGGGTTACTTTCAACTTCAGGGATTGTTTTAATGTGAAATAACTCACCACCAGTGAAACTAATGCAAACCAGAGTTGTTTTGTTCTTTTTGTTCCTGGACTAAGCTGCATAACAATTTAACTTTTAGAAAGATTAGTCTTTGTTAGGCCAACTTTGAAGTAATCTCTTACATGGTATTACTGTGTCTGAAAAGAACTGGTTCATAAATGTTCTCTGCAACATAATATGACTTTTCTGCTGGGTTGTGGGTGTGCTGTAAAATTGAGGTGAAGTTCAGGAAGACAGCTGAGGACGGGAGGACTCTTTAGGGTTGACAGAAGCAGCTGGGGAAAGTGACTCTGCAGCGAGCAGAGCGGACTCTTTAAAAAAACAAATAAATCTGACTGCATAATTAAGGAACAGCAGGTTGTTGCAAAGTCAGTCCAAGTTTCCTGGGTTAGCAAAGGAGCTTTGGAAAGTTTAACAAATGCAGAGTTTGACTCAGTGGAGCCAGGTGTTGAGATGAGCCGCCTTTTAAAATGGAATTGGCTCGGAATTAGACGTTTGAACTATAACTTCCTTCAGATGTTTTTCTCTTTCCATCTTGGTAACATCTGGCTGTGCTCAGCTGAGATACCGTCCTGTTGGAGAGCATCAGCTGAGCTGCTACTCACAATTTCATGTTTTCTCCTGTAGATGAAGGCACCTCTTTCATTGGTTGAGTCTGTCTTTCTCCCAGATGTAACTGTTGGCCGAGTGACCAACAAGATGTGCTCCTTTTCGCCAAAAAGACTTCAAAACTGCCAGTTTTTGTCAATTTTAAACAGATTCTTAACAAATAAATGTTTATCTATCTATCTATCTATCTATCTATCTATCTATCTATCTATCTATCTATCTATCTATCTATCTATCTATCTATCTATCTATCTATCTATCTATCTATCTATCTATCTATCTAGATGAAGTTTAAACATTTTGTTCAAACAAGAAGGAACCTGTGCATCATCTCATGGGGTTCCTCCTCCTTTGCTGTTTGCAGCCACTTTGGATGTTATCAACCCAATTATGGATATATGGATGGCTTTGGATTGTGCCTCCAACCTACTAGTCGACTCAGTAGGTTGGTATCACTGAATGACTGCTTATTCTATGCCTAAGGTAATTCCTTTTTTCTAAAAAAATCTGCCTCCCATTCTACATTTAGAAATTCTAGGAGCGACTAGTAAACCTACTGATTGAGAGGAAAGGGCTCTGTTAGGAACATAAGGAACAATCAGGGGTTTAACAAGGAGTTTTAACAAACTCCGATTCAAATCTTCAACTCCAAATCGATCTAGCCTAAAGTTGGTAACAGCTGCTATGATTGTGTTCAATCAACTCTAAATAAATCCACTCACGTGCGTAACAAATGTTGCAGTGAATTGATGAGGCACCATGACAACAAGCAACAGGAACTACAACCCACTGGAAATAGACATTTTAGTGAAGCCACCCTGTCTCTGGAGACTTTCCATATTTTGTCTCGTGCCATACGCTTTGATGAAAAAGAAACAAAAAAGCCTGGATAACAAAAGAGGATAATTGAGTGAAATCTTACACTAACTAGCCACAACTATATTAGAAAAAAATGTATAAAAATAAGTAAATAAAAATATGGTTATATTATGAAAGGAAAGGGGGATGTGTTCATTCTGTGAGAGTCATGAATGTGCTCTAAAGCTGAAAGGTTTCCAGATGGTGGCGCAACAGTAAAGGTCCAACCCATTATCACCAAAACCAGATTTGTGGTTATTAATGTTGAGAAGGGAATTTGAGAAGATTAGTGTGAAATATTCAAGACAAATATTAATTCTCATTTAAAGGTTTGGAATGATGGTGGCGCTACCGGCCAATTCACTGATTTCATTGAGGTTATTTATATATTTTTTTAATGTAACAAATAAATAAAGCACCTGTGGCAAAAAACTTTAAAAGTTTTGTGGAGTCAAATATTCTGGGGTCAAATTGACCCCATGGTTAAAAATGGTTTGCATATTTGAGGGCGAGAGGAGGGTTAATAAGATCCTCATCAAACAAACATGCAATGGGAGTTTTTTTCATGCACAAAAGTACAACAACAATAAATCAGAAATTAAAACAGTGCGATTGGCTGAAAAGAGAGCGTAGACAGAGGGCACTCTGAGTTTATTGAACAAAACCTGCTCCTGAGCAGGTTAGCTCTGGAAGAATGTTACTATGGCAACAGAAATAGAAGTATAGGAAACTTTTTGTGAAATGGAAAACACAGAGTTTCCCTGATTTCCTTCAGAGTTCAGAGAACATACAGTTTTCAGTAAACCTGCTTTGTGAAACAGAGCCCATCTGATTTAAGACAGAGCTTTGTTATTTAGGGATTTATATCTAAGGAAGGGGATTTTAAATATTGGTAAAACTAATGTGTTTAATCAAAAAAACTATTATGAATCTGTTGACATTGAACATAATTGGTCTTTTCTGAAAACAGCGTTTTGCTCTCTTTATGACGTCATTCAGAGAGAAACAGATGCTGCCTTGTGTATAAGTAGGATTATGTTAAGCATCACTTGGTTACTAAACTTTACATTTTTGATCCCGATTCAAGTAAGGGCTTTTTATACATTCCTCAGCCTCAGCTCCAGCTTTAACTGTAATTGCCACAACTACTTCTGTTCAGAAATGTAATTTCCTGAGCTCTCCAGCCTGCTGGCTGCCTGCCCATGAAGCACTTCAGCTTTAATCACCTCCTGCTTAAAACAATCTTTGTCTCTTTTAACGTCTCATACGCTGCCTCACTTTGAAAGTGTGTCATTTTGCAGAACCTGAATCTGGAGGCACTGGTCCAGCAATTAACTCTGAAAGAGACACCTAAAGCGATATTTTCTTTTTAAAAAGCAGCCAGTTTATTATTTGTAAATGATAAGTCTATGTAAAATGGATGGGGAATAATTAATGACTCTCTCTTAAAGTCTTAGGGAGGTCATATGTAAAATCATTTTGGCTTAAACATGTATATAAATATACACTTTTTTAGACTATATTGTCCCAAAATGTAGAACATTTCTCTTTAAAAAAAATTCCTGTCTTAAAATCTGTGTTTTTTTTCCGTTGTTTTATGCAGGCCAGTTAGTTCTACGTCAGCCTCAACACCTAAATTCGGTCAATCATATATCAACGGTCATCTGTCAATAAAATTTTTTCGGTCATAGCATTTTGATCATATGTCGCTGCTAATATACGCAACGGTTGACATAAGATATCAGAATCCTTTCCTTTCCCATTGAGTTGCGTCCCAGTGTTCACGGGGATGGACGTCTGTGTCTTCGGCAGGCGTAGAGCTAACAGAACTGGCAGCGTTGCGAGGCAAGGGCTCAAACATGTACGGCTGGAAGCCTTCTACACCAAACCAAGCTTCTGCCGCCCTGGCGTCCTCTTCCACAACATCTTCGAAAATGTATGACGGAGGAGACTCATCCGTGACTTTCAACACTAATCTCTCCTCCTCTTGCATGTTTCCGCTGTCCATAGCGTTCCTTGACAGCGTCGTTGCTAAGTCACCAACTTAGAGCTACTTGCTCCCAGTGTAATTTACCATGGGGAACCTACTAGCAGTAAGTTGCTAACTCGTTGGCAAGATGCTTCAGAGAAACCGACCACAACCAAAGTTGCTTGCGAACCTTAAGCCACAACAATCCCCTTGATAATCGACCATTCACGTTCACTTTATTCACTAGGGTAAAGTCGATCACCACTCAGGAGATTTGGGAACCACATTACAGCAAAACTATTCTGTATAGATAAGCTTTTTTATTTCAGACACAAAATCCAGATAAAACAAAAAAACTTGCAGGATAATAAACAATAAACAGCACAAATGCACACGTCCAGTCATCAAAAATGACTACATAAAAGTCCAGTTGTCCTGCAGAGTAAGGAAGCGCAGACAGTCTATCGAAAAATCTTCCAGGTAAATTTCACAAAATGAAATATCTTGTCATCTGGTCGTCATGTCTTCGAGCTTACATATTTTGCTCAGTAGCAGCTCTTTTGGACTTACCCTGGGTTTTTCCTACTATATAACTGAAGTTTGCATGAGGAAGTGTTGGAGATGGTATTCATTTCTGGCACAACCTGTTTAAGTCAGAGCTCAAATACCTTTCTAACATCATCTACACTTGGTCCATTGTCCTTTAGTCTCAGACACTGAATACTGTAATGTGGAGAAGACAGTTTTGATTCTCTTTAGACATTGACTTGTTTTGCCATTCTCTGGCAAACTGACTCTCACTTTTGCAGCAACAGCAGCAGTTTTGCCATTTTTCCCCCGGTATCTTTTGATAGTCTGCACTTTCTGTCGTCATGTCTAATCTGATGGCTGTAAAATGTGCTCCTGTCCAGCCACTGCCTGTCACGAAACACGGAAAGATGGAGCCAGTATTCAAGGAGAGACAGTCAGTAGGAAAGTTCAAAACCGTATCCAAAGGATACAGGATCAGGGGCAGACAGGCAGGCTCAGTGGAAGAGGGTAGCTGAGACAGGACGTGGAACCGGAACTTGATGCAGGACTTTAAACTGGTCTCCTCCCTGGAGCCAGGCTTACTGGATAAAAACTGAACCTCCCCACATATTGAGCCAAAAACCCAGAGGACTCAGCGGGGAGGAACAGTGGACCATCAGGAGACAAGACAAACACTAAAACCCTCTTTCCACTGGCAGCTAGGATCCAGGACATGAACCAAGGCAAAAACTGAACAGACAGACTAACAGAAAGACAAGTAATGATCTGGCCCTGAATGCTCAGGCTGAACTGAATATAGTGGAAACAGGTGAGAGGAATACATTATAATTGAGGCAGGGAGGGAAAACGACAGGTGAAAGGAATTACTAAATTAAGGAGGAGTGAACAGGCCAGATCATGACACTGTCATGGTGTATCTCCTTATCTGCATGTTATTTATAAGGGTATTGAAATGTTCATGTTTGAGCTGAACTCAGAGTTGATTAGATTCCAGGTTTAGTTAATATCACCTGTTCCGTAACTGAAAAAGTCAGAGTAAGGAAGAGCTATTCAGAGTATTTGGTCTCTACTCTGGGCGAGTCGCCCACACTTTCTGAAATGTGCCTCTTTCCTGCCATTGCCATGGTGTATCACATTACCTGCATTTTATTGATTATTGCTTTTTGTACGTTGATTATGTTAAGATGGTTTAATGTTTAAAGCAAACAGTATGCAGAATTTAATTTTTTATTTTTTTGTGCCCATTGTTCTCTAACAGAAATCCCAGTCGGCTAACAGAGATATTGGTGCTCGCTCAGTTCTTTTTACCTGGCTAAACTTTGGTAAATGTGTCTCGCTGTAGTTCAACAGCGCCGTTGTAATTTCAGCATTAATCACAGAGCATCAGACCAATTTCACCAAATCAAAGACCACATTAGATTCCAGTTAAAGCTAAGCTGGTAAATATGTTCCATCTGCATTTTTATTTGGAGCGACTCTATGAAACCAGAAAACAGACTTAATGTGAAACATGTACACACTGCAGTTTGTGGGAGCTCTAATTAGTCTGCATAATTACATAATCTGCTGTATCAAAGGCTTTGTAGAGATCAATGAAGGAAGCTGGGAGGCTTTCAGACGCCCTGAAAACGTTTTTGCTCTTTGCCAAATTTCAGTTTAACAATTCAGAGAGGAAAGCTGGTGGCTCAGAGAAGATTGACCTGTTGACTGCTTCTGTCATCATGCAACTTTTTGCGGCAAGGACAGGAGACTTCATATGAGACAAACAAACAGCATGAGAGAGGAAAGCAGCATGAGGACGGCGCCTACACCGCCCACCAGCGGACTGTAGAGCGCTGGCAGCTACAGGCAGCCGCTGCTGACCAACACTCAGCCCCTGAAGGAAGATCAAACCCAGAAGGACACTTTGTGTTCCCGAGCTACACAGTCGGCATCGCTGAGCCTGAAAACAAGAAGTAGTTTTTACAATCTTAAACTAGACAGGCAACAATCGTGTGGGAGGAGATGACTGCTGAGACTGTGAGGGGGAAAAAGTATAGAGAACAAACTGTTGGATAGAAGAACAGATGGTAGTTTATCTCTCTTCTCAAAATGGCTTCACATTACCACCAAATTTAATCTAATCTCCACAGAAGTGCGACAGATCCATTTGGATACGGTGCAGAGAAGAGCTGAGGGGCAGGATGGGTGTGTTAGATCGCTGCCAAGGAGGAGGATGCTCCATTAATCTCCTCCTCTGGCAGCCCTAAACATCAGATCGGAGCTGGCCATCAGTCTGCAGCTGGAGATGATGGTGAGGAAGAGGAGGACTCCAGGGAGAATGACAGCCTCATCACTGTCCAGCATATCTGAGGATTTAGGAAAAAGCTAAACCATAAACACAAGAGTCTTGTGTGACACTTTTCTGTCAGAGAGAAAAAGCAAATCAGATTTATAGAGTTTAAAGGTTGATGGTTGGGGAAAAAATGTTATGATTCTAAACTGAAATGTGTCTGCAGCTACTGAGGGCTTTAACAGCTCAGATCAGTGGCCTGATAAATAAAACACAGAGCTCAAGAAGAAATTTCTATACATAAAAACCCTATGAAAAAAATGATTAAACCCTTAAAATATTTTTATAAGTTACACCTTTCTGATATGCATTAAGTGTGCAGGATATGACATGAGGAAAGGACGTGGATTCTGGTTCTCATTAGATTCCCTCCTCCAGACTCTTGGACCTTAATTTTTAAAATAAGGAACAAACTTAACCTTCATGGAGAAGGAGGACTTTGGACCACAGGGCAACAGTCTGGTTCATTCTCTCATTACCTCATGCATTAGAGCCATGAGTAAGACTCATCGGTTCGCAATGACTTTATGCTCCAGCCTCTGTTTAGTCCTTAGAAGCTACTCATCCATCCGTTATTGTAAAAGCTTATTCCCTAGTGAGGCCGCACGGGGGACTGGAGCCTATCCCAGAGGTCCATAGGGCGAGAGGCTGGGTACACCCTGGACGGTCCACCAGTCCATTGCAGAGACTGCACCCTGCCGCCTTCATGGAAGCTACCTAGAAATCTTATTTCAGTTTTCTTAATATACTGTATATACCTAGATATACTGTATATATATTGTTTATTCTTAATGCACCTTTTTCCTCCTTGTTTGCACCTTTTTTAATCACTATGCCAATATGTGACGAGTGAATTTCTCTGCTGTGGGATCAATAAAGCTCATCTAATCTAATCTAATCTGATTTATCAACAATCATCAAATGGCTGCCGCTGTCTCTCTTGCTAGGGCTCTTTTACCTCCACAAATGTTTTCCTTCCAATCAACTTTCTGTGAATAGGCTTGGATATAACATTATAAAGAACCTCTCCATAAATAATCCACTGTGGCTTCCCCTTCTTGCTAATGGGGTAAGTGATATGTCAATAATAGGACAGATGAATCAGAAAAGTCTGAACCTTAACCTGATTGAAAGTGAAATTCAGAGACCTTTTCAGAAAAAAAATTATTGAAGCAAAGCTGCAAAGAAACTCCTCCAAAACAAAGTTACATAAAAAAATATTGCTGTCAGAGTCGGTTCTATTAGAAGTCAGATTGCAGGTGTATTTAGCTAATCCCAACACTACGGTGGAACCAACTGACTGATCATGATCATGATGTTGACCAGCTTCATTGTTCATTTCATTCACCTGTCTAGCCCCATTCAGTTTCTCATTGGCTCCCTCCCTGACACTGTTCTGGGTTTCCCTTAGGATCTCTGATCTCCTGGTTCTGAATCCTGAGCAAGTCCTCGACACAGGCTTTGGCTTCACCCTCTGGATTGTCTTGCCTTCCTTCGTTTGCCCGGATCTCATCTCCTGCTTGTCTTCTTTCCTCTGGTACTTCAGCGTCTGGGACTCTCTGAGAGGCGCTCAACGCGTCTTGACTGAACTATAAAACCAGGTTAATGACTCACACGTTCATTATCATCCTCCATCAGATTAACATGGTCACTTACCTTAGTTTTTCCTCCTGCAGAGGTTCCTGCTCTAGACATCCTTGCTAAATCCTTTTTTGAAATATCTGACTGTCTGCCTTGAATACAGGGTTCTATATTCTGAGCCTTGACATCACTATTATATCTTAAATGTGGTTTCAAAACTTTAAGATCTTATTTAGATCTTTTTTACTGTTTGCCATCAAAATTAGAGATAAAAATCCTTCCTTTAAAGTTAAATTAAAGAAGTTTGTTACAAAAACAAATGGTGTTATATTCAGGCTTTCATCCTGCTTTGAAGATGAAGGATGTAAATGCGTTACTCTCAGGGAGAACGGCGGCTCTGCAGGAGGAAATCTAATGCTTCGACTTAAGTTTTGTTGTTTGAATTACAGCGGCGATAATTAAAAATCTGAGCTGGAGGGGAAGCACAGATTGATTGGAGCAAACAAAGTTACTGGTACAGGCAATCAAATTCATTATCTGTGTTTGCAGCTTAATGCTGAGGCGATATATATTCTTACAAACCTAGATGATTTGATATCAGAGTCCAGTTTGCTGAGGGCTTTTCTCAGCATGTGGAAACAACCCAATGTTTATCTGTTTTAAAGCGACAGAGCTTTAAACACCCTGTTCACTGCAGATAAAATTTGATGTCATGATTTGCAAAAGCAGTAATCCTGATGCAACAAATAGTTTAATGCTGCACTAATCCAAAGCATCTGATTTATTCTGCAATGTTAATCAAATTACGGCAAACAAATAAAGCTCTTATCTGGAACTAAAATGAGACTGAAAACTTCCAACACTTCTTCTCTTCATTGACGGCTGTGGCCTTTGTGTCTCTGATCTCTGAAGGTCCTGCTGCGGTGTTTTAATCAGTTCAGGGTCTAAACCTAAGGTTTTGCAGTAGGTGAAAAGTAAAGGTTTATATTGAAGAGTTCAGGTCCTTCAGGCCACTGCTGGGTCCTTACTTCTTTAGCTTCAAACAGCCCCTATTGCTCAGTCTTTATGAAAATATCATGCACTTCAGCATTTAACCAGCTAACAGGCTAGTTGAGCATTGGGTTAAATTTTCTGGGATGTACATTTCCAGAAAGACTGTCTTTAGAAAGATTGACTCAAGACTTAAATAGTTCTTATTACTGTTGCTAGGTTGATGCATAGAATCCGTTGTTTCTCTTGGCAGTATTGTTTGTTCAAAGAGGGGACATTAAAATTAGCAAATTGCCTTGATCAAACACCTTAGTTGGGAGGGAAACTTCAGCTTCTGCTCATCACACCATACCATCTGTTACTTGAAGCTAACAGCTAAATTTAGATTGGAATACCTTCAAGCTAAAGCCATTCAGCTAAAAGTAGCCTGCTAACTTTGTTTGAAAAGGGCTATTTTCAAAGCAACATGGAGCTCTGTGGAGCTCTCAGGTGTGGGAAAGACAAGGGGCAGCTGCTGTAATGAAGTGGAGGTGGATGGAGGAGGGAGGGGATGGATGAGTGGGGGTCAAGGAGGTCCTTCAGGGATTCTGGAGCATTGCCACAGATTTACTGGTAGGTGTTAAGAGCAATTTTGTAATGGATTCTGTAGGTAAGGGCGAGCCAGTGAAGCTCATGCACGAATAGAGTGATGTGAACTCTGTGAACTTTGATGGGGAATCTGGAAGCACAGTTCTGGGGAAAAATGTCACGGAAAACAAGGTTGAAGGAGACAAAGGCATGGAGCAGATTATTAGTTTTGGTGAGGATGACAGAGGAGAGTTTTGAGATGTTCTTGAAGTAAAAGAAGCAAGTACAATAAACTGATTTTCCTAGGATTAAAAAAAATCCCAATCTGACTGTATGATCTGGTTGAATTGCCTCTGTAAAGTGCCATGAGATGACACCTGTTGGGAATTGGCACTATATAAACAAACTGAATTGAAAGTAATTTAAGTCTCAAACAGAAAATTGATGCTATCATGAAATTAATAGCGAGGGTCTGGTGTTGCTTTCGTCTTTGTCAAAAGAGGGATGACTTTACTGGAAAGAGATGGAAGACGGTTGAACCTGATGAGCATTGACTATTGTGCTTCAGCATCAGCTTGTTTAATTGGGGAAAGTTCTGAATCATCCACAAGAAAAGAGCTGCTGAAAATGTTTTGAATTTAATGATCACAGACAAAAAGGATATGTCACAGTATGAGGTGGTTATGAACAAAGTAGTGGGTTCTTAGCGTGTGTCAAGTGAAATGACTAAGTGTTACAAAAGTAAGAGTTAAAATTGTGCAAGTGACAGTTGGTCTCAATTCCCTGGTCGAGTATGCTATAAATTCTGCTCCTTCTAGCACAACTGGGCGAATTTCATGTGCTTGATTTTCAGCCACTGTTGTTTACCATTCAAGAGAAGGAGTCCAAGGTTCCCTCATCCAGTCTTTCTGCTCTCAGTTGCCAGCAATCCTGGAGAAGGGCCAGAAAGGCCATTTCTAATAACTTGGTTATCAAAGCTGCCAACCGCCAGAGGGTTCTGGCCCCCACTTACCAGGTGGGTCAAGTTTAGCTTTCCAACAGAGATCTGCCCCTTAAGTTGGACAGTAGAAAGCTGGCCGCCTGCTTTATCGGGCTGTGTCCTATTTGTAAGGTGGGGAACCCGGTGGCCATCCGCCTCCACCTCTCTCGATTTTTGAGTGTACACCCCACATTCCATGAGTCTCAGGTCAAACCTGTTGTAACCTCTAGGTTTGTGCCCACCTCTCGATCACCTCCATCCACCTGATTCATCGATGGAGACCTTGCCTACACAGTCAGCCGTCTCCTGAGTTCTAGAAGGAGAGGCAGAGGGCTACAATATTTGGTTGAATGGGAGGGTTATGGGCCAGAGGAGAGGTCCTTGGTTCCAGCCGGTTCATCCTGGATAAGGACCTGAATAGTTCCTTCCATAGGGATCACCCTGATCAGCGTGTTGGGGCATCTGGAATCCACCCTTAAGGCAGGGTTCTGTCACAGTTTGGGGGCTGATGGCTGGCTTAATCGTTTATTCCTTTCACCTGTCTTATTGGCCTAGTTGTTCAGTACCGTTCATCTTGTCAACCTGTTTCCTGCTGCTATTTATGCTGCCTGATTGCCTGTCATCTGCACCAGATTATATTAGCTGTTGGTGAGAGTAACTTTAGCATTTGTATATTATTCTGATTCTTTGATCATGACCTGTTTCTGTTTTTGGGACTTCCAAGTTTTTGCTTTGTCCCTGTTTTGCTTAGTTGGTCTCATCTGCTCTGGACTTATTCCTGAATTCTGCCGGCCTACCGAACTTGGACCTAACTTCTGACCTTGCCTTGGATTCTCCTCTGGTACCTCCTCAGCTCTCTGATCTTCTGGTCAGGTAACCTGTGTCTGTTACGACTGCGGCTTTGGACTGATACTGATACTCCTCGGCGTTGGCTGGCATCAGATCTGCTGATTACTCGGAACTCTGTGGGCGGCTTCCGCCGCAAGATGTGAACAAATCTCCAGATTGGATTCTTCTCTTTCCTCCAGGATCAAACTGAACTTAGAACCAGGTTAGTGACCTTTGGTCATAGTCATGGCCAGTCTTAGATTCTGAGTCACTAACCTGAGTTTCTATCTCTACAGAGTCTCCTGTGTATTCACCCCAGCTGACGTAGCCGTATGTCTATTATTCAATAAACGCTTGTTTGAAATTTCCCTGATCTGTCTGCTTGAATACTGGGTCCTAAGTTCTGAGCTTCTGTCACAAAGTTCACACAGCAAGTTATTGAAAGAAACCTAAACCTAAGGGCTGTGAATGTTTAGTTCATCCTCTCCCCTCAAAGTTTAACTGTATAATCATTACATTGGTGGATACCAAACCTATACCTAAGATCAGAGGATTCAATAGAACTTTATTGATTTCTAGCTGGGACCGAATTCTGGTCTGCATTTCCAGCATTAATTGTAAAAGCGATGAAACCTTGCCCACTCTTGGTCTTGCGCCCCCTGAATTAACTGAGAACCATGTTGAAAGTGCAGCCATGCTTTAAGACTGAAGTCTTGTTTCCTAAGATACAAAAGCTGAGATGCTTTCAAGCTTTAACTGGCCCTATTGCTGCTATTGTTCACAGATCTGTCAGTCTAATGCAGTGTGATGGGATAATTTTGCACAGCCCTTTTCTGATCACGCCCACTGCCAACAATAAAACCCTGGAAAAAAAAAATAGAAAGTGTCTCTTAATGGTGGAGAGAAAAACACAAAGCACAGATAAATATCTGTTGGAGAAATCTGCATTTGTGTTCATACAAGCGGTGCTTTTTAGAAAGGGTTCAAACTGAGAACCCAAACAACATTTTATCCTTCTGAAGAATAAAATAACTTGCTTAATATGTAAATTACAAAGTTAGAACAGCTCAAAACTTTAAGCCTCTAAAGAGAAGTTTCTTTGCGGTATAAAAACATTACAGACAGCACTTAATGAACTGAGCAAAGATCAGACCAGATCAGAACAGTTAAGATCTCCTTAAAGGTATACACAAGTTTAAAACTGTAGATTCAAATGCTCAGCCCATAGAATATTATAAAAACACTTTCGTTGCAGAGTTGTAGAAGAAAATCTAAACTGTCAAAGGAACTAATAGGTTCAAGTCAGCCATGAATTGGATCCTACAAGAAAACCTACGGCTGAATGTAAAAACAGACTCACGTCGAAGAGAACCATAAAGGAGGATGTACTTTCAAGCCTGACTGAGAGTTAAGGGAAACCTTACACCTTCTGCGTAAGGCTTTTGTTATCAGATTAATATAATGCTGTTTGACTGCAATTACAATAACACTGTCCAGCATGATGGTGGCAGATTATGCTGAGGAGCTGGTTGCCTGCAGGAGAAACTGCTGCATTCCACAAGGTTGATGGAATTAAACAAGTCAACCAGCAAATCTGCATTTGTGTTAAATATACAGCCACCATGCTTTGCAAAAGCATTTATAAACCTTAAACCTGCACATTTAGTCACTTTACAATCACAGGCTTGAATTTAGTTTATCAGAGTTTCATGTCTTAGACCAATTGCAATTTGTGCATAGTTTAAAGTATTAATTTCTAAAACTCTCAGTAAGTCTCTCGTTGGTTTTCAAAACTCAACCTGACTTTATTCTACAGGCTATACTTATTATTAAAATGAATTACTCATTAATAGCTCAGATGCAGTCCAGTTTTTTAGTGTAGGCTTCAAACTCTAACCTGACTTTTTATCTGGCAATGGGGTTCATTCTGTAGAGCCACTAAGAGTGTTTCCCAACTAGGGCTGTTTTCTCCAAATAAACAGAGGCATGGTGGCTAGTAAAGGGAAAGTTGCAATACCTCCACTGGCTGTCACTGAAAGGGTAAAACGGGAGGAGAAGTGAGAGCTGAAATGGTAGAATGGCCAAAGAAGGAACAAAGATTGTGTAAATCTTTAACCAGCCTACTCGAGGTGAAGGGTTTTATAGGACGACCTCTGACTGAATCTGGACTCAAAACTTTCTTCAGTCCTCCTAGAAAGGTATCTGTTCATTATTTGAATGATAATATGTGTGTGTTATCACCTGCATGCAGAGTGGGAGGAAAGTTTCTCAATAGGTTGGGTGCTTACCATTTAAACTAAACTCTTACCCTTAATCATGGTACTAAACTGCAGAATCATGCAGAGCAACTATGATGAACCTTTTATTTTCTGTGAACATCAGTGTTTGAGTTTTACCCCTGTGTTTCCATTCTTCCTATGTGAACTTTAACTTTTCGGCTTAAACAGAAGAACCTGCTTGGATCTAATCAATCCTTTGTTTCTCTGGCACTATTCGGGCTGGTTCTTCTACTGGAGGCTTACATTGCTCATCAGTCTCAGGTCCTCTGCCCCTCTAAAATGTTTCAAAGCTAGATTAGGCCAGATGAGCCATTCCGTAAAAATTCAAAAAATATCCACTGGACTTGGTTTTCAAGATTTGAAGACGTTTCGCCACCTCTCCAGGAAGCTTTCTCAATTCAAATGTCTGGATCCGCAGTGATTTGAATTGAGAAAGCTTCCTGGAGAGGTGGCGAAACGTCTTCAAATCTTGAAAACCAAGTCCAGTGGATATTTTTTGAATTTTTACGGAATGACTTTGACCTGGATGACTGAGAACCTTCATCAGCTAGATGAGCCCCATCATCTCATTGATTTTAACCAGATACCTTGTCCTTGCCAAATAATTACATGATGCTGCCACCACCGTGTTTAACCATAGGGAGTGATTGATTTAGAACAATGTTCAGTGTTTATTCCCCCCCCCCCTCCACTCTCATTAATAAAGGAAATCAACTACTCCAGATTTTATCTAGAGGGAGGACAAAGCCAGTCATAACTACTTCGTCTTTTATAGAATTAGAAACACTCTCTGATAAACTTGTTTGCAGAAGTTTTCAAACTTCTCTTAAAAGCAACCCAGTGAAGTTCAAGCTCTTTAGGAATTTAACTAACAATGGCCATTGTAGAATCAGCTTTATTGTAATGGGTTTATCATCGCCTCCTGGTCTGAGTTACTTTCCCTTCATCCAAGGAGTGAGAATGGTTTCCTGACATTTTAATTGCCTGAATATTTCCCTTTCGGATCTAATGTGGTCTTATCAGCTTCCTGCTCCTCTCTGAAAGCCGGAGGCCCTGAGCTGCTGATTGTGCTCATGACAGATATGATCAGCATTAATGCTATCATTAATCACAGCCACAGTAATGGAATGCTAATGCTTTCATATGCATACATAAAAACAGTTATAAATACATGATGTGATAAGCCAGGGGGGGGCTGCAACACACCTGCCCCGTTCCAGGTCTGTTACTGTACCTGAGCTGCAGAGAAAAAAGTTACCCAGTCTGATGAAATGCTGTGAAACAAGCTCCGCTTTAAAATGTAAAAGACACGGTCTGCATGGAAAAGTGAGCCAAGCTCTGAGGCAGCAATTCCCAACCTGATAGGATGCAATCAAACCAACCTTTTAGTGCATCTTTACGGATTTCATTCACTATTTTAGTTTTATCTATTTTTCCGTATTAAAGTATTTGGTGGATGTCATTTTGTGACGTAAACTGTACATGATATAAATCCAACACAACATAAAACACTTTCTACTGCACTCTGTTACTGGTGATTCAATATCGTCAAATAAAAATGCTTTTTTATATATGAATTGTGAAAACGGGTTGTTTGTTATTTCAGCATTTTCAACAAAAATGTATAAATATATAATATGTGGATGTAGGGATTAAGCTAATGTACATTATTTATATGACCTCTCAGAATATATTATAGCAGATTTTAATCATTGCATATTAAATTGCTGTCCTATTATAGTGAGGAAGAACTGGCCTGAATGGAGCCCATATAGAATAAATTTATTTCCATTATTGTTGCAAGTAAGGAGCACGTTTTGTAAATGGAAAAAATGGAACCTAGAAATTTATTTTGAAAGAAAATATTTTTCTTCAATAGCAAATAATCATTTTATATATTTTTATTTATTTTGTATTGAGTTTTTTGAATAACATTCTTTTCAAATTTTGCTTTATAGCTCACATCTTCTGTAAAGATAAAAATAGGGTTCCTTAGGACTGAGAAGCAAAAACACATTTTTCTCTACCAGAGTGGAGACCGTTCTTCCGGGGGTCAATTTTCAACAAGAAAACATCACAGTAAGTTTATACAACCGTACAGTTGGCATGAATGTGGGCGCCAGCATTTGTATTGAGTGGAAAAGGGAAGGAACTATGATTTATTCAAAGTTTTATTTCTGCATTCTCAAGAGCCAATGTCAATTAAGCCAATTCACCTTCCTTTGTTTTCTTATTGTTTTGTTACAAATAATTTGTGTACCAATCTTAGATAGATGATATTATGGGTGTGGCATCACCATGGTAACACACATTTCTGTAATTGTAGCAATTTAAGCTACAATATTCATATCCTGAGTGGTCTTGTAGTATTCTGTTCGATTTAGTGTGAGGTCTGAGAAGGAGCCTCTGGTGTATGTAAGTAACAGATGAGATGGACCGCTGTCTGTGGAAGAGCTTTCATGGTCGTTGAGTTAGCTCAGATAGCCTCATATAGAATATGGATAGATAGCCTCATTATCCTTGGGTTACCTGGAGGATGGAGCCCATCTCCAGCAGGGAACGGTTCATTGTAGGTTCCTGGTCCATCACAGGTTCAACAAGCAGGAATGCAGCTAATAGCAGCTTAAAGCGTCTGGATGTGTGGTTTTAACAGTGGGAGGAAGCTGGAGGACCTGTGGAAATCCAAACATGTAGGGGGAAATGTGAAAACTCTGCGTGGATAGATGTGTTTTCCTTCCGAGAGGCAGCAATGCCAGCAGCCTGCCACCGTAATGCGACCCAAATTCCTCATGCTTCAAAATGTAAATGATGCTGCAGGTGGTTAATTAATATTTTACTCTCACTGAGTCAAAGGGAAGGAGCCATTTTGGCTTGTTGACAGCCACATCACCACCTCCAAGCTGGATGACACAGATCGCAATACTTCCTCAAAACTGCTTAAACAAACATTTTGTGAAAACCCAACCTCAAGAAAATATTTATCCTTGTCTTTGCTCAGAGCAGATTGTCTAATTTTTCACTAATTTCTTGATAATGTAGGGAACAACAGAAAATCTGAGCCAATCAGAGGCTTTTAAGAGGTTAAAATCTTAGAATGCAAAATAAAGTAGTCCCGTGAATGCTGGTGTTGAAAGGCCTGAGACTGGTTCTGATCTGGTTTTAAATGTAAAAAACAAGGATCAAAATTCAACATCTGACAGCATGGGGAACGACTTGTAGTGTGCACAAAAAGGTCCTGATTACTGATTAATTCGAGCTGATGGGACACTGCTCCTCGTCTCCAACAACACCTGACTCTACTTCAGTAATTAGAAGGAGAGAGAAGGCGGATTACTTCCTGAAAAGGCTTCCTGAGGCTTTTTAAGCTTTAAATGCAAACTAAAACTGAGACTGTTATAGATAATTGTTTTATTTTTACCCTAAAAAGAAAAAACCCACATTCAACCTGGAAAGAAATTATAAAAATTTAAGGTAGACTGCATGAGTCCAACCTACCTCCATAATTTATTACATTTGATCTCATCTGGATTCATTCTCCACCTCTGTGCTGGTTTTGGATGCGAGCTGCTGGATGTTTAGTTTGGCAGCTGCAAAATAAAGAGAATAATCTGCAGACAGCTGCCAGGTTTGAATCGTTTCACACTGAGACAATCAAAGTACAGAGCGGCCTCCCTTCAGCCTCACACACACACACACACACACACACACACACACACACAGACTGAGGGTTTACTCTGTGGATGTTTAACAATGGAAGAAAATTACCAGCAGAGAAGAAATGCTGTAAATCTGATTGATCTGGTTTATTACTAAGATATCTAACCCCATTTATATTTATATATTTGAAATGGTAGTTTTTAGTTTTATGGCAAATATTTTTTCTCCAGCCGAGTGTTTTGAAAGGAAGCTTTGGTTACCCTGTCTCGTTATTGCTAACCACCTTCCTACCACACTTTGGAATCTTCTATTTTGATTCATCTCCAAACCTTTAGTTTAAAAAGTTTTCCTTTGGTATGTTTTTAGGTTTCTTTACATTTATACATTTAATCATGACACAGTGAGACAAAGAGCTGAGTCAGTTGCTCTGTTTCTCCCTAACAAGTAGATCCAGATCAAATCTCTCTTACATATTGCATCTCTGGGATCTCTCCAACTTCCTCCTGAAATCCCAAACATGACTGTTGGGTATAGAGGCTTCCCTAAATCTCCCCTAGGTACGAGTGTTTGCATGCATTGCTAGTTTTCCTGCAACAATGTCAACCAGAGATTGACTAGACTCCCACCCCTCTGAGGCCCTGTGGGTGGATTGATACAGAGTCTGACTATTTTCCCTGAAAAGGCTGAGAGAAATGCTTGGTAGTTTTCCTTTGGGCTCTGTTAATTCAGTGCAGAAAAGGTTGAGTCAGGTGTAAATGGAAATCACTTTCAGCATATCGAGGTGTTTACACAAACTGAGCATGTAATTACAGCTGGGGGAAAAGTCTAGAGCCTTTTCTATTTTCCTGGAAACTAAAAAAAAAATGGATCTATTAAAAGTGTGTTAAGAAAAAACTGTGGGGATAGATTTTCTATGTGTGATCAGACAGGTGAAGTTCTCCTCCCTACCGAGGATTTGAAAGACATGGGGAGGAGCCCAAAGAACGGAGCAGATACCTATATGTTTTCCATCAGCCGCATTGCTTCAGATCTAAGAAGCAGAGGTTTTAAAATGCTAATCCTGTCGACCTCGAAGCCCTGAGGCACCAGCTGAGAGAGCGGGGCGAATCTCTCATGAGCCTCCCGTCACTCAATAATCAAACATAGACAGAACCTCCTCAAATACCTCTGAAAACCTGCCTCCCAACAACCCCAAAGTGCAAAGAAACATGTAGAAAACATCTATATGTAACAGAAACGAAGATTGCATCAATCTTCCCCTCGGCGGGTTTCTCCTGGGACGTGAAAAAACGTTCTTAATACAACACTCCTTCACAGAGCTGTTCGCTCTATTCAAACCCTCCTGTACATCTTTATGGCAGAGATTTAACAAGGAGCTGAACGCGTTCCTTAGAGACCTCAGTCCACATTAACCCGATAGCTTCATGCTTTTCTTCTGCTCAGTCATGATGGGAATCTCCTGTTGTCCCTCATCCTAAAGGTGCTCTCCTGGAGTGATATCTGGTGACTGTGGAGAGGTCAGAGGACTGTGTTTAACCAGCCACTATGACAGGATTTAGGCTTTAGCATATGGTCCATTGTCCTGGTGGGAACATGCAGTGTAAGGTGTCGACACTGTGGTCAAAAACAGATGATCCAGTGTTCGAAGGGATCCAGGATTTGTTGTAACAATAGACTTTATTTGATGTATATATGTATCTTCAATGTAAACAAAATAGAGGTAACATACTGTAAGCTGTTAAGTTCTATTAAATTAATAAAGAAGAAATGTCCACATTGACATTTCCATGTTGTTTTATGCTGCAATGCATTCTAGACGTTTGCTAATGTCTGCATGTGGATCAGATTCGTAAAACCGATCATGACAGGATCATGTTCTCGCCACTCCCTCTTTATCCAGCATACATTAGAATAGGGCTGCAACTAAAAAATATTTTGCAAATCGATTAATCTGTGGATATTTTTTTTGTTAAAGGATTCTTTACCCTCTTTGAATGAGCTAGCAGAGAATAGATATGAGGATTCCATTAAATGAATTTTGGTCATAATTTGGCAATGGAAATGTAATGAGCATATGAGAAAACACATGAACACTAATGTTATACCAGTTTTTAAACCCTTAGTAAAATAAAGCTTGTCCAAGCTTCAACAACAGGTCAAAACATATTACTGTAGCATAGCATGCCATGCAATCTACCCTGTTAGCTTTGTCTTTACTCATCAGTAAACACATCCAATGTCAAATTAATAAAAAGACATATTGTTTAACTAGATTCTGTCCCTAACTGTGCCAGTCCTGTCCATTTTGAAAGTTTCCCCTCCAGTCCGGCTCTGTAAGTTCTGAAACTCATTTTAGATCTGGGCCTTTGGGCCTGGCGCCATTTTGTTGTCCTCTTCCAATGATAACAGCTTAATGGAAAACAGGAGAAAAATCCTCTGTGCTGTGTTTTTTTTTTATTGATCTCAGCTCTTTGGGGGGGCAAGGCACACCCCTATGGGAGGTGTCTTCAGGATCAAGTTCGCTGAAAAGTGGGTTGCAGAGCAGAGAAAAGAGGTCTCACAGCTGTTCTATGAGCAAAAACTCCATCCTCTGCTCCAGCGATCATATTAAGATGAAGCATGGACATTGTTTCTCAGTGTCCGAAATTATTAGCATGGTTTATGGCACAACAAACTTTTCATTGTTGGGGCAATGAAACTGTAGGGTGTGTCAATCTGTTAACTGTAGCAAACAGAACACGAGAGTTACCATGACAGTTTGCAATTATTTCTGAGAAATATCTCTCTTGTGCTCTACGTAAAATCTGGTTGAAGTAATTTTCTTTGTTAATTTCATAATGAACCTGAAACTTTTACTTGCTAAATTATTTTGTTTGGCTCTTGGTTTCCTAACCAAATCTTCATTTCACCATGGTGCCTTTTATTTATTTCTAACCATTTTAACCTTATTAACTGGGCCTATAGTGTCCAAGACATTTAAAAGATTTCAAAACAGTTCAATAAATTATCAACGTTTCAACAGGAGGAATCTTCAAATCTAATAATTTCCATGAAGTTTGACCTTGTTTTGTCATTTCAAACCACTGCAGACCCGACTGCTAGCTTGGGCACAACAAAAAATTCAAAAGAAACACAGAAATGATCAGACAATGCCACACCAACAACATTTGTTTTTGAAATAGTAACACCTTTTGTAAAAAGAAAAGTTTCAGCCACGTTGGTAGTGCACAATAATGTTGTAAATGTGATGCAGAGTCCAGTTTAAATTTAAACAGTTCAACAGTCTGATGGCAGCAAGGGAAAAAGCTGTTGCAGAATCTGCTGGTCCAAAATCGAATGCTACAAAACCTTCTCCTAGAGGGCAGCAGGGAGAACAGTCCATGGTGGCGGAGTGGGGGGTCACTGGTGATGTTACGGGCTCGGGACACGTAGCGCTGGGATGAAAAGTCTTTAATGGAGGGAAGAGGAGCCCCGATGATCCTCTCTACTGTCCAGTAGGTCACAAGCCGATCACATTTGTTTCTCCAAACAGATATTTAATGTTTAATGGCTCATGAAAACTGTGAGGCAGTGACTGTGTGTGGTATTTTCTAAATCTACACCAGTCAAGCACAATACGATAAAAAAGACATCTCTGCTAATGTTAGCCTTTCTGTTTACTCAGTATCTCATCATCAACCCAGCATGAATTGAGGGGATGAACTATGGATTCCTTTACATGACGCCAAGCTGGACTGTTAATCAAAGGCAGATGGATCCTCTTACCTCAAATTATGACCTGCTGAAATCAAGGCCTGTTCCGATTGAGTGCTTTTATTAGAGAAGCACCTACATCAGTCTTCTGCTGTAGCTCATCTGCTTCAAACCATTTGTATCCACACAGCTGCAACTGCTTGGATATTCTGGCTGATCTGTAAAAAATTTGATAAAACTAGCAGATCATCAGTTCCTGAAACACTCAGACCAGCTCACTTCATCCTCTTTGGTAATTTGAACTTAAGCAATTTGTTCTCACCATACCTGGGGGCCTGAATGCATTGTGACACAATTTAATTTATGTCAACAAACTTCTACCAGGAAGGTAATATGCAGTTAAGAATCTATAGGAAGAAAATGGCCATCTACCCATCATAGTCAAAGTGGTAGTGGCTCATTGTTTTGGATGAAAAAAGGGCTAAGGTTCCTGAAGGGAACAGAATTAGTAGCCAACAGTCGATTAAATGCAGCTGTTTAACTTCTGGAGTTATTGTATTTTCTTTATGCTCCAATCCTCATTTAGATCCAATAAAAACTGATTGATAACTTCCTACTTTAATAACTAATTATGTTTCCCTAAACCAATTTCAGATGCCTGATATTAAATGTCGGGGAGACTTCAAAAAATAAAGTGATTAATCATAAGTGTTGGGGATCTTCCCACTTTAACTGGAGGCAGATTAGATCCTCACTGGACCTGTCAGATAATCTTTACACTCATTGGAGCACAAACCAGAGGCTAGTGATTTGTCTCAGGATGGGCATACAGAGTTGATCCAGTTGCTTGCATTCAGAGTGTTACTGGAGATTTGAAGCAGCTTTTTAAGCTGCGGGAGTAACTTTCTGGGAAGCTGCTGGTGTTGCTCTTCTACAAATCCCGGTGGACCTTCATGTCGGGGAGGTTTTTCTCTTGCAGCAGTTTCAAGCTTTACAGCTTAGTTCTGTCATGGTTTTCTTAGAAGTCCTATGCCCCTGAGGAGAGGGTTGAGATCATCTATGGTACCGGTTTCAAGAAGTCCTGCTGGGCCACAACGTCCCTGCAGAGCCGGTGCCACGAATCCCAGCTCAACTCAGCTGCTGCAGTTTATTTTTTTGTGGGGGGGGAGGCAGCATAATCAATTTCCAGGAGTGAATTTAAAGATGGAACTAAGTCTTGATATGGGGCCAAAGTAGACTGGTGAGATGGTTTCTCTGGCACAAGAACAAACACCTTGTGATTAATGTCTGAAACCTTCAGTGACCCACAACAATGACTTTATCTGCACTGATTAAGGGGCAGCCTCATCTGAGGGACTCTGAGCATCATCATATTCATCCCTCAGATTATGGAAATCACCTCAAACAAACGATTTTCCTCCTGAAGTCTGAACCCTAAACCTCTGTCAGTCTGTGCAGCCTGAGCCGTGCACAAATCCTATGAATATATAAGCTCTGTACCTCATCAGTGGAGATTAAAATGTCCAAGATGCATTAGACTGTATTTCAGATGTTTAGGTTTATACTTTAGGATGTGGCACAATTAAAGTGGATGCTACTTTATTAAATTACCAGTTGTACTGAATGGGTTAGCCCTCTCTGTCCTTGAAATCCTTTCCCAACAACAACCAAACAAAACTTCCCCAACCACCCAACAGCCAAAACACCACCATATGCAAAGCATCAAATGAACCACACTTACTGGCCTTAAAGTGATCCAAAGGAGAAACAAAGACCAACATAACACCAGTGTCATGCAGAAAATAGCATCTTTGCAGATATATGCTGCCCTGTACTGTATGCATGGAACACAAATTTCTCTATCAAAAATATGAGTGACAGAGCTACTTTCTGTTGTAGCTGTATTTGCATTTCTGTGTGCATCATGTAAAGCTGTGGCTATTTGCAGATTAATCCACAACATGCTTTTTTAAATTAGATGTAATTAGAAGTAAGTTTAAAGACAGAATGAATGTTCTCTGCTCGCATGTTGCTCACAGTATCCATTTTCCCACAGACAGAACAATAGTAAAAGCTTTCTGTCACATCCAGACCTTTTCAAATTAATGAGTGTATGTTGATGGATTGCAGGCCTTGGGCTTTAAGAACTTACAGCAGTTATATATATATATATATATATATATATATATATATATATATATATATAGAGCCATTATTTGCATTAATAAGTTTAAAGACACTAAGTCAAAGGTTTAAAAACTCACAAAAATTCAAAATATATATATTTGAAATTTCTAAAATATGTAGAATATGTTGAATGCTCTCTAAGTGTTGGTTCTGACGACTAAAGACATTTAGTTGCATGCGTTTTATTGGCATTTACACATAAAGGGGTGGGGGAAATTATTGTTCTGCAAAGTCTTCAGTTCATACGAGATTTTACAAAAAAAGGATATAAATCATAGATAAGTTAACCAAAAAGATGACAGTGGGTCAACAGAATGAGAATTCAAAACCTGTTAACTGTGTTTTTAAAAAGTAGGAAATGTTTTAAACGTGTAAAAGAAAATGTTTGAGTATATGTGCATCTCCTTGCAACTCCTTTACTCTTAGATTCAAATAAAACATATTCCTGCACGAAACACAGTTATGTTTGGTTTTCTTTTAATTCTGTTCTTATTGCTTTACATTGAGCTTAGTGCTGCATTAAAATATTTTTGTTGGGATCTGGAGGTCTGTCCACCTTCCTCCAGCAGAGGGCGCCCTAGGTCTCCTGGAGCTGAGCTGACGACCACACCTGCGGCTCATCAGTCATCAGGAGACCAGCATATAAGCAGCGGCAGGACTACACTCCAGCGCCAGAGTGTTCAGCCAGTTATGGTTAGCGAAGCCTGAGCCAACCAGCCTGTCTGATTCTCTGACTCCCCTGAAACCAGAACCTGAACCTAATCAGTTTTGGTCTTCTCTGCTTCTTAGGAAGAAACCTGACTGAACCCTGGAACTCTGGAAGAGTTTCTCTGCTGAAATCTGCCTGCTGGCTCTCTGGAGCTCATCTGTAGAATCTACCGTATTTTCACGACTATAAGGCGCACTTAAACGTCTTTTTTTCCCCTCAAAATGTGCGGTGCGCCCTATGGTGCGGTGCGCCTTATGTGTGTTGTAACTGCGACTTTTGAGGCCACCTCATTGAGGAGATGATGAAAGAGTGGCTGAATGTAAGGATGCTGAGAAACTAGTCCATGCATTTCTTACTTCAAGGCTGGACTATTGTAATTCTTTGCTATCAGGAAGTCCACAAACTGTAGTTAAAAGCCTTCAGCTGATCCAAAATGCTGCAGCCAGAGTTCTAATGAAAATGAAAAAGAGAGATCATATCTCTCCTATCCTGGCTTCTCTTCATTGGCTTCCTGTTAAATCCAGAATAGAATTTAAAATCCTTCTTCTCACATATAAAGCCTTAAATGGCCAAGCTCCATCTGATATCAGAGATCTGATTGTTCCTTATGTTCCTAACAGAGCACTTCGCTCTCAATCTGCAGGTTTACTAGTGGTTCCTAGAATTTCTAAAAGTAGAATGGGAGGCAGATCTTTTAGTTCTCAGGCTCCTCTCCTGTGGAACCAACTACCAGTTTTAGTCTGTGAGGCAGACACCCTGTCTACTTTTAAGGCTAGGCTTAAAACTTTCATTTTTGATAAAGCTTCTAGTTAGAGTGGCTCAGGTTATCCTGAGCTATCTCTATAGTTCTGCTGCTATAGGCTTAGACTGCTGGAGGACATAGGGACCCCTTTTTCATCATTCTGCTTCATTCTATCTCTATTCTCCCACTCTGCAGAATCTGTTAGTTCAATCTCTAACGTTCTGCTCTCTCTGCTTTTTCTCATAGTAGCTTCATCTGGTCTGTTCCTGTTTGGCTGTGACTCCATCCTGGAAAGAAACATCAGCTGTGCTGCTTCTATCAACACCCTTGTTTATAGATGTTGGAGATCGGCCTGTTTTCCAGTGTGGTCCTGTTTCTCTGACCGTGACTGAGTGGATGTGCTCTCTTCTACCTCTGGAATGGGAGCTGCCTTGGAGCTCGTCTGCCTGGCTGTGTGTTTCCTGGACGGCGCCGCCTTTTACAGCTGCTTTTTGTGTCTCTCCTTCTGTCTCCTTGAACCCCAGTGGGCCTCAGCAGATGGCCGCTCACACTGAGCCTGGTTCTGCTGGAGGTTTCTTCCTGTTAAAAGAGAGTTTTTCCTCTCCACTGTCGCTACAAGCATGCTTAGTGTGGGGGATTGTATTTGAGTCAATGAGTCGATGCAATCAACTGGTTTTCCTTAGATAGAAAACTTTGTATCAATTTGACTGGATGATCTGGTGAACTGGAAAGTGCCTTGAGATGACATGTGTTGTGAATTTGGCGCTATAGAAATAAACTGAATTGAATTTAATTGAAAAACAAACCAGACATCAGGGGAAAACCATCAAGGAGCCAGGGTGAGAAGAGGTAAGACGAGGAACCAGCACAGAGGGACTGCAGAGGGAGTGTATTTATGGCTGACTGAACAAAGGTAGGACTAACGAGCTGATAGGGAGCAGGTGTGACTAGAGCTGATGAGGAAGCCAAGGGAAAAGAACACAAGGGGGCAACAGAGGACAGACAGAAAAACCTAAGCAACTTAAATGAATCCAGACACACCAATAAAGCTAGAAAACAATGAAAAACCTGGATTAACTTGAAACTGAAAACTTAGAGAAAAACAACAGAACCAAGATCGTTACAATGACTGCATGCAAACTGCTGGTTTTCCTTGATAGAAACTTTTAACCAATCAGACAGTCTTGTCTCAGTAAAGTGAATCGAATCAAATTAAACTGAATTTTGTTTAACTTCATTTGAATATGAATTTAGGAAACTAGATTAGGGCTGAGCTCTAACCTGCATTTGCAATATAATCCCAATTATGAAATTGCAAAGGCTCTCAGTTTTAGTCATATCACATTTCTCAATTTTAAGACTTTCTCACTCCAGTCCTCTAGATGGTGGTAATACACCCAAAGTAGGTTTGCTACCTTAAAAAAAGGAAGAGAGAGTTACAGCTAAGATATAGGCTCTGTTCGAAAACCTAGGACGGGTCCTCCAAGGACGCGGTCTACCTAGACTGGATCCTTCGAAATCCTTGAAAATAAGGAGACCGGAAGAGTTTAGGCTGTGAATTCGACCAGGTCTACCCTTCGGCGGGTTTTACCGCCGTATGCTCTGTTGCTTAGCAACCGTGAACGTTGACACACAAAGCAGGAAAAGAATGAATACAGAAGTTTTCAAAACTGTTTATTTATTTCTTTTTTATTGTGAAGCGAACAAAGACTACACTCACAAGAATCCAGAGTGGAATAAAGGTTCCAACCACCGGGAGCAGGAACAAATCAAATCAAATGTAATGATAGAAACCTTAGTCAGTTAAATAACCTGCTGCTGTCATTCTGCACATCTCTGATGTTGCTGCTATTTTCAAATTACTGTAAAAATGTCCATAGCTGCATATTGGTTATTTATTCTCCAGTTTTATATTGTTAAAACACTTTACAGAATTTTATTTTTTATATTTTAACTCTTCCCTATTATGTTATTCTTATACATTTTTCTAAGGTCCACATTTGTGTGACCATTTTCAATAATCTTTCTGCTGCTGTAAATCTGCCCATTGTGGGACAATAAAGGGATTTTCTATTCTATTCTATAAAAGGGGTAGAATGATATAAATAAATCTAAACAATGTATGTATTACAAAATATATCTGCAAAATCTCTAATATTCAACAACAAAAAATACGAAGTTAAGCATATTGTGCAAAACAGCAATAAAAAGATAAAAATCCTATCAGATTTATAGTCCCCACCCCGCAAATATATTAGAATCTGTCCTTAAATTACAGCCAAACCCATTTACACAGTAACAGATAAAAACCTTTAGATAAATCAAACATTACCGCCACATATCTGACTCTATAACCATTAAAACAACTATTTTCATTCATTTCAGACGGAACTATTCAGAGTTGTATTACAGTATATTAAACTGAACTTCCAATTTTCACCACTGTTCGGCGCCAAGTAACCTTTCCTCTGATCACAGCTTGCTTGGTTTCGCAATGAATCCTGGGATATCCAAGAATACCGAGGATACATCGGATCCGTCCTTCAAATCGGGCAAAAAGAAGGACGCATTTTAAGGCCGCATAACGAGGACTCTTGGAATCCGACCAGACCTCGGCGCCGCATTATGACATAATCGCCCTTCGAATCTGGCCCTTTAAGGACGCGTCCTAGGTTTTAGAACAGAGCCATAGATCCATGCATGCAAGTAGAAAACTTTTTCACACAACAGTAAAGTCAAATTCCTGTTGTTTATTGTGTGTTAAACAGACAAAAGTCACAAAATAAGTTTCTGAATCTTCATTTAGGATTCCCTATTTGGAGATATACAATTATCTTCATAAATTGTATGTTGATACAACTCTCCTCTGAGAATTAGAAATAAAATAAAAAAATCTGTATTGGCTTTGGCAAAATGTCCGTACTTGATCAAATGGGAACTGGTTGGGTCATTACCCAGGCATGCCTGGAGCACAATGGAATTGCAGACATCACAAAATGTCAAAGCATGATTGCGTCGCTGCAATTTGACTGAAATTGGCTTTGAGGCCAGTAATGGTGAGCAGATCCATGGTCATTTGTGGCTGTGTTTCAGCTTTAAAAAAGAAATACATCTGGAGTGGAGTAAAACACTAAGAGTGTGAGACTTTAACTAGAAGAGAACATCTGCAGATGACCAAACAGCTTCTAATCTCTTCACAGTGTACTGCAGATGCTTATTATCCTGCTGCAAGTGAAACACACTAATGCAATATTTTGTTTCATGATGGAAAGGCACCGATTTTCTAGACAAGGCTTCTCAACAAAAGTAGCTTTTTCCAAGGCTGTGCAGCATTTTACTGACCACAGAATAAATATGGAGATTGTGCATTCAGCTGAGTGTTTTAAAAAGGCCACTCTAAACCAGAAAAAAGACTGAGAGACAAGAAAATAAGGTGGAGATGAAAAGGAGGTTTATTCAACGTAGATAGGGAGATGATATAAAAAAAAGTATGCACTGAGTCATGATGTACACTCTAACTTTACAATTACATGAAAATGTACAATATATTTTCATGGACTTTTATAATTAGATCAGATATTAAAGTCCCATTATAATATATTCATACTAAAAGGATGCAACATTTTGCTTGTCAGTTGCTGCCATCTTTAGTCTTACAAAATTCTTCTCCACAGCCATGGGAGGCGTCCAGCAGGTTCAAACAAAAATAGAATGCTTCATTTACCTGTCCCTGTTGTTTCTCATAAAGGTATTAAAGAAAACAATTAACAACAAACAGCAGCAGTTTCAGAAGAGGTGGGAGTCTGAAGATGCCTCCTGGAATACAGGCCCAAAAAGAAAGTCGCTATTAACAAATATACGACCTTAACATCATTCTTGCTGCTGACTATACAAGTTAAGTGGAAAAGGAGGGGAGTGTAGAGCGGCAGGGCTCGAGAAAATTATACCTAAGAAACAAATCCCTCCAAAAATGCAGCTATGAATCCATTGGAGGCAACCTATAGAGTGAGATGGAGAAGTCGGAGGGAATTTGTTAAAAACTCCACCCAGATGATCAGCATGTGGCCTTATGTTATACCATTTAAGAACAGAAGAACTGTAGAAGTGAGATGGTGCAGATCCAGTGCACAAAATGAAATGCTCATCAGCTGAACATAGGACCACTTCTATTAAATAAAGGCATTACCTATTTTGCTGGTTTGAAAACCGTCATGATCGCAGCCCCGGTAGCTTCTCTGATTTCTCACTTCATTTACCTGCCGTTCCCTCCCTGCTCTCTAATTATCATTTTTCTTATTCACCTGCTTCCTCTGCTCTATATACAGTTTAGTCCAGCTACCGGGGCCAGATCATTATTTGTGTATTCTTAGTTTATTCGTGTTATGTAGTTATTCATGTTTGTTACGCGACTTTTAGTTACGTTTCTGGTTCATGTCCTGACTCTTGGAGGCAAGTCGATTGAGAGGGTTTGATGTTTGTCTCCTGTCTCCTGGTTGTGCCTTCTCCGCTGAGTCTTTAGGGTTTTGGCCCGGCTTGCCGGGGAGCAGAGGTTCTGGTCCTTCTCCACGGAGCCCTCAGGTCAGTTTTAATTACTGTAAGCCTTTGCTCCAAAGTGGAGATCAATTTAAAGTTTGGCATTTATCTTGGTACCAAGTCTTGTCTATGTCCCTCTCTACCACTGAGCCTGGATGTCTTCATCTGCGCGTGTTTGTCTGAGCATGGTGCAGGACTCATGGAACCTTGAACCTACCTGAATGCTCTGAGGATTCCTGGAACCCTGGACCTGTCTGTTCCTGTTCGGACCAGAACCCCTGGTCGGGCTACAGAGTCCTGGATCTATGGAACTGTCCAGTTCTGAACCATTTCTGTGACCTGGATCGGGCTCCTGCCTGCTCACTGGGGTTGCTGCATAGCTTTGGACGGTTCTAAGCCACATCTTGTTGACGGTCCATTGGCTGGATTCCGCATCGGAGAGGATGGACTGAACTGTTAAACCAGGTAAGTGACTCACTTGGATAATCATTTCCTGTCAGAAGATCGTTGTCACGTACCTGTGTTTGTTTCTCCAGAGTGTCAGTGACTGGGCGGTTCCCCACCTTCCTCCTGCAGCCACTTCGGTATCCTCCTTATCCTCAGCGACCTGCGTTTCTGTTCTGTTATATCATTTCTGTCATTAAACGTGTTGTGATAGAACATTACTGAAGGAATCAGTCTAATCAAGGCCACTGAGTCACACACCAACTAGCTTGGGTGAGAAGACAGAGCCTCCGCTGGTGTTGCTGATGTTTTATTTCATCTTGATTTTCTTGTTTTCCCTTTTGTCCTGAGGTTAGTGTAGTAGAGTAGTTGAGGGTCTGTATGCTTTTAGAACCATATGCAACCACATGTTAGGGGTGGCCATTTTCTGAGTACTTAAACATTTTGGTACAGTTATGTAGTCCAACCTCCCCCTTTAGAATAGGATAGGATAGGAGTGGCACTTTTATGAGTCTTACAAGCTAATATACGCCCACCTTTGTAGTCCAACCATCCCCTCCAGGTCAGCTGATAAGGTCCACAATGATTCACACTCCCTGATAGTTTTCCAGCTTGTTGTTCCACCTCCTTTGACCGCTTGCTAGGGGTCAGCCATCTTGTTTGGTACTCCAGGACCTAGAAAAGCCCCTATGTAAGATAAGTGGAAACAACAAACAGGCAGTGTTGAAAACTGGTAGCCAATTCTGCACAATAATAACAGTTTAAACATTATTTTACTACTTATATTGATCTTAAGTATTCACAGATTATCAGGAAGTGGAAAACATGTGGACATCCTTGTAAATTCGTCTCAAAGTCAATGAGTACAATACTCCATTTGAGACTTTATAGGCTTCAGTTAGAATGACCGATGTCCAACTTTAAGATCGGTTAAAAAAAAGAAAACGGCAGATTAATTGCAGGTTGTCCATAGAAGCTGTCGGTGAAATTTGAAATGAAAGCATGACATGTTTGAGAAAACGACCATAGTAGGATATTTTGGCCTCATGCTGACTGTCAGCTGGTGTATAAAAAATGCTGTGAAGAGACTTAAGGGAAAGTCTGATTAATTACCACATAGATCTTTTAAGCCATGCTGCCTTTTTGGGTCGCATAATGTATCTCTTGCCTTTTATTAAGGCAATGATTTAGTGTTGTTGTGTGCGTTGTAACCTTTAGCTGATTTGATCACTGGTAAAACTAGATTTAAAAGTACTCATAACGCTGTTCTCGTTCTTTTTGTTTTTTTTACCCATACTTATATTTGTTTTCTAAGGTTGACCCTTTCAAATCTTTAATGTGGTTGGCAGATTCACATAGTAGCTTATTTTTATTCTGCTAAGGTATTGATTAAAATGCAGCCTGTTAAGCCAGATATTTCTTAAATGTGTTTCCAGTTGCCAACAATCTAGTTGCAAACAAGCCCAGAAACAAAATAGCCCTAAGCAAGTATGAACTTTTAACCCTGCAGATGTGACTTTGTTGCTGTGAACAACATGTGCCTTGGAGACTAATTTAAATACAAGTTTATTACCATGTTTATTCTGTCAATGGGAGACAAAAACACTTCCCACAAAGAACAAACAAGACAACTGTAAACTTACTGCAGTCACATAGCTACAATACTCTACTGCGTAAAAAACAAAGCTCTTCTTCTTGATCTCGCTGGCAGAGTTAGAGATGGAGAAGTCTGTTTCTTAGGTAAAGTACCTCGGTCAAAAATAATGCTAGCCATCTGAAGCTGGCTGTCTGAGCTACTGCAGAAAATAATCTAAGTTTAAGATTGTCCAAGAAGACGATGATTGTCACCAGTTAAAATGCCCTCTCCCCACTTCATTGATGAAGAAGTTTAGTGAACATGAAGGGATATCTCACCTGCTGAACTTAATGCTCTCCCCTCATCATCAGAAAAGGTGCTAACCAAGATGATACCATGCAGTAAACCTGAAACTACACTTGAACACTGAAAAGACCAAGGATCTCATCGTAGACTTCAGGAGGAACACTGACCTGCATCCACCCATCAACATCAAGGGGACGGCGGAGGATTGGTGGACAGCGTTAAGTTCCTGACAGTCCACATCTCCAAGGACCTGACCTGGATAACCAGCTGCTACAAACTCATCAAGAAGTCACACAAGCACATCTTCTTCTTGAGGACCCTGAGGACGAAACTTCTGTCCTCAGAGATCCTCATGAACTTGTACGGCTGCACCATTGAGAGCATCCTCACCACCTGTATCACGGTTTGGTTGGGGAACTGCTCTGCCTCAGAACCAAAGGTGTTGCCGATGGTGGTGAAATCTGCCCAGCGCATCGCCGGGGCGCAGCTTCCTGCCATCGGGGACATCTACTATCATTTATATATTTATATCCTGTATAGCACTTCAGAACCGATGTTTGTTACAAAGCAACAAACTAAATGTTGTTGCTTTCTACTTGTGATAGTGTAATGAAAATTAAGTTTAATTTCTATTATATTCTGCTATATTATATTCTGTTCTATTCTATTAAGTAGAATCATTGGCTATCTATACTTTACTGGAGAAATTATTTTTTAGACAACTTTTTACTTCTACATCATATATATATTTTTTTTTTTGCAATTATTTCTACTTTCTACTCCTTACATTTTAAAATTAGACTTGTTAGTTCTCTTTCAATTAAGTTAATTTTCATTATGCTTCTGTCCTTAAGATTTTTCTTGCATTACTTTCACTTTTATACTTTAAGTAGTTTTAAAAATGGTACTTTTAAACTTTTGCTTGGATAAAAAGCCTAAATTGATACTCTAAGTTTTATAAAAGTGTCTTTAAACAGTATGATTGTTACTTCTACTGAATAAACATTAATAGTTTTCATACCTCTGCATCCAAACAGAACCTCACGCAGCTAACAGTGGCTGTTGTGTCTCAAATTATCCGTTCTTATACTGTAAATTAATATTATCACCCACTTCACTGACAGGAAGTAGAATAAAAGCCCCACAGTCTGTCTTGAAGTTGTAGTTTGACATCTCTGTTCATGGGAAATTTTTTATTGTGTTTGATTTGTTTGATTCAAATCATCTTATTTTTATTTATTCACGTAACTACTTTTTTTTCTCTAAGAATATCATGTTTCCTGGTATTTAAAAAAAAGCATACATTGATATTTAATACTGCTAGGATTTTATGAAGCATTTACAGAAACATCATAACTGTACCTTTTTGCTTATATTGAGGATTTTCTAAAATAGGGATTTGGACAAAATCTGTAGGGTTTGTGAAAAGTTTTACATTTAAATCTCTAAAGATTATTGCATTTAAAGTTGTTCATTCATATTAATATTTGTTTAGAATGTGAATAACAACTTTTCTAATTTAAATTGATATTCTGGATGTCTGTAACTTATAATGCTCATAAACATTTGACTAATGTATTCATCCGCTCTGCAACCACCATAAGAACATTTCTAAACTGTGGGAAACAATTTATAGAATACCTACATAATTTAATGTCAGGTTATTTGGATTTTTTTCCACATTGACATATTTATTTTGTCATCTAACATGTTGCTCCCCAGAAACAATTTTTATACAACAAAAGCATTAGATTCAATAAATTAGTGTTTTATAGTACTTATCAGGTAAGATGCACAAACAGCTGGCTTATAGGTAAATATGTTACAAAAAAAAATCTAATATAAGTTTGTCTGATGTGATATAACTGTCTCTGTAAAGTCACATGTGATGAAATGTGTTGTGAATTGGCGCTTTATAAATAACTGTATTGATTTAAATATATAAGTACCTTCATAGAAAAGACAGAAATCCTTCTCATCATCACACAAGGCAGATTCTTCGGAATTATACGACTCCTCTTTAAAATAGTTTAGGTCGGCTTTGCCGTTATGCTCATATTTCATCTGACACCACCAGAGTGAACCCTGAGAAACATCTGCTGCAGGAGGTGTTTGGGACTTTAAGGATAAATCCCACAACTGGTAAAATCACAGCCTGTGTTGGCCGTAAATCTGAAGGTAAGCCAGAGCAGAGCTCCGAACAACCTTTCAGTTTGCAGGTAAAGCTTTCATACGCCAGCATCAGAAAGTAATTCAATTCAATTTAAAAATACTTTATTAATCCCAGAGGAAAATTAAATGTTGAAGCACTTCATCATATAACCTAAAGTGGGGTAATATTAACTCTGTTTGGCTTTCTTTACCTGGATATCATCATTATATACCATTGCTCACATTGAGCAGTGTATCATTGAATAAACATGTATTGAATAAATATAATCTGCAGCCTTAATTTATTCTAAAACGTGTTTCCTATCTCGCTTAGATCTAAAATTGAAAACATTAACTTTTGCTTCTAAGAAAATTGTTTATAGATACTGGAGATCGGCCTGTTTTCCAGTGTGGTCCTGTTTCTTTACTGTGTAAAGTGCCTTGAGATGACATGTGTTGTGAATTTAGAGCTATATAAATAAACTAAATTGTATTAAAAATAAAAAAAATATACATTAAGTTCACATTAAATGTCCATAACTACCAAAAATGGAAGAGAAAATATTTTTGGGGGGTGTGTTTTGCTTCACCAGAAGCTGCTGAAGCTGCATGACAGTTCTGGGACGTGTGGAGCTACTGAGGGCTCCATGAATCATGTGATTAGGCATGAACTGGTTACTAGTTTCATGTTACAGTATACCCAAAGTATGGAAAAATTGAAACTACTGCTTTCTGTCCTACAATTCCTGCATTATAACTCTTTCTATGTTGTGTTTTATTATAAATCCGAGAGTGCCTCCTAACCCCCCCCCTTCTTTGGTTTTTTCATAGAGGGAAGTCAGGCAGTATGGCACTACTTCTCCTACCGCAAGAAGACAAACGGCTAAAACTAGGAACAACATCGCCCTACATGCGTTTGGAAAACAGCAGCCAGAGGAAGCAATACAGCTAATATGATAGCTCCTCTGCAGTAGAATCTCACAGCCTTATTTACTTCATCAAAGTGGAGGAAAAATTAGCTAAGAAACCAAATATGACTCCTGACGGTAACAGTATAAAGGTATGAAGTTTAATTCTGTTTCCCTGCCCTCTTGTTTGTTTGAATATGTAACAGGTCAGCATGCTATGACTTTAAAAGCATCCTCCCAGGTTGAAAAATAAGCACACCTTCAGTAACAACCTTTGTATGGCTTCAATGTAGGGTGACTGATGGCTACTGGATAATTATGGTTATTGCACACTCCTATTAAGTCTCATGCTACAGCAAACAGAGACTGAACAGCAGATAGCTTAATTTTAAGCTGATTATCATGCTCAGCCTCTCTCTTGTCTTTTATCTTGTTGTCCTTTACATCCTCTGCAGTTTCTCTGAAAGCTTTATAATTGCACCTAATGTCAAAGGAGGTTCCACTTTTTGCAGCTGTTAATGTGGCCTGTGTTGTTTTTTATTTTGTTTTGCCATTCATACCATCCTATCAGCAGAGTTTATTTGAAACCAAGATCTGAGGACATACATTTTGGGCAAAGCTTACTTGCAATCCCGAAAACTGAGGTGTCAAAGTTTCTAATGCTCTCATATTAATCTGGCCTTGACCCGATGCAGACTTGTGTTAAACTGAACTGAGTATTGGTGAATGACTGCGTGTTTTTGTGAGTATTTTGTGAATCTGGCTTTTATTAGATGTTCTTTAAGTTGGTAACGACTCCAGAAAAAATGCAGCTTAAATTCACCAAGTTAACTGTAAAAGCATCAGACTATAAATAGTTTTGTTCACAATAGGTTTCTTTATTTTGTGGCTTTCATTGTTAAATTAATTTTATATTTTTCGTCTACATTTAATCCATGAACCTTAGGGAGCAGTGAGCTGTTCAGTGCATCTGGAGAGCAATTAAGCATTAAATGTAATGCCCACGGAACACAGTAGATGGGTTTGTGGATCAAACTGATTTAAAATCAAATGCTTTATAAAAATGTGTTGGAAATAAACTGATAAATAATGTAAAGCCCAGTTTTCTTATGATCATCCATCAATCCATTCTGTTAGCCTAGTGGTTAGAGCATAGAATTTGGAATCCTGAGGTTCTGAGTTTGAGTCCAACTCCCTCAGACTGCCACTCTGGGTCCCTGAGCAAAGACCCTTAAGACCACACTGCTCCCTGGGCGCCACAAACTGGCAGCCCACTGCTTCCCAAGGAGATAGGTCCAATCCAAAGGGGGGGTTTTCCCACTGTTGGACAATAAAGGGATTTACACATTTTTTGTTTGTTTGTTTTTAAATTTCTGTCATGCTTTATCACTGCTGGGGTCACAAGGGTTGCTGGTGCCTTTCTTCAGCAGTCTATTGGTGAGAGGTGGGGTACACCCTGGACAGGTCATCAGTCCATCACAGGACAACACAGAGACAAACAGGACAAACAACCATTAACGCACAAACTCACACCTAAGGAGAATTTAGAGAAGCCAGTTAATCTAACAGTTGTATTTGGACTGTGGGTGGAGGCCGGAGTACCCTTTTTTTTTTTTTTTTTTTAAGCAGGTTAAAGAAATATTTTTATGCAGGCTGAGCACCTCCGGGCACATCACTGCCCCCCTCAGGACACCGGCTTGTGCATCCTTTCATGGGCATTTCGCTGCCGTGTGTTATGCAAACGTTAAGCTGTCATTGGACATAGGCTCTGGACTCGTTATGAATACTCCATGTATTCATCAAAAATTGAAAAAATACATAGAAAGTTCAACGTATGCCCGCATTTTAGAAGATTCTAGGAAGCCAGGCATACGATGGCTAAATTGGCAAGGTGTGACAGGGCCCTTGGTAGAAGAAGCTGTCCCTATGAGGAGATCAGCACATTTCAGTATGGCACCATGATGAGGAGCCACGCATGCAATTAATTCAGACATGAATTCCTTCTGTGACATCAGGGCATCAGTTAAGAGAGTACAATTCATAAAGACGTAGATAAATATATCTGGTGTGAAAGATCATGACTGGCACACAACTAGTGATGACCTGAAACTGACAACCACCTGTAAGATGCTTTGACACTCTTTCATGTCCCACATCACTGTCTGAACTTACTCCTTTCTGAGGGAAAAAAGTATTGAGTTTGAATTAAAGACGACTAAGCCTTGAGGAAAGCCCAGTTAGTTATAACTGTATAACTACAAATGGTGAGCCAACACCTTTTTTAAATGCATGGGAAGAAGAGAGGGTTGTCCTTTCACTTTGTATGTGTGTGGAGAAAGATGAGGGTTTTGTGGTGAGCACTCAGCCACCTGCTGAAGAATTGTGTGAATTCTGCACTTTGGGGAATGTCAAAGAAAGCTGCAAAATGGGTTCTCTCTTTAAAATAAATTGAAACAGTCGGTTTGTTCCTCTTTAGGCTCAGAAGGAAAATATGCTGCTTTCTTTCTCCTTTGAGGCAGGAGATGCTTTTGCGCCTTAAAACTGACAGATTTTTCTAGTTTATTTGTATTGGTTGGTAATAAGAATCTCGCCTTATTACAGTAAGTTATTTTCATATCTAGGTTTGTTTTTGTTGTTTTAGTTCAATTCAAAGCTGTGATTAAAAAAAGAATCATAAAACTGAGCCTTATAAAAAGCTAAGCTTCATGTGAAGCTTGTAAGAAAGCACTTGTCCTTTATTCCCACTTTGTCAGAGGTCTTTTTTGATTTATTTTTTTTTCCTTTTTACCCATATGGATTTTCTGAAAGCGTTTCACCGTCCTTTCGTCATCACAGATACTTTAGCACCGCTGGTTTTCCGTCAACAGCGAGGAAGCTGAAAGGTCACGGCTGCGATATCCCACTGAAACGCTGTGTGTGGGCGCTGTGCCCAAACATATTTTCACTCAGCTTGGCTTCTATAGACACAATAACAAAGCAGCAGCAAACTAATGGCTGCAGAAATATCAGAATACTGAGGAGGGACATGTGACCAGATTGAGACTCTTCGTGAGGAGATCCATTGACAAAAAAAAATCTGAGGAAATTTCTTCTGTTTTATGTGTAAAGCCTACAGGATAAGAGGAGGATATGAGGCACAAGTGGTTTCAGCCAGTGGTTTCCACCAGCTCATCATGATCTCCAGAGTTATATAATTCTAGTGGCTTTAGTGATTTATTTATGTTCCTTTTCATACAGAAATTAAGAAAAAAATAGGTGCAAAACTTTAACTTTATTTTATCTTTTCCTACGCAGGATCATAATTACACATGAAAGTTCAAACATATAAACAATTCTTAGAGCAAGTTGGGCCTCAAGATCTCCTTGGAGCCATCAACACACAGGAAAAATCGGAATCGAGATAAGTCATTTTAAAATAGGTGCATTTCTTCTTTAATTCAGGAGGTATAAGAAAAATTTTGCCAATAGAAGAAGACAATTTACACTTAAAATAAGAAAACACAATTGCATTGTCTTATTTCAAGTGCATATTATCAATTTGTCTTACTTTAAGGGTAAAAATACTCATTCCATTCCAAACTATTTCATTTACCCACTCAAATTAAGGGTATATATACTTAATTTAAGATATTTTACTTATTTCTAGATCGTCTTTCCAGTGCACCTTTCTGAATTGCGTCTGGGAGTTGTACTACTTGGCTGCTGTTTGTTCAAACTTTTGGGTTTCCTGGGACCATGTGCATTTTATGATTAGTATACTGTAGTAAATTAGTAAATTAATTAACCTTCCATACAAGTCCAGCACCAGTTCGGATGTGTTTCTGGGAATGTTCTCTCGTGGTAAAACCCAACTCTGCCAGAGTTTCAACTGTTTACCTATTGGTCACAATGCCACCACAACCATGCTTCACAGGTGAAGTCGGGTTTATCTTATTGTGGTGAAGCAGATCAGTATCAGACCATAACACTGCTCTGGAGAACTGATCCATGTGAAATCAGACCTTTTTAATTCAGCTTCTCATTTGCATTTGTTGCTCTTCTGGCAAAGATCTGACTCCAATATAATAAAATCAGGAAACTTGATAACAAGGCCTAACCCCCAATTTAAAGATCATAACATTGCCAGTGGCTGCTATAATCAGGATCTGCTTTACTGGTCAAACAAGGATATTACTTTGGTTACAGGTTCCAAATGTATATGAGCATATAGGTTTATATTATAATTTATTTATTCAAATGTCACCAAGAGTTTCCTGATTGTGTCAGGGTTGGCACTTTTAATATGGCCTAGTTAAATAAAATCTCAGGGTACAACAAAAAGAAGAAAAATGCATCCAACAGTCTCATTGGGAGCAGCACTTTCAGCAGTTATTAAAAACAATCATCCTAAGTCTTGCCAAAGAGGAGAGAGAAATGACTCGACATGATGTGGTTTAATCCATCCCGCATCTCCTACCATCAATCACCGGGAAAGCATTGAAGAGTCAGAAACTGCCATACCACTCATTACCAGCAATTTGCTGCTCTTCAATGCTTTTAAATGAGTCTTGGAGAGCAAAAATTGGCTTCCATTAACTTTTGACTGCTGGTTGATTGAGTGTCATCTGCTGCTGCAGGAGTAACATCCAGACACCGGGAGAGAGAAAACACTCAGTGACCGACGGCCAGACTTTAGGGAAATATTTTATTTTATAACAAGAGCTCCAGAGAAGACCTGCATCAACCCACAGATTCTTATTTGAAATGTCCTCATCAATCCCTGCAATTTCTTTATTTATTCCCAGATAAAAGTTTCTCAGAAAGCAAAAAATAAAAAATAAAAAATGGGGGGGAAGAGGAAGTTTCTTCTTCTTAGTTGTCTTAAAGGTATTTCTGTTAGGTCTTTTATTTCAGCTGTATACATTTGTCAACCTGCCCAAGCTGCTCTGCTTCCTTTTTCACAGCTGTTCCTGAACGTTTTTGATTGTTCTTCTAGTTTGCGTGTCATTTTTGGACTCTAGTCTCTACATGATCATTGGTTCACATTGCTCTGGGCTGGATCCTCCCATTAAATCAGTGATACGTCCTTTTAGTTGTTGCTATGTGTGACAGAAATCCAATATAACATCCAGCACATGTAATTCAAATAGTGAGAATAATGCTTTGGGGGAAGGCCTCTTCAGTGGGGTCAGTGAGGCTGGCTGGAGTTGATGCAAAGCTGGAAGGAGCTGAATTCAGGAAAATTCAGTAAGAAAACCTGTCAGAGGCACCAGAGGTCTTAGTGCCGGATCAAGTAGAGACAAAAGACGAAAGAAGAAAGTTTGAGTCTTTGTCTTTTGATGTTTTAATTGTAATTGATTACATTGGATAGCATTTTTAATTTACTTTTTTATTTCAATTTTTTGCTAGCTGCTTACATTTTCAGAGCTGATTAACCACAGTATTAAATTAGTCAAATTATTGGATCTATTTATACAATAGTTTAGGTCTATCTAGGCCCCCTTGTCTATAAAAGCCAGATGAGCATAGTTCGCGCTGGCGGTAGTGTCACCTGTTACACCGATGGAAACTAGGTTGCGTTGGTGCGCAAGATTGCCAACCATCTCTGGCCCCCTCTCTGATCTGACCAGTATAACCTACAAAATGCCTGGAGGACTATTGAGAAAGACAAGTTTATTAAAAGAAACTATCCTTTCCTCAAGGGATTTCCCCAGACCCTGGATAGAGCAATTTTCAAACCATGAATCAAGACGAGAAACTTGAACAAACTGCTACTGCAGAAATATAGGCATAAATGTCAAAACCTTCCCAACCAGGACAGCTGCTTTAATGTCTTCCAGTCAGGCTTTAGTGCTCACCACAGTACACCTCGACACTGCTCTTGTCAACGTGTTCAGTAACATCTGTATAAATTCACACTGTGGAAGAACCTGAGTGCTGGTAATATCAGATCTAGCTGCAGCTTCTAACACTCTTGATCTCCACATTTTATTAAAGTCGGCCTTTCTGGTGCAGTGAGGGACTGATTTAAATCCTACTTAAAGGACGGGGATTTTTCTGTGCCAGTCGGTAACTTTACATCAAAGATCACAAAAATCACGTGGCATTCCTCAAGGGTCCATTTTAGTGTCCCTTCTCTCAGTGTATTCTCATTATGAGTTTGTATGAAATCGTACGAAAAGTTATGCACCGTAATTTTGTACGTTTTGACGTTTTTTTCTTCGTATTTTTACGTCTTGCCTCGAGACAAGATATCCTTGCGCATGCGCATCTTACGCACCATTCAATAACACAGAAATAACATAGAATTAACCCTAACCCTGACCCTAACCCTAATCCTAAGATACAAAACAGCAAGCAATGTAGTTAGAGACATGAAGAAGTAATTATTGCACTGTTTTTCCTAGTTTTACGTCCGTCCGCGGATCTGCTTTTTTCATCTGTCTGCCTGCGCACTGATCTGTCTTTTCGAGGAAAAACGTCCTAAACTTATGAAATACTGTGCATAACTTTTCGTACGATTTCATACGAACTGATAATGAGAATATGTTGCTTCTCTGCAATACCTACATGCTTCACCTAACTTATATTATAATAAAAATATAAAATAAGTTACCATAACTATGCCTACAACAAACAGCCATAGATTACGATGTAACCTGGTACCTATAACCCATGGCCTGCTCGATAAATGAATAAAAGAAAGCAATGCATGGATGTGACAAAACTGTCTTCTGCTGAATAACTAAGACCTAATAGAGAAATATTTGTAATTTGGTAATCAAAAGTTAGCACAAGGTTTAAGTCATTACAGCTAGAAACCCGTTACCTTTCACAAAATCTGTGTAGATTCAGAGTTGCACCTTTTAAAGGTTATAATCACAGCAATAAAATGGACCGTGTATTACCTGTAGAACATTTATATGGTTAAATGACTAATATCTCAGCAGGACCTGCGTTCATCACACAGCCATAAAAGATGATCACTGCAGCGCTGTCTTCAGAGGTCTCCCTAAAAATGTGGATCAGACACAAGTTGAGAACATCAGCCCAGTCCTAAAGTCTTTCTGCAGGTCAGAGAATAGACATTATAATTATCTTGTTAGTCTTTAAATCATTAAATAACTTAGCTCCAAACTGCATTACAGACTGGCTGGCAGTGATCAACCTCCCAGACCATTCAGGTCTTCTTGATCAGGTCTACTTTGCAGAACCAGAGGCGAAACATGGAGAAGCAGCATTTAGTGCTCATGCTCCACTAATCAGGAACAAACTCCCAGAAAACTGTTAAAAACCTTACGTTGTTTTAAAGGGTGTTTTTAGAGCTGCTTTTGATTGCTATATTTTAACAGTTTGCTAAAACATTCTCATATTTCTTTTTGCAGTTCAGATTTACTCTACTTACCTCTAGTATGCCACTGCAATGTACTTTTCTCTGCTTTATTGTCCTAAGTTATCTTCAGCATTGCACTGCAATGTGCTGCACTTAGATTATTGAAGCAGAAGTTCAGTCAGCAAGGAATAATCAATGGATTATTATCGATACCTAAAATTAATACCTTCCCAGTGATTTAATATATTTAGTGTTAATTAGTAATAAAGAAAAACAATAATTTTCGCCATGATAACTGAGTCCAGGAGCGGCCATTTTCACTATCGTAACACCTCACTCCTGACATCACTGTGCAGTAAGCCCAGCGTAATTCTCCCCACTTTAGAAGCAAAATCAATGGGAATTAATAGACACATCTGCAATCGACAACAATCGAGAGGACTTCACCATTGAAATTCACCAGAGCTATAGCTAAACTGACAATGCCCACATACATGGCAGTTTGGTGATGTGATACATTGGGTAAAAGTGAAAAAGATTAGTTATTTCACCTTTCCGATTCTTGATCCACCACAGCTTCATCTTTTGATTGCCAACTTGAAGTGGGAGGATTTAAGTCCAGAGAAAAAACAGCTCATATGTAGCCAACATTTGGAAGAAGAAGGTTTTCAAGATGACTTTGTTAATAGCACATTGTGACAAACACCAGATACAGCACTGGGACTTTATCAACAGCCGATACCGCACAGTAACGTCACATACGGGTAGGTGGCAGTAGTGTTCTTTGACAAACATGGATGTCTCCAGTAAAGCACATTCATATTAAATTACTCTTAGTTAAAATACTTATAATTTATTTAACAGTATGTAATATTCCTATTTTTAATGTACTTTCAGAAGTTTGATTTCTGAATATGACCTGATTTCTCCTTTTAAATGTGATATAACAAACTTGCCTCCCTTCATAAAGTGCAATGTGACTGATGGGAGGGAGAGGAAGCAGAAATCATTAGTAGGTGAGGCCTGCTCAGGACATTTACAAAGCATTTGGGGTTTGGTTTGGTTTGCATAGAGGATCTTCTCTAAATCCACAATGGTATCATCACAGTGAAGAATGTTTTTTGTTATGCCTACCAAGGTGTGGAAATTAAAATAAATGATACCGGCTGAAGTAAGGCTTGGAGGTGAAATAAATTATCATTAAGAAATAAATAACATCATAAGAGAGGGAAGAATCAGAAGCTTAATATGGTGGAACATTTCTAAAAATGACTTTCTACCCAGAACCAGACCCAGCTGGAAGCTCTATCACAGAAATGTTTATTGCATCAAGTCCTTTTGGACAATGATGAGTTTTTACAGATGCTAAGAGCCTCCAGCAGGGCGCGTGACGGCATGAGACGGGCTGCTGCTTCAGCTCGGATCCTCTGAGGACAACAGAGGAGTCCAGCAGAGAGAAGATCATCCCAGAGGAAACTCAGGATGACCCTGATAACAGCTGACAGTAAATGTATAAACACATTCTGCTGCTGTAGATTAGAGCTATATACACTTCATTCAAACAATCAGCAGTCAGAAGTGGAAACTGTGAAGTAAAAAATTAAATAACACTTTTAGACTCTTAAAACTATTGATCAGATTTAGTCTCTTTTAACATGTTTTTGAGGTTATAAAGAAATTCTGTGATGGATGGATGGATGGATGGATGGATGGATGGATGATGGATGGATGATGGATGGATGATGGATGGATGGATATGGATGGATGGAAGGATGGATGGATGGATGATGGATGGATGGATGGATGGATATGGATGGATGGATGGATATAGATGGATGGATGGATGGATGGATATGGATGGATGGATGGATGGATGGATGGATGATGGATGGATGGATGGATGGATATAGATGGATGGATGATGGATGATGGATGGATGATGGATGGATGGATGATGGATGGATGGATGATGGATGAATGGATGGATGATGGATGATGGATGGATGATGGATGGATGGATGATGGATGGATGGATGATGGATGAATGGATGGATATAGATGGATGGATGGGTGGATGGATGATGGATGGATATGGATGGATGGATGGATATGGATGGATGGATGGATGGATGGATGGATGGATGGATGGATGGATGGATGGATGGATGGATGGATGGATGGATGGATGGATGGATGGATGGATGATGGATGGATGGATGATGGATGGATGGATGATGGATGGATGGATGATGGATGAATGGATGGATATAGATGGATGGATGGGTGGATGGATGATGGATGGATATGGATGGATGGATGGATATGGATGGATGGATGGATGGATGGATGATGGATGGATATGGATGGATGGATGGATGGATGGATATGGATGGATGGATGGATGGATGGATGATGGATGGATATGGATGGATGGATGGATGGATGGATGGATGGATGGATGGATGGATGGATGGATGATGGATGGATGATGGATGGATGGATGGATGGATGATGGATGAATGGATGGATATTGATGGATGGATGGATGGATGGATGGATGGATGATGGATGGATGGATGGATGGATATAGATGGATGGATGATGGATGGATGATGGATGGATGGATGATGGATGGATGGATGATGGATGAATGGATGGATATAGATGGATGGATGGGTGGATGGATGATGGATGGATATGGATGGATGGATGGATATGGATGGATGGATGGATGGATGGATGATGGATGGATATGGATGGATGGATGGATGGATGGATATGGATGGATGGATGGATGGATGGATGATGGATGGATATGGATGGATGGATGGATGGATGATGGATGGATGGATGGATGATGGATGGATGATGGATGGATGGATGGATGGATGGATGATGGATGAATGGATGGATATTGATGGATGGATGGATGGATGGATGATGGATGGATATGGATGGATGGATGGATGGATGATGGATGGATATGGATGGATGGATGGATATGGATGGATGGATGGATGGATGATGGATGGATATGGATGGATGATGGATGGATATTGATGGATGGATGGATGGATGATGGATGGATATGGATGGATGGATGGATGGATATGGATGGATGGATGGATGGATGGATGGATGATGGATGGATATGGATGGATGGATGGATGGATATGGATGGATGGATGGATGGATGGATATGGATGGATGGATGGATGGATGGATGGATGGATGATGGATGGATATGGATGGATGGATGGATGGATGATGGATGGATGGATGGATGGATGATGGATGGATGATGGATGGATGGATGGATGGATGGGTGGATATGGATGGATGGATGGATGGATGGATGGATGGGTGGATATGGATGGATGATGGATGGATGGATGGATGGATGGGTGGATGGATGGATGGATGATGGATGGATGGATGGATGGATGGATGATGGATGGATATGGATGGATGGATGGATGGATATGGATGGATGGATGGGTGGATGGATGGATGGATGGATATGGATGGATGGATGGATGGATGGATGGATGGATGGACGGACGGATGGATGGATGGATGGATGGGTGGATGGATGGATGGATGGATGGATGATGGATGGATGGATGGATGGACGGACGGACGGACGGGCGGGCGGGCGGGCGGACGGACGGACGGACGGATGGATGATGGATGGTTTGTTAAAATAAGAAGCAGTAATTTGTTCAATGGTTATGAATGGAAAGGCTGTTATGCTGCCATCTACTGTGTCTACTGTGTACTGCAGTTTTTTTTTGTACCGCTGTTATAAGAAAGAAAGTAAAAGTATACACGTTGAAACGCCTGTTCTCTTCAGGTTATGGGCCCAGAGCGTCGCTAAAAAGTTCAGTAAGTGAAGTTTTTTGAGTCAGATAAACGGAATTGTGGACTCACAATGGATGATAAGACGTTTATCGATAAGCTGAGCGGACCAGAGAACTGGGCAACGTGGAAGTTTCAGATGGAGCATTTGCTAAAAGCTAAAGGACTATGGGGCATGCTAACGGAGACGGATATGCTAACTCCAGATGCTAGCGCACAAGCGCAGGTGGAATTCGAGAGACGGAGAGAAAGAGCATTTTCCATGTTAGTGCTAAATGTGAGTACACCCCAGTTATATTTAATAACAAGCTGTCAAACTCCAAAAGAGGCTTGGGACATGCTAAAAGGACATTTTGAGAGAGACACTTTAGCAAATAAACTGTTCTTGAAGAAGAAATATTTCAGATGTGAAATGAAAGAAAAGGACAGCTTAAATGACCATTTAAAACGAATGAAGGAACTGACCGATCAGCTAAGAGCAATAGGTGCAATAATTGAAGAGGAAGATCAGATTGTAACACTCCTGGGTAGCTTACCACCAAGCTATGCTACGATTGTCACTGCTCTCGAAACTAAGATGGACAATTTGACATTGCAGTTTGTTCAGCAAGCATTAATCAATGAAGAGCAAAAAAGAGTCAATGTTAATGATGACTACAGAGCTGCTACATCAGGTGGTGCATCAGCCATGTCAACACAAATTCACAGAGAAATGCAGGACCATTCAAAAGTAGTGGGAGCTGAAAGACAGAGTTCATGGAGATGTTACAAGTGTGGCAAAGAAGGACACATAAAGCGTAACTGTCCAAGCTGGAAAAAACGAATCAAAAATCACAAAGCCAAAAATGCAGTTTGTGAAAATGAAGAAGATCCCTCTGATAGTGCTTTTGTTGCAGAAAATGCAAATCTAACTGAAGGACCAGGACAAGATGTGTGGTTGATTGATTCTGGAGCATCAAAACACATGACCTGTAACAAAGAAATTCTTCAAAACTATCAGCAGTTTTCAAAAACACAGTCTGTAAAACTGGGTGATGGCAGGGTGGTGGAAGCTCAAGGATTTGGCATTGTTAAATTGAACATGACCTTCAAAATAAGTGATGCTAAACCTGCCACAATGTTTGATGTGTTGTTCGTTCCAAAGTTGTCAGGAAATCTCTTTTCAGTGGGAGCTGCTACAAGAAAAGGAAATACAGTGCACTTCAAAAAATCTCGGTGCTACATACGTGGCAAGGATGGAACTCTTCAAGGAATGGGAACACAAAGATCTGATGGATTGTATCAGTTGGATATTAAAGGATCTTCGCAGGTCTATCATAGTGCATCAAGTGCATCAGTAACAGCTAATCTGTGGCATCAGCGATTAGGTCACACTACCAAACTAAAGAAACTAGAAGATCTGGTGAATGGAGTGAAATTCTCTGCAGACAAAGAACTTCCTTTCTGTGAAGACTGTGTGGAAGGAAAGCTCACAAGACAGCCATGTAAGGCAGTGGGAAAAATTCGTTCCAAACATAAGCTGCAACTGATCCATAGTGATGTCTGTGGACCCATGCAGACTGAATCCATCGGTGGGTCAAAATACTTTGTAACATTCATTGATGATTTTTCTCGCTGTTGTAAGGTTTACTTCATGAAGAAAAAAAGTGAAGTCTTAAGCAAATTCAAGGAATTTGAGAGAACATTCTCCAATGAGTGTGGACACAAAGTTGCAAGACTGAGATCAGATAATGGTGGGGAGTACATTTCAAGTGAATTTCAAGAATATTTGAAGGCTCAAGGTATCCACCATGAGATGTCTGTACCTCATACACCTCAGCAAAATGGAGTTGCAGAAAGAAAAAACAGGACATTGGTTGAAGCAGCTAGAAGTATGTTGTCACATGCTAAGCTACCAAAGATGTACTGGGCTGAAGCAGTAGCAACAGCAGCCTACATACAAAACAGATTGCCAACATCTGTTCTGAAGCAAGAGACACCCTACCAACGATGGTCTGGTAAAAAACCTGACATGAGTCATGTGAAAGTGTTTGGTTGTGTTGCTTATGCACATGTTCCAGACACTGAAAGACGAAAACTTGACAAGAAAGCTGTAAAGCTCAGGTTTGTGGGATATGCAAACAATGCAAAAGGATATCGTCTGTTTGATGAAGAAAAAAGAAGAGTTCTGATTCGAAAGGATGTCATCTTTAATGAGTCGGACTTTGACTGGAAACAGAAAGAGGAAGTTTCCTGTCCAGAGAAAGAGGTGATTACCGTAACAGAAGAAAAGGAAACAACTGATGATGTCGTCACTGTTGATGAAACTATTAAAAGAGAAAGCAGAATCAGAAAGGCTCCAAAGAGATATGGATATGACGAGTTCGCAGATATGGTGACTGTTGATCATTGTGCTAATGTGTGTTCTGTCACAGAACCAATCACACTGAAAGAAGCATTAGAGGGTCCAAATGCAAAAAAATGGCAAGAAGCGGCTGATTTGGAATACCAGTCACTGGAAGAAAATGAAACATGGGATCTGGTGGAACTACCAAAGGACAAAGAGGTCATTGGGTCAAGATGGGTGTTCAAAGTTAAGCATCAAAGTGATGGAGAAGTGGAGCGATACAAGTGCAGACTTGTTGCCAAAGGTTACTCACAGCTCTATGGTGCTGACTATTATGAAACTTTTTCGCCTGTTGTACGTTTTAGCTCAATTCGTACGTTATTGTCCTTTGCCATCCAGAATAACTTACATGTACATCAAATGGATGTTGTCACTGCATTCTTAAATGGACACCTGGAGGAAGAAATATATATGAAACAACCTGAGGGATAGATCAAACCAGGTCAGGAGCATCTTGTATGCAAACTAAAAAAATCAATCTACGGATTAAAACAGTCTCCTCGTTGTTGGAATAAAGAGTTCACAAAATTCATGATGGATCTTGGATTTAAGCAGAGCACCTCAGATCCATGTGTGTTTGTGAGGTCATCACAAGAGCTGGAGATAATTGCAGTTTATGTAGATGATCTGATGCTGATTACAGAGTCAACTGAAAGCATGGATGTGTTAAAACTGACTCTCCAAGAGCGCTACAAAATGAAGGACAATATGAAGGACAATATTTTTTGTTGAGTATGGCAAGACAAAAAGAGTTAAATATAAACAGAAAAGGAATAATAAGTTAGTCTCGCAAGTTGAGTTAAAAGTTATTTCAGCACTATGTTGTGTCTTAATACCATTGTAAAAATTAAGTGGGAGTGTTAAAATAAGAAGCAGTAATTTGTTCAATGGTTATGAATGGAAAGGCTGTTATGCTGCCATCTACTGTGTCTACTGTGTACTGCAGTTTTTTTTTGTACCGCTGTTCTAAGAAAGAAAGTAAAAGTATACACGTTGAAACGCCTGTTCTCTTCATGGTTGGATGGATGGATGGAGAATGTGAAGCATAGAAACCTTTTATTGTTGCTGGTCTCATTTTAAGGTAAACTGGAACCCAGTGTGATGTTGTGCGGTTCCATCTCATTAAATGTTTGTTTATCTGATTTTTTTCGTGATAGAACTTCTTACTACACTTTTGGTCTTGGTTAAGTTGATGCACATAAAGAAAGCTTGAGTCGACCTGAAAACATGCCTAACAGGGTGTTAAAATGAAGACATGACATACCCATAATATAATCACTCTGGCACCTCCAATTATCTGATACACATATTTTGATAAGAATTAGATTGATTTAACATCTTTAAGACCTCAAGAACATCTCATATGACTGATGAAGGGCTTAGTTCTGAATATTTTAGCTCTCTATGGTGTTTTTGTCAGAGCAGCACTCACTTTCCTCGCTGCAGCCTCTCAGCTCCGAACTGAAGCATCCCAACGGAAATCACTGTACTCTGCACACTGATGTCGATTTCCTTTGAGCACTTAGAGCCTCTCCACCTATCGCTTTCAGTCCCTCCTGAGCTCTTCTGGATCTACAAAGCAGCCATCAGTCTTTGCGTGTTTGCCTGCTGAGCGCTGGCTCTGATGTGGGATATGGAAATGGTCTAAGTGCTCTTCCTCTCATAATGGGCTGATGATAACTGAGCAGGATATATGTTGATGCGTTCCGAGTGTAGATCACTGCCATCACAACAACTTTTAAAATCTGTAAATTAAGTTTGGGAACTTCTTGAGATTACGAGTGTTTCCCTACAACAAACTCCAGTAATATCAGCTGAAATAAAAGATTTTAATTGTGTCTGATGAACTGAATTGATAATTTCAGAGTTATTTTATCTAATCAAAGCTAAATATCAGTCAACCTCACATTTTATTATTACCAGAAATGTATAATCAATATGACATCTAGTAAGTACTTATCTGAATACATGAAGTAGGCGTTTCTTTTTTAAAATATCTAGGCCAAACTTAATATATTTCCGAACAGATGAGAAAAAGAGGGTACAGTAAGAAAAGACCTTGAGATTCCAGTAAAAACCCTCAGAGTAGTTTTGGAAAAGGGAAAAATCAAACCAAGACTTCATCTGTGACTCAGCCAGAAGGAGAAAGAAAACCCAAGACTAACATCTGAAACTCCGTCCACTTCACTTGTCTTAGTTAATGGTCATAACACAAGATTCAACAATAGTGGAGAGAAATTGGCACCAGGAAAAATAATAAGTTACCATCTCACATAGACGTAATTACCTAACAGTTATCCCTCCCTATAGATCATAGAATTTAGGTGTTACAAACTCTTTTATGGCAACAAGTGCATATATTTCAGCATCTAGACACACAGTTACTATGAAGTTTTAAGTGAATTGAACCTAGTTTACTCTAGCAGGGTTTAATGAGATTATATAATTCGTTCTGGTTCTAAAATTTCCTAAATTTTAAGTATTCTCCAGCTAACTGTTAGTTTATTGTCATAGAGTGTAAGTGTTAGGAATCAGACAGTGGTTTGAGCTGCATTCATCTAGCGCACAGGTCAGAAGCACACCATCACTGGAATCAAGAGGAACTGAGAAGTGTTAGGAGGGGAAAATGATGCCTCTCAGTCAAGACAACTAATGGACAAGACAAAGTATAACTATACTAACTGGAATGCCTTGTGTGGAGCAAAACGGTTGGTGGAGGGATGTTCATGCTGTGGAACTTTTTTGCAGAAGTTAGTTCAAGTGAAAAGAACAATGATGCTTCAGCAGACCAAGAAATTAAAGATATTGTGATTCTCCTAACTTTGTGGGAGCGGTTTGTGAATTGTTCCTTCCTGAATCGATACCATGTTTCCTGAATGAAACCAGTAGAAAGACCTCCTGGAAGAGTTGGAGTATTCTGTATGTTGAGTCCAAAGTTCAGTGATCGGCTCAATAGCTCAGTTTTTACCCAGAGTTGAAATTAAATACATGTTGTCTCCTCAGGTTCAACAGATCGGGTTAAAAAGCATAAAGCACAGTTAGTTACTATAAACCTGATCAGAACTATATCCAGACTAGAGCTATTAGAATTAACTTAAGTGCAGCTTTTACAGGTGAAATCTGGAACAATCATATAGTGTGAGGAGAAAAATAACCCAGGATCAATATCTGCTCATTGGATTCAACTAATACATCCCAGTGGTAAGCAGAAACACAATAGGATTTCATCCGTAGTGATAGAGTTATGCCTCTATATATGCAATACATGCCTGTTGCTGCTCTCAGATCGTTTCACTGAAAGTTATTGTGCTGATGTGTGAATCCTCCAAAGCCCAGTTTGGCTCCTGAACTCCTTGAGAGTAGTAGGGCTGGGAATGTGCATCGATTTGTTACATGTTCAGCAGAGTCTCCTGCTGGTTGCCGCTTCAGCCGAGCAGATGAGGTGCTCTGAGAGAGCGGCGAGACGTCGCCATTGCTCATATCAATGATTACATTGAGTGAAACAGAAAAAGAAGATATGATGTGAGCTATCAGCAAGTGAATCAATCACTTCTCCTGTCCCTACGTGCTTCCGAGTTTTCATTATGAAACATCAGTGAGTCATTTTCCAGCTGAGTGCGGTGAGGCAGTCTCTAATTCCCTAAACTCCAACTGAGTCAATATTGCATTTGAAGCGGGGGTGAACATATGCTCAGCTGCCGGAGACAAGAGTTTAGCTGCATTTCTTTGTCATCATTTTCAAGCCTCCATCTATTTATCTCAACATGCATCATTAGCTAAAACAGGAAGTTATTGCTGCCTCAACATCTGTTCTTTAAAAGTTGAATGTGCAAAAGCTGTGTTTGCATTCAGAGGAGATTTAATAGTCTTTCCTGGAGGAAGGACTTTACAGTCTTTGGTTGCATTTACAGTTAGGGTCCTAGCCGGCTGCACCTTGACCACAAATCAGGCATCACGCTGACTGGACATCTTACCACTGCTCTTTGGAAAATCAGTAGCTTATTGAAGAAATTCTTTTAGTGGTCTCCTTTTTACTGTACATTCACACAGAACATGAGAAAACAATACTTTTCTTATGAGTTACCGATTGGGGACTACATGCACTCTCTCTTTTGCATTCTCTAGCCACCAACTTGATAAAATGAGATGAGATGCTAGCCGTATCACGGCGGCTCCTGGCGGCAGCGACCTAATACAGCTCTCGACAATTCTTCAGAACGCTACAAATCAGGCATTGATCCCGCATCCATGACCGCCAACGCCTGCTGGAGCTATGGTCACAAAATGCTTTAAATACAGCCACACTTGATTAAAAAGCTGCAGAGTGCTACAGATGGATGAAAACAAAGCAGCTGGCTCAGTGAGCAGACCAGGCCAGAGGAAGTGATGTGCCAAGTGATGTAAGCAGGGCTGCAGAGGTGGGCTAACGGCGAAGCTAAGAAGAAAACCCCACAGAACGTTGATCCCATCAAACCTGCTCTCCAACATGTGCTCCCTGGATAAGAAAATGGATAATCTCTGACTTGAATTCTCTTAAAAAAAAAGGAGATTAGTAACTGCTGCGCATTCTGCCTGAGTTTTGGCTTCATTCATCCATACCGGACAATTCTATTAGCCTGGAGGGGCTGACGTTATACTGCGCTGAAACAAAGAACTAAGCAATAAGACTCAAGATGGTGGGCTCTGTGTGTACATAAACAACAGCTGGAGTACAAATGCTAGATTGGTCACCGGCTTCTGCTCTCCAGACATGGAGTTTCTGACTGTTAAGTGCAGGCCGTTCTATCTGCCAAGAGAGTTTAGTGTGTTTAGCATTACTGCTTTTTATGTTTCTCCCAGCACTAATACAAAAGAGGCCATGAAGACTCTATATCAGGCTCTCTGAGCTCCAATTTGCACACACAGAGGGTGTTTTCATCATTGCTGGGGATGTGGACTTTGCCACTTGGGGTGACAACTTTTAGACCTGGTTTACTCTAATATCAAAAAAGAATTCAGAGCAGCCCAATGCCCCCATCTTGGGTCATCAGATCATCTCTCAGTCATGCTTATCCCTGCATATAAGCCCCAGCTGATCAGGGTTAAACCGACAGTTAAAGAGGTCAGAGTGTGGTCTGAGGGTGCCATGGAGACACTCCAATGCTCTGACTGGAACATCTTCAAGGCTGCAGCAACATATGACAACTTGTTAAATATTGCTGAGTATGCCATGACTGTGTCAGCCTACATTACAAAAAGCATTGACCACATCAGCACTAAAAAGAACATCACCACCTGGGCCAACCAACCACCCTGGATGAATGGAGAGGTTCAGAAATTGCTAAAAGCACCGAACTCAGCTTTCAAGTCTGGTAAAACAGAGGCACTGAGATCAGCGCGTGCCAACTTAAACCATCAGATCAGCGAAGCAGAACCACGGCCAGAAAATCCAATCTTTTTCTGGAATTTGAGAAACTGGTGGCAGGGTGAGTTAAAGGCAAACCAATGCTGCCGGATATGTCATTTATTTCAGCTGCAGATCACTTTATGGAAGCTGGCAGACCTTCATCTTTTCCACCCAAAACCAGCTCTGAAGCTCCGGCAATGCTTAAATCAATTTATTAAAATAGACACATGCAGGTCTATGAGAAATCTATGTCTCTTTTGATGCATTGCTTTAATTTGCAGTAGAGGAATGTATGCCTTTCTAAATATGTAATATAATGTGATTGCAGCTTATCCAGAAGTACAGACGTACCGTTCATAAATCCCTACCTAAAGACTGCCTGAGATGAGAGGTACAGTAGAATACTAACTATGAGGCATGATGTTGACTGTTTCCTCTTCTGTCCTCTGGTATCTGGGTGACCCGAACAGCAGGTGCTGGGGTGTTTGCGGCCATCATTACAGGTGATAGATATTAAAATTCCTCCCTTTCCCTTAGCTGCAGCTACAAACATTTACTGTGGACGGTAACAAGCTGGCTGCTTCACAAACCCCAGCGCTGGGCTCGGTAGGAGAGCGTGTGCGAGAACCACCGCCCACACTACGAGGTGGACATGTAGATAAAGTAATAAGATTTTAATATTCAAACAGACTGCAGCCAGCTCTCCGTGGGTTAAATGATCCCGAGCTGATGTCAGGAATATATTTGCTGGCTGAAACGCCTCCTTTGATGTTGACCTTGAGGCTTCTGGTTCTGTATGTTAAACACAATCTGGTGAGAAGGTGGAAAAGAGAGCAGTTTATCTTTTATCTTTGCTCAGGCTGAATCTGAATAAAAACACAGGCAAGGACAATCATTGATTGTTTCATCTCTTTGTTTTGTGTCTGCACCACCATAAGACAACCGGTGACCCTTATCTGGTCAGCTGTAGTTCCTCTTCTCATACACTGCTAGTTTTCATCATTTCAGTGGATTGTTTATTATTTCTCACGATTGTTTCACCTTTAAAAACGAGTAGGTCATGTTGGCAGACATTCTTGGGTGTAACAGTAGTGAGGAGCCTCTGAAGCAGGTTTTCTCTGTGGAATGAGGAGATGGGAAACAAGTTAAGGGAAAGGAGCTTTCTTAGGAGCTACAGGGATGGCTGGTAATGAGCATACAGGATCAATATCTCTTTGAAAAGTGATACAACTCAGCTCGGGAAGTATAATCCAAATATTCCCAAGGGTGAATAAAATAAAGAGGTTTTAACATCACAGGGAGCAGCAGCCGTATTCCTGAGGGCCTCAGACCTTAAGGGCAATGAAATCCACCCAGACAGGCCTTCAGAGGGGAAACAAACTTCAGCTAGCAGTTAGTCAGCTGGAATGCTTATTCTGTTGGAAAAATAAGCTACATTTTACATATAAAAGAGCTGCAGACGTGAAGAATCTGAACTCAGGCACAGATAGACGTAACTGAACTAACACGCCACCTTCCTGCCATCTTGCATAAGCATCTTACACTGGAAAGCAGACTGAGGAAGGTCAAACTTGGTATTCAGAGCAAATAAAGGCACACAAAAAAACCTCACTGACAGCTCGCTATGAGCAGAGCTATCAATCAAATAAGAGCATAGACTCTGAGCACATCACAATCCCAAAAGAGGGAGTAGCTCCACAGTTCAAATTTTGCAAAACATGAAAAAGAGAAAAAAAAACAAGATTCTGCCTTTGTCTTCTTCAACACAATAACCATTTATCACCAGCAAGTATCTTACCAGGATCCAAAGCTTCAGCTCAGCTCAAACTATCCACTCATATAAAAACTATCAGCATGTCCCACAGATCCCATTCCAGCCCCACTGCCTGGTAATGCTTCCCCCTAATTAGCGCTTCCATATGAGATCTCATTAATACACCCATATTAACAAGCTGCTAACTTTCAGGGCTGCTGTAATGAAACCTGGGGGCTCTTAAATTTCAACATAACCAGTTTAGAAAGAGTTCTAAATCGTTTTTCATCTAATGAAGATATTTTACAGACTATTTTTTTTTTCTCTTTTTTAGTTTTTTTTTATTATTTTGGTCATTTAGGCTAATATGAGCATTAAGTATGAGATCTTTCATCATCAGTAGACAGCTGAATGAAACTGTTAAACTAATACAACTCTCCTGTTTTCTGGGCAGGCCACTGCAAGACTGTGTTATTTCATACACTGCAAAAAATCTAAATCTAGATAAGTCATTTTTGTTCTTAAAATAAGTGCATTTGTTCCTGAATTGAAGAGGTAAAAGAGACATTTTGCCAATGGAACAAGACAATTTACACTTAAAATAAGAAAATACAATTGCATTGTCTTATTTCAAGTGCATATTATCTAATTATCTTATTTTAAGAGTAAAATTACTAATTCCATTGGCAAACTATCTCATTTACCTACTCAAATTAAGGGTAAATACATCTAATTTAAGAAATTTTTAGTTATTTCTATATCGTTTTTGCAGTGTAACCAGAGAGATTTTGAGAAACTGTTTACCTGAAATGAAAATACTGAACACAATTTTCTCATATTTCTTTCATCTGTGTTTCTTATTTTTTGAGAAATGAAATGAAGAACTGAAACATTGATTTATTCTGTGTGTGATTAAGCATTACTGATGCAGCACATTTCAAATTATGGCTGTGTCAAAGATTTCCACCGTCTGCTTATTGAAGCCATTCTTATCTTAACGCATGCTGCAGCACAAATCCCCAGGAATGAGTCCTAATCTGAGGGATCGACGGAAGGATTTAACACTTTGTGTATAATTCAGTGCATCCAGGACCACACTGGCTTCATTTTAATCAACCAGTTTTAGTCAGATCAGGCAATTTGTTCCAGAATGATGATTTTAGTCAACATCCTAGTATAGCTGTAGGTTTAATGTAGACATCATTTTGTCTCTGAAGCGCATGAGGAAGAAGCTGACAGTATCTCCTCTGAGGAAAAATAAAACATAACGCTGAAGTGCTATCTTATATGTTCCTGACAAACTGACAGGAAAAAAAGGAAGATTCTGGTTGTGTGGATTTAAGTCCAGGACTGTAATTAACCCGGATTTAAGTCCAGGACTGTAATTAACCCGGATTTAAGTCCAGGTTATTGATATTTTGTTTTAGGCAAATAAAAAAATGTTTTATGTAGTTTTGTATACCTCTTAGAATTCCTTACGAACTGGTTTTAACACATTCCAGTCACTCTAAATGAGTTTAATAGGTAAGTTCGCCTTAATAAAAATTTTGATTCTTAAACAAAAAATCATTATATCATTTTAATTTCTTTTCCCATGTGTACTTAGTAGCTATTTTAGTGAGTTTTGCCTCTTTGGTCAAGAGTTTTTAACATCTATTTGACTTGGAGCAGAATGATTTCTGTTAATAAAATGTTATATTTTGAATGAAGTTGTGAATTTATTCCATATGTTTGAGGTTATCTGATTGTCCCTGATTTAAGCCCGATTCACTCTTTCATTTGTTGTCCTAACCCACAGTCAGGTGGGCTAAAAAATTATATGGCAAAATAGAATTATATAATTTTATAAGTTATATTATTATGTTATACATATTGAGTTTTCAGTTTTAATCAGCCTGTTTTTAAAAACATTTTTCCCTCCCTGTTCGTGACTTGCATGCAGAGCATCCCTTGACCCCAACCACTTTTACATCCTTACTGCAGAGAAATGCCAGTTGTTTCACAGTGTGCCTCATCACAGGTGTGACAGGCTGACATTTGGCTCCCCATTACCTTCATCTACAGCTTCTTATCTCTTCATACAGCAGGTCAGCCCCACTCTGTTTTACAATTGTCATTATCAGGTGCCTTTTCAATAGGATGAACATGTGTGAAAAAGAAAAATATGCAGAACCAGCCTCTGCTAAGAAAAACAAAATATTGAAACCTTCAGAAAACATATCCACTCAATTTGTTCACATGTTAGATGAAGAATCTAGAAAGCAGTCATTAGAACATAAAAGTCTACGTCATAAATCTATACGTACTTTAGTTTTTCTATTATTACTGTATAAATAAAGTAGGTAACAAATATTTGATAATGTTTTATATAAGGCCATAATTTCACTGGAAATATATTGTAAGAGAAGAAACAATAAGCTGTTTAAGAAAGTCATCATCAGGTCATTCCTATGTTACAGTTGAGGGCGCTCTGTCTGTCTGTCTGTCTGTCTGTCTGTCTGTCTGTCTGTCTGTCTGTCTGTCTGTCTGTCTGTCTGTCTGTCTCTCTCTGGGTCTTGAAGGCTGGAACTAAAAGACCTGAGTGGTCTGAGAGGTTGATCCACAGACAACAATTCTGTTATGGATTGAGGTGCTGATCCATTCAGTGATTTATAGACTAACAGAAGGATTTTAAAGTATATTCTCTCAGCTAGAGGGAGCCAATGGAAGGACTTCAGAACCAGGCTAATGTGCTCTACTTCTTAGTTCTGGTGAGAACACAGGCAGCAGCATTTTGGATCAGCTGCAGCTTCCTAATGGACTTTTTAGGCAAACCTATGAAGACACTGTTGCAGTTATCAATTCTATTAAACATAAATGCAAAAGTGAGTTTTTCTTGAGCTATAAGCTAACTTTGGAGCTCTCTTCCTTTAGTCCAAAGATTATTACCCCCCTCCTCCCAAAACAAAAAAAAAACAAACACACTAGACCCCCACTAATTTGTATACAGGGAGAACACTTATGCCAGAATGTTATTCATGGATTTTAGGTCAGCATTTAATAATGTCATTCCATCAAAAGTCATTACCAAACTCACAGACTTCAGAATTAGATATGCCACTGGTTGCTCGACTTCCAGACCAGTCGGCCCCAACTTGTCCGACGACCATTTTTCATCCACCACCTTAGACACCGGAGTGCCACATGAATCCTTTCCTCTCTTATCTCCTCACCCACAACTGCAGACCTGTCCATGGCTCAAACGCCATTATCAAGTTTGCAGATGACACCACTGTGATCAGTCTCATCAGAGACAATGATGGAGCCGCCTACAAGGAGGAAACGGACCATTTGACTGAGTGGTGCAACACACACAACATGCAGTAGAACACTGAAAAGACCAAAGAGCTCATTATGGACTTCAGGAGGAACGCTGACCCACATCCACCCATCTACATCAAAGACAGCAGTGGAGTGTGTGGACAGCTTTAAGTTTCTGGGAGTCCACATCTCCAAGGAACTGACCTGGAGAACCAGCTGCTTCAAACTCATCAACAAGGAGCACAAGTGCCTCTTTATCATGAGGGCCCTGAGGAAGAACCTTCTGTCCTCAGAAACTTTGACTGCTGCACCACCGAGAGCATCCTCACCAACTGTATCACAGTTTGGTATGGGAGCTGCACTGCCTCAGACCTAAAGGTGTTTCAGAGGGTGGTGAAACCTGTGCAGCGCATTACTGGGGGAACCATTCCCTACCATCAAGGACATCTATGGGAAGCAGTGTCTGAAAAAGGCTGGAAAAATTACCAAAGACTCCACACCCCCTGCACACACACTCTTCTCACTTCTACCACTCCAGAAACCTACAGACTAGAACCACCAGGCTACAGAACATCTTCTTCCCCACAGCTGTCACACTCTTGAACGCCTCCTGACACCAACTATAAGGATTATACAGCCCCCTCAAACACAGACATATAACAATAACATATGGACTTTCAGCACACACACACTAACACACCTGTTTCATTGACTTGCATTCCTTTATATGGCCTAACCCAGCCCCTTACCATGACCTATTAGACTTATAATCCAAATTTGTTTGGTCTTCACCTAATACATTTTCACCAAACATGTTTTTAGACATTTTTAGCAAAGTAATGACACCAAGCAAGCCCTATCAACTTTATTAGCTTTGGCTAACATGGGGTAATACAGCGTTATGGTGCTGAAAGAGTCAACTTTACTCTAATATGTAGCTGAACTGTTCTTACATGTACTGCAGCACAATCTCACTCTAGCCTCCTCTTATCTATGCTATTAACAAAAACTGTAACAACAATATCAGGCACCTGCTTACAAAAATATGAACCATGTTATGAAATAAATGTTCTTTTTAAAGTAACATAAATATCATCATATTAAAACAAAATTTGTGTTATGCATGCCGCTGACCTTCAGCATGGAAGTGGGAAAATGCCTCCCATTCAAGAAGCATCTGTAATTATCTTAGAATGTAGGACCCAGGATTTGAGGTGAGACAGACAGTGGGAATACATGCGCAAAGCAAATGTCAGAAGTCCCATTAGCAGAAACGGGTCAAGATCAGATAATCAGAATGATATACAAACACTAGAGTTACTCTCACACACAGCTCAAATATTCTGGCGCAACTCAGAGAGAAACAGGAGATACTGTACATCCATTCATGCACACACTTACCTAACGAGAATTTATAGAAGCCAATTAACCTAACAGCCGGAGTACCCAGAGAGAACCTACACATGCACAGGGAGAACATGCAAACTCCATGCAGAAGGACCCCAGGCCAGGAATCAAACCTGGAACCTTATGCAAGGCAACAGTGCTACCCAACGTCGCCACTGAGGAGCCTACTACACACAACTATATAATAATACTGTAATAATACTAATTAATGCTGTGAAATACTTGCATTTTGCTAGGATATTACAAACCTTATTGTGATATAACAGGGTTATATCACAATAAGACTGCAGTTTTTACAGGTATTCATTGGGATATTACAGGGGAACACAATTACACCAAATTCCTCTAAAACAATGCTGCTTATAATGGTGGAAACCTGGTGATTTTTAATCATGTAGGTGAAGCTTTATGCAATAAGTTGCTCTGGATTTTATTTAGAGGTAAAACAGTAACTTATTATTTACAAATGTCTGTGAAGTATTACAGATTCTTACATATAAAGAAATATATTCTTACATCAGTAGAGCTGAAAAAATTTATTGGATTAATCGTGATTATTGGATTAATGAAATAATCAACAACTAATTTAGTAATCGATTAATCATGAATGACTGTAAAACCTGCCTTTAGCAGACAGAGCGACCCACTCAGAGCAGTTATTATATTAAGATTTTAAAACAAATATAACAACATTTTGCATTTAAGATAAAAATCTTTTCATTTGTCAACATGCTCTATCCAGAGCTCCACAAGTGGAAAAGTTTGAGATTCACCTGGTTTAATTTAGTAAAAAATCTTCTTTAAGAATCCTTTTGTTATCCTATTATTAATCAATTACTGAAAAAACAAATCAACACATTAATCTATTTGCACAATAATCATTAGTTGCAGCCCAATACCTCCGTTTTGCAGACTATTGTCTTCTTTTTATCTTTTTCACCACCCTGCCTGTGAAGACAAAGTTAAATTGATAATATACACTATATTGCCAAAAGTATTTGCTCACCTGCCTTGACTCACATATGAGCTTAAGTGACATCCCGTTCCTAATCCATAGGGTTCAATATGACGTCGGTCCACCCTTTGCAGCTAGAACAGCTTCAACTCTTCTGGGAAGGCTGTCCACAAGGTTTAGGAGTGTGTTTATGGGAATTTTTGACCATTCTTCCAGAAGCGCATTTGTGAGGTCGCACACTGATGTTGGACGAGAAGGCCTGGCTCTCAGTCTCCGCTCTAATTCATCCCAAAGGTGTTCTATCGGGTTGAGGTCAGGACTCTGTGCAGGCCAGTCAAGTTCATCCACACCAGACTCTGTCATCCATGTCTTTATGGACCTTGCTTTGTGCACTGGTGCACAGTCATGTTGGAAGAGGAAGGGGCCAGCTCCAAACTGTTCCCACAAAGTTGGGAGCATGGAATTGTCCAAAATGTCTTGGTATGCTGAAGCATTCAGAGTTCCTTTCACTGGAACTAAGGGGCCAAGCCCAGCTCCTGAAAAACAACCCCACACCATAATCCCCCCTCCACCAAACTTTACACTTGGCACAATGCAGTCAGACAAGTACCGTTCTCCTGGCAACCGCCAAACCCAGACCCGTCCATCAGATTGCCAGATGGAGAAGCGCGATTCGTCACTCCAGAGAACGCGTCTCCACTGCTCTAGAGTCCAGTGGCGGCGTGCTTTACACCACCGCATCCGACGCTTTGCATTGCACTTGGTGATGTATGGCTTGGATGCAGCTGCTCGACCATGGAAACCCATTCCATGAAGCTCTCTGCGCACTGTTCTTGAGCTAATCTGAAGGCCACATGAAGTTTGGAGGTCTGTAGTGATTGACTCTGCAGAAAGTTGGCGACCTCTTCGCACTATGCGCGTCAGCATCCGCTGACCCCGCTCCGTCAGTTTACGTGGCCTACCACTTCGTGGCTGAGTTGCTGTCGTTCCCAAACACTTCCATTTTCTTATAATACAGCTGACAGTTGACTGTGGAATATTTAGGAGCGAGGAAATTTCACGACTGGATTTGTTGCACAGGTGGCATCCTATCACAGTTCCACGCTGGAATTCACTGAGCTCCTGAGAGCGACCCATTCTTTCACAAATGTTTGTAAAAACAGTCTGCATGCCTAGGTGCTTGAATTTATACACCTGTGGCCATGGAAGTGATTGGAACACCTGATTCCAATAATTTGGATGGGTGAGCAAATACTTTTGGCAATATAGTGTATGTATAATAATCAGAAACATGATTAACTGAAGGCCGCCCGCTGCTTTTACATTGGACAAAGCTCTGTTGATAGCAGCTGCTTTTAAGTTTCATTTTGGCTGTGCAAACCATATGCCATGATAGCCATAACCAAGGACAAAGCCTGCAAATGCAAAGCGTCTTTTTTAGTCAAACCATTATGTACGTCTGTCATTGTGAGGATTACCAATTTATGTCACATCCGAACTTGGTCATCCAACAATGAATCAAACATTTGTCAAAGAGTGATTCTTCTATTGCACTGCTAAAAATCCCTGCTGCTTCACATCTAATCCGACAGGAGAAATCATGTTATGTCTGTAGGTATTTCTCTATGTGCTCCACTGGATATTTTACTCTATTGTTCTTTTCTGCCCTAGAAAAGAAGCAGTAAGAAGTTGCTTAGAGTAAGTCGCAGCATTTTGCAGAGTGGAGAGATTAAACGAACATTTCTAGAGCTGTCAGTCAAAACGTCCATTTTCTGACTCACTTGTCAGTCGTTATTCAAAATGAATTTGGTATACAGAGGGCTGGTAGAAATTTCGAAGTGGCCTCTTTAGTGTTTTTCTTCTGAAGACCGGTGAATGCTTGATCAATGTAAGAAATTACAGAACTAACTCGCTGCTAATCTGCTCATTGGGAGAGTAGAGGGAGTTGGATGATTAATTAGTCCGGGCTGCCTAATTACCCACGGTTCTCTGCAAACTCACTGGCGCATGACTCGTCTTGTTTGGTGTTTTCACAGCGTCGATACGAAAATGCAGGAAACACAGTGTAGCATTAACTGCTCATTAAAGGCTCTGTAATGACAACAAATTGGAGGCAAAAGAAATGTCAGAGATTAAGGTGCTGAAAGCAGCTGCTTGCTCTCAGGCAATATTTATTGGAAAAAAGTTATTAAATGCATTTTTTCACTTTTACAGATGAAAAACATAAAGAAAAGAAGAAATAAACAGGTGGTGGTTAACAAAACAATGTAAAAAAAAAAAAGCAAAAATACTTCTACAGCATGTTGGAATCAGTACAAATATTTATTAAGATTAAGAACCTGTGCATCCAGTACGCGTTATAACTGCTTGGAGCAGCAAAGATTTAAGTCAAATGGCAGGAGGACATATCTGTAGAAGTGCTTCTTTGTGCATCTGAGATTTAATGTAACACTCTTTCACTTAAAGGTATACTATGCAACCGGTGTTGATTTTCCAGCGAGGCTCCCCCCAGAGGGCGAAAGTAAAAGTGCACTGTCGTAAATATGCTCAGCTGTTCTCCTGGTTTCTCCGTCAAGCCAGGCGCGGTTGTTTTGAGCTTAGCAGACAGGCGAACGCAACCAATCACCATGTCTACTGCGGTAAGCGACTATTTTGTTCCAATTTTCGAGTTTTAAAATTTAGCATGTTTTCATACATTATTTGTTATGCATGTGTCTAAATAACAAAGATTGTAGTTAGCCAAGTTGGAGTTTCCCATACATTTATCCGACTGTCGGACGACATGGGCTTTCGCTGTTTTCTCGCTGGTTCCGCCATGATAACTGCACAAATATCGCCACTGCGCTAGCAACGAGCATGCCTTTCACTGGGGGCGTGTAGCAGTTCTCGCCGTAAAGCAAGACCGACTCTCGCAATGCACAAGACTTCTGAGCCTGTGGGTGCGGGCCGAGGGCTCCTGCAATTGCAAGTACGGTATTTCCCCTACAGACCACCAGGGCGACCGAGAAAACCTTTGTTCAACCTGAAAGGACTCATTTAATCATCCATAACGTTATGGAACACATTAATTAACTGAAAAATGTTGGATAGTATGCCTTTAATCAGTTAATTTAATGCTGTTTAATGCTGTTTTAATGCTCTTAGAAATATAAAACACGGCAATATCCTTCCTATACCATCCGAACATACAGCCAGAAGCAGTTCCGCGCAAATATAAATATATATAATATATCTGATGAAATTCTTTTTATAAACGTATTTAAAAAAAATAAATAAAGCATTTTGAAGGCCAAGATAATCACATTTAATGAAATTCAATGCCAATTAAGGCTCCACATCCCTGTCCTATACATTTTCATCTTCATACTTTGGACCTTTTGCTGAAATATGGCATTGACTCTGAAGAACTAATTGTTATGCCATTTGCCATGATCATACTTTTTGGACATTGGGAAGCAGTGTCCATATTTCATCCTGATAGGATGACCATAGAAGAAAACGCAGCTTTGGTGAATAACAGCTGGGGGACTTCTGCAGCCCCCCTTTTTCAGCCAAAGCAGCCACAAGCAGTCACATGGAAGTCACAGAGGTGTGAAAACCTACCCCCCTCCCTGTGAGAACAGAACAAAACCACAGAGCACACAGGATTCTTCCTCTTTTGGCCTCTTCACTTTTTCTCCCTCGTCTGATCCAGCCTGCTTCTGCTCCTGCGCTCAAAGCTGGGGCCCACTGTGGCCCACAGTGGAGATGCAGGCCCCAGGGAAACCAGATCCCCAGAACCATCAAGGATGAGTCAGAACTCTTCAGAACCTAACTGCTGCAAACAGAACCTTTGCAACACATTTCTCTTGAGTTTCAGAACTTTTAGAGCCAAACTGGATGAAGACCATGCCCTGGTGTGAGACTGAGAGGACCCCTGCTGTGAGACTGAGACAATGAGTCCCTGACTGCAGAGCTGCAAAACTGGATCAAACTCAAGCTTTCCAAACGGACATGGAAAAAGGTTTGCAGGTCTGGCATGATTAGGGACAGAACAAGCAATGTGTGTTTTGATGATGCTAATCATATCGTGTGTTTACTGCTGAGTAAAGACAACGCTAATTGATGCTAAAGAATGGACTGCATGCTACGCTATGCTACAGGAATGTGTGCTGAGCTGTTGCTAAAGCTTAGACAAGCTTTATTCACTAAGGATTTAAACACTGAAATAACATTAGTGTTTTTAGGTGTTCCTCAAATGCTCATTACATTTCCATTAGCAAGTATGACCAAGAGTCATTTAGTGGAAGCCTGATGTCTATTCGCTGCTAGCTATTTCAAAGAGGGTAAAGAATCATTTAACTTAAGGTTTTTGGTTCTTGATTAAGCAAATCATTTAATAAAAGATTATTTGGCCAAATAATGTTTTATTCACCTCATGGATTTGCATTGTGAATTGGTCTGGAAACATTCCAATGTCCTTAAAATTAGTGAAAAGCTAATTTGATCATATCCCAAATTCTTCCAGATAAACTTTGGTTTCAAACACATAATCCATCTTAAACTGTAATATGTTTTTCAACCGTTTCCCCCTTCCTCTTTGTACATAGTAGTTAGTTTAGTTTAGTTGAGTTTTACTAGTCTTAGTTGAGAGTGTTAAACTGAAATACGTTTGACTTGGAGCTGAATGAATTTTGTTAATAAAATCTTATATTTTGAACAGAAGTTGTGGTGAATTTATTCCATGTATGTGCAGAAATAACTGTTTGACCATGATTAGTGCTCGAATCACTCTTTCATCTATTGTTCTAACACACAGTTATTAGGACTGTGTGTCATAAACAGTATATAACAGCTGAAATAATATCTGATTAAATAAGATATTTTACCACCCCTGCAGGGGAGGGCAATAAACATCTTAAAGTATCAGAAACATAAATTCCCAGCGGGCTGGGAATAGAATTTCACTATAGAATCACAACATAATTTACTATTCATTGGTAACAACATATTGCCTCACAATCCTGTCCTATCTGACCACGTTTTTGTAAAATTCAAATTGAACAGAATTTTCCTCCAGATTAAAAAAGGTTTCACTTTCACTGTCATGATCTTGGCGCTGATGACTGGCTTAATCACTTATTTTATTCACCTGTTTAACTCTGCCCAGTTTCTAATTACTGCTTATCTGATCCACATACTCCTGCCTCTATTTAAACCGACAGCTGCCAGTCATCATGTCAGATTATTTCTCTCCAGCCAGTGGTGAGAGTGTTTTTAGTGTACCTTACTGTTTCTGATTACCTGATCCTGTCCTGCCTCTCAACCACTGAGCCTGCCTGTTCCTGTTCTGATCTGTTTGCCTGACCTGACTTCAGACTTCTGCTTTTTCTCAGAGGACACTGCGAGATCTAGGCCTGTTCCTGTTCTCATATGCGTGGCTGACCGGGCTTCAAACTCCTGCTTCTTCTGCAAGGACACTGGGGTGTCCCCGCCACATATTGTTGGCAGCCCATTAGCTGGATCCTACCTTGTTCTCTAGCCACGGACTGAACTTGTAAACCAGGTAAGTGACTCGTTCATAATCTTCCTCCATTAGATTTACATGGTGACTAACCTGTGTTTCCTTTCTGTAGTTTCCTGTGATAAATGGTCTAGCCGCTGCTACTCCGAATCTCCAGTTTTAAATAAACACTTTTGAATGATCCCACTGTCTGTCTAGCTTCAAATGTTGGGTCTTCTGTTCTGAATCGTGTCATTCACAGATCAGTATTAGATAATATATTAATATATTTTAAATTTTGTTTTCCTTTATCTCCTCTGTATAACCGTAGAATGCTGTAGAGGACAACCATTTAATTCCTTCCCCTTCAGTAACTGATTTTGTTGACAGGGTTACTTCTTCTCTGCGCATTGCTTTAAACAACATAGCCCAACATAGCCAACAACATAGCACAACATAATAAGGAATTAACTAAAAGGAAGCTGAAAATCTACAAAACACTGACATGAATCCTACTTATTCTAAAAAACTGTTAACTGCTGTATAAAGTGACCCTTTGTAAAACAAGAGGAGCATATTTCTTGTAATTGACAGATAATAAGAATAATCCTAGATTTCTTTTAATCCAGTTGCCAAACTCACCCAGAGCCATAGCTCTGTTGAACCGTCCATCCCACCTGCTCTTAGCAGCAATGACTTTATGAATAAGATTGATTCTATTAAAAATAAGATCATTAGCACCACTCTAACTACGATTGGTTTATCTCTGGAAGGTGAGGCAGTATCTGAGGTAACCATAGAATCTGTACCGCGTTTAGACTGCTTTGATCCCGCTGAGAATTATGAAGAATCTTTAACGAAGCCTTCAACTTCTATGTTAGATCCAGTTCCAACCAAGTTATTTAAGGAGCTATTCCCTCTGATTTCTTCCTTAATTTTAGATGTGATTAATCAATCCCTGCTATAGGGAAATGTACCTCAGCTGTAATTAAACCTTTACTTAAGAAACTTTCTCTCAACTCAAATATTAGCATACTTTAGAGACTTATATCTAATCTTCATTTTTTCATTTAAAATTCTAGTTGCTAATCAAGTTTGTGAGCAATTAAACTCTAAACTTTTTGAAGATTTTAAAACTAGATTCAATCTTTAGAGCTCATCATAGCACTGAAACAGCTCTGAAACTCACTAATGATATTTCCATGGTCTCAGATAGCAAGATTTTATCTGTACTTGTCCTTTTAGATCTCAGTGCTGCATTTGATACAGTAGATCATAATATTTTCTTTAGAAAGACTTGAATAGTAGTAAGAATTAAAGGAACAGCATTTGACTAGTTTAAATCTTATCCATCTGACAGATTTCAGTTTTTTCATGTTAATGATAAGTCTTCCTCATGTTCCAGGGTTACCTGTGGAGTAACACAGGGATCTTTATTATATGTACGCTTATTAGACAGCACGGGATTAATTTCCACTGTTACACTAATCATACTCTATATCTGTCTATAAATCAGATGAAACTAACCCATCACATAAAATACAGGCATATCTGAAGACTTAAAAACTTGGATTACTTTTTACTTTCTGCTTCTGAACAGCTGCATAGCTGCCACACCATCCTGAAGTGAGTCATCAGTTGGGTGGCTGGCATCAACATCTTCAATAATAGACAATAGAGTTTGGTCTGTTTTTTATTGTTTAGTCCAGTTTATGTCATAGACATAGTTCTAGACTAAGCTGTGACTACAACTAACTATTTGCTATTTTCCTTCTGTTTTTACATGAAAACCGACTCAGAGCACATCTCCATGTTTGTTTCTTTCCTAGACAGAGCCATCTGGTTTACTGTTACCTTTTCTAACGTTGCAATTATTTATGGTTCAGTGCTTCTATGCTCCTTTAGAGTGTCCCAGTTGGGCTCAGCAGAAGGCCTCTCACACTGAGCCTGGTTCTGCCGTTAGGGTTTCATCTCTACTTGCACTGCTGTGTGCTTCTTGTAAAAGATTGCTGCAGTCAACTGCACAATGCAAATGAACGCCTACTGTCCCTACATGCTCATCAACAAAGAGTGAATTCTGCAAAGTCAATGGCTTGAAACAATCAGCTGGGTTTCCTTTAATGGGAAACCTTTAACCATTATGACTGTATGATTTGTTTCAATTGTCTCTGTTAAGTGTCTTGAGATGACGTGTTGGGAGTCCGGGCAACAGTATATGAAATGAATTACATACGACAATGTAGGGAACTCAGTTGAGTTCCAGGAATGTTCCAAACAGTAAGCCCTACATTCTGGGATAGTGCTGTATGTGTTCTGTGTTTTTGTCTCATCAATGTTTTCATAATAAGAACAACTGTATTGTCTTACCCTCATTCATAAGTTAGTTGTTTCAGTCTGACCAAGATTTGGTGGATCTCTTTCTTGTGTCAGTTTAATGTCTTCATTCAGACAACCTTCAGCTACTCAGTGAAAACATGAAAGAATCTTTAAAATTGTGTCTCTCTGTGCATCTGGAAAATCTGATGGAAAACAGAGGGCAAAAAGCTTGGTTTAGCTTATATAAGGTGGAAATTGCTTAGATCTTCTCAACCTGACATGGAGTCTAGTTCATGATTTGACGTTTGGAGAATCATCAAAGGTGGAGGTAGGATGGATAAATTACAGTGAATGATGATTGAAGATATTATGTGTGGGTTGGACTGATGTGGCTCGATGCTGATAATATGATCAGTTAAAATGAGCAATGTTGGAGAGCAGACAGTTGAGGTAAATAGAAGATGCACAGGGGAAAGGTGGAGAACTCTATCATGCAACTGTTTAAAAAGACACTCTGATGGAAACATAAGGCAAACTTCAAGAACATTATAACACTAATGATATTCTCATGGCCTCAAATAATGGACTTGTATCTGAACTTGCTCTTTTAGATCTTAGTGCTGCATTTGACATGGTTGATCATAATATTCCTTTAGAAAGACTTGAATATTTTGTAGGAATTAAAGGAAAAGCACAAGACTGGTTTAAGTTGCATCTATCTGACCGATATCAGTTTGTTCATGTGAATGATAAATCTTCCACATGCTCCAGGGTTACCTTGTGGAGTTCCACAGGGATCATTGCTAGGACCAATTATCTTTACTATACACTAACCGGCCACTTTATTAGGTACCCCATGCTAGTAACGGGTTGGACCCCCTTTTGCCTTCAGAACTGCCTGAATTCTTGGTGGCATAGATTCAACAAGGTGCTGGAAGCATTCCTCAGGGAGTTTGGTCCATATTGACATGATGGCATCACACAGTTGCCACAGATTTGTCGGCTGCACATCCATGATGCGAATCTCCCGTTCCACCACATCCCAAAGATGCTCTATTGGATTGAGATCTGGTGACTGTGGAGGCCATTTGAGTACAGTGAACTCATTGTCATGTTCAAGAAACCAGTCTGAGATGATTCCAGCTTTATGACATGGCGCATTATCCTGCTGAAAGTAGCCATCAGAAGTTGGGTACATTGTGGTCATAAAGGGATGGACATGGTCAGCAACAATACTCAGGTAGGCTGTGGCGTTGCAACGATGCTCAATTGGTACCAAGGGGCCCAAAGAGTGCCAAGAAAATATTCCCCACACCATGACACCACCACCACCAGCCTGAACCGTTGATACAAGGCAGGATGGATCCATGCTTTCATGTTGTAGACGCCAAATTCTGACCCTACCATCCGAATGTCGCAGCAGAAATCAAGACTCATCAGACCAGGCAACGTTTTTCCAATCTTCTATTGTCCAATTTCCATGAGCTTGTGCAAATTGTAGCCTCAGTTTCCTGTTCTTAGCTGAAAGGAGTGGCACCCGGTGTGGTCTTCTGCTGCTGTAGCCCATCTGCCTCAAAGTTCCACGTACTGTGCGTTCAGAGATGCTCTTCTGCCCACCTTGGTTGTAACGGGTGGTTATTTGAGTCACTGTTGCCCTTCTATCAGCTCCAACCAGTCTGGCCATTCTCCTCTGACCTCTGGCATCAACAAGGCATTTCCGCCCACAGAACTGCCGCTCACTGGATGTTTTTTCTTTTTCGGACCATTCTCTGTAAACCCTAGAGATGGTTGTGCCTGAAAATCCCAGTAGATCAGCAGTTTCTGAAATACTCAGACCAGCCCTTCTGGCACCAACAATCATGCCACGTTCAAAGTCACTCAAATCACCTTTCTTCCCCATACTGATGCTCGGTTTGAACTGCAGGAGATTGTCTTGACCATGTCTACATGCCTAAATGCACTGAGTTGCTGCCATGTGATTGGCTGCTTAGAAATTAAGTGTTAACGAGCAGTTGGACAGGTGTACCTAATAAAGTGGCCGGTGAGTGTATATATATATATATATATATATATATATATATATATATATATATATATATATACTCTGAATCACTAGAATTATTAGACAGTATGTGATTATTTTCCACTGTTACGCTGATGATGCTCAGCTATATCTGTCATTAAATCCAGGTGAAGCTAATCCATTACATAGATTGCAGGTATTTCTGGAAGACATAAAAACCTGGATGACTCTTCACCTCCTGCTCCTGAATGTAGACAAATCAGAAGTTATAGTCTTTGGACCTGTCAAGGTTTGGTTGTGGTTTGAGGACCCAAATGCAGAGGCAGGGAGGCAGAGGTGAGCTTTTGTAAATTTAATGAAAGGTTAACAAACAACTGAGGCAGGAATCCAAAAAAATTAAACATGAAATAAAAGGGTAAAACAAACCAGAACCATGGAGACTTCAGGGGAAAACAATCTCAACGAGGTAAGGCACAGTAAGACGGAGTTAGACATAGTTAATTGCCTTGTAATGCCATGACAATCCAAACCTTCTTTTCAACAATATGTTATCTGAAATGTTGAAATATTCAAATAGATAGAAACAAGAACTATGAGATGGAAATATTCAAAAATTAAGAGTAAGCAATTAAACATTTGCTCTTGATATATATTAGGGATATTTTTGTAGAAATTAAAGCATATTTAATTATCACCTCTTATGAGCTGGAAGAAATAAAATCTTGGTAGTTAGACAAAAGGATTTTTTTTTTAGGCTTGGCAGAGGATGATAAGCTACATATAGTTTAATAAGTAGCGAGAGCAGGAAGAGACATACTGCTGAGAGCAAACCATTAGTGTAGAGTGTAAAGTGCAGATTGGAGCAAAGTCCCACAAAGACACATTTCTGCAAAGCACAGCCTGAAGAGCGGAGTTTGTCAAAGTTGAGCGCGCAGTGCCGGACGGATTATTCCCCCCCACACCACTGTTGCCACGGTCTAGCTGTGGTCATGCAGAATGTGCACCGCTGCATGCCAGGTGGGCAGCATGACCAAACAGCATCCAGCAGCACTGCTGATACTGCTCAGCACATTACAGCAAAATGATGGATTTTAAACGTCTGTCCGACCACCCGCTAATGTTTTTATTCAGGCTCGTCTCATCAAAAAACTCACACCCTTGACTCGTCATGTTTTTGTTATCAAAAATCAATAGTTTTAGATTATCAGTTCTCGTTATCATCATGACAAAATAGAGCGTCAATAACACTTGTTGAGAATATCAATATTTCGACCTAAAAAAGTTACTTGTTTATTTTTTATGTTTCTGAAATACAGCGTGGCTGTATTGCATTAGACAAGTAACATGTTGGTGTAATTTATAACATTAAGGAGTAATGGAATAAAATTACGTGTTACGTCAAAGGCAATCCCTCACGCCAAGCATGCTTGTAGCAACAGTGGAGAGGAAAAACTCCCTTTTAACGGGAAGAACAAGGCTCAGTTTGAGTTCAAGGAGACAGAAGCAGACACACAGAGATTTTGTTTTGTATACACTCTATGAATACAAAATGACAATAAAGGTTTTCTAAGTCTAAACCTGGTAATTGGTTCCACAGGATATGATCCTGATAACAAAAAGATCTTCCTTTTATTCTACTTTTAGAAATTCTAGGAACCACTTGTAAACCTACAGGTTGAGAGTAAAGTGCTCTGTTAAGAACATTAGGAACAATAATATCTCTGATGTAAAGATTAAGGATATGAGAAGATTTTTAAATTCTATTCTGGATTTAACAAGAAACCAAAGAAGAGAAGCTAGGATAGGAGAGATATGATTTCTATTCTTAATCTTCATCAGAACTCAGGCTACAGCATTTTGGATCAGCTGAAGACTTCCTGATAGTAAAGAAACAAGAGACAGCTGCTTTTTGTGTCTCTGCTTCTGTCTCCTTGAACCCCAGTGGGCCTCAGCAGATGGCCGCTCACACTGAGCCTGGTTCTGCTGGAGGTTTCTTCCTGTTCAAAGGGAGTTTTTCCTCTCCACTGTCGCTACAAGCATACTTAGTGTGAGGGATTGCTGAAGAGTCAATGAGTCAATGCAATCAGCTGGTTTTCCTTAGATAGAAAACTTTGAATCAATTTGACTGGATGATCTGGTTGAACTGTAAAGTGCCTTGAGATGACATGTGTTGTGAATTTGGCGCTATATAAATAAACTGAATTGAATTGAATTAAAGGATAACTATAGTCCCAACTTGAAAAAAACAAATGCATGGACTAGTTGTAAAGAAAGCTTTTACATTCTACAAAAGGTAACTTTTAATATAGAATATATTAAATGTTGAAGGTAACTTTTCCAACACTAATAAATTAGTGTGATGTTATTCTGTTTGATGCTTGGTTAAGAAAAGTTCAATGATTCCGTGCCCACAATGGATGCTGTAAAGCTCACACTCCCTTAGCAACAGCTTGGTTCTTGTGTAGGCGCAACCTGAAGAGGAGGAACCAAATGTTGGCCAGCTGGGAGCCATGTTTAGGATCTACCAGGCAAGTGAATGAAAAGCCAATTTCTTATTTGTTTTGTGAAAGCAGAGCTTGTTCTGAAACAGAGGAAGCAGAGAAAAACAGCGGATCATATTATATCATTTCATGCATCAGTTTCTATTATCCAATAATGTTTTTTTTTTTTTTTATGAAAAATTAGCAAAAATGGCAAAATAAAGGGAGTTTAATCTGCATCACGGAACATCGGAAATGTAAATAAAAACGAATGCAATTCTCACTTTAAAATCAATAGCGCAATTTTAATGACAACAAAAACAAACAAACTGGCAAATGCTCATTTAGGCCAATTCAATTAAAGGTACAGGAAATCCAATTACAGTTTGTCAGCACTAATCTGGTCGCTGGCATTCCACATAGTGTCGTCTGCCAGGGAATTACTGTAGAGCAGCACCAGCTCCTGCCCAAGCGTTGACTCCCATTAAACCCTTGTTGATGCTGCACATTCGAGAGGCCACAGGCGCTAATTCAATTAGACAAATACAACCTCTGGAGTGTACTGTTCTGCGAGTGGGTAGCAGGCGGCTGTCAGACGGTCTGCTTGGTGTGTTTCCTTCTTCTCTCAGACCCATCTGTGAATGACTCTTTTCACCTCCTCGGGCCACTCAGCTGTCATTCCTATATAAAGATGAAAGCATAATTAATGTTTTTCTTGGATCTGAATCTACTAATAGATGCAAGGACAAAGCACAGTGCTGTAAGCACTTATGACTGAAGCATCAGTGAGGAGTGGAAACCAAAGCCACAACACAAGGATATTATGTGCCTGAAATGTATTTTTCCTCCCTTTTGTGTATATTAATAATACTTTTTGATAATGATGTTCCATTACAATTCTAGACGATTTTAGACTACAAGTCTAAAAGTTGTCTAAGTCTAATTAATTAATTTGCATGAATTCAGTTTTAGTCTTATACTATATTGACCAGTGTTGTATAAAGTACTGAAATCTCAAGTAAAAGTATAAGTACCTCTCCAAAATATGACTTTGGTAAAAGTCCAAGTCACTGACTGAAATGTTACTTGAGTAAAAGTCTTAAAGTATCTGAAATGGCTTGTACTTAAGTATAAGAATTACTGTAAAAGTAGATGTACTCAAGTAATGTAGTGAAAAGTATAAGCAAAAAGTGCAGTTTGAATGACATTTTTTTTTACATTTTGGTAAACTTTGAAGGTTAAATTCACTTAAAATATTATACACAACCAAGTGTAGGATAAATGTAGACTGGCTTTGGGAAAAAGGCGTATCCTATTGGTGTCGATGAACGAGCCCAGGCAAGACCCGACTTTGTAGTCAGTAGGCGGGGTCAAAACACTTGCGTTTCTCTCGCTCGTTGTTTTTTTGTTTTTTTTTTACTTAGTAACTAAACCAAACATTGAAAATGTATCGGTGTAAATGTATGCAATTAAGTTTGTAAATGTATACTCTTGGAAAGTATAAAGTACTCCAAAATATACTTAGGTACAGTAGTGAAGTATTTTTACTTCGTTACTATACAACACTGATATTGACTAACTATATCAGTCTTACTATATTGATGTAAATAAATAGCTAATTACTATAGTTTTGTTTAACTGGACAGGGAGTGTGAGTTTGATAATTTGTTGATATACTAACAACTGACAATTTTTGACATTCCACACAATAATCTTACTCTTTGCATTTCCAATAACCATCATATTGTGGAAATTTTATTTGCAGAATTCAATTCGCTAAAGGGAAACAATTAAATTGTGAAAAAAAAAAAATGTTTCAAAGTTTCTATACTTTGATGAGGCTATTTTTTTTTTTTTTTGGTCATATTGAATTTCTTATACATCCCAAAACTGAAATGAAACACTTTTTATACCACACGAGTCATGTGTTAACCTGCTGGAAACCTCACTGCCTTGTAAAAAGAAGAAGGAGAAGAAACAAGTATTTGAATGATCATAGTGTCTACTAGTGGTCTGGCTGAATTAAAGATATATCTTTCAAGCCTCAGAACTGAGGACGCAGAATTCGAAGCAAACAGATCAGTGCGATTCACCAAAACATTTATTGACATACATTGGATCTGCAACGCAGCAACAATGGCTGGTTTTAGAGTTCAGCCTGTGCCCAGAAGAAGGGGTAGAATCCAGCCGGATGGCTAACAAGAGCATGTGGTGAACTCCGCCCAGAGAGTTCCAAATGTTGGAGCTTGAAGACTACTGAACTGGCTGATGAGCAGACTAAAACAGGTGAAGGAAGGCAGAAGTATCAAGAAGACGAAGCCTAAGCCAGTGTCGAAGAAGTTAACAGGAGTCCAGGCCTGAAGATCAGAGATCCAAAGAGGTGCAGAGGGGAGATCCAAGCTGAAGTCAGGAGAAAGATCAAGGTTCACTCCACTAGCAGAAACCAATAAGAGTCTGAAGCTCTATCAGGCAAACAAATCCAAAACAGGAACAGGCCGGTTCAAAGGTCCCAGGGCAGAACTGCTCAGGATTACGCCATTAGAACAACAACAGGTAGGCGAGAGAACGCTCACCGAAGTCTCAGACAATCTGGCACTGATGCCTGGGATCAAGCAGCTTAAATATAGGCAAGCGCAGATGAATAAGATGAACAGTGATGAGAAACTCGTTACCAAACTCACAGACCTCACAGACATCAGTGCACACATGTGCAAATGGTTGCACGACTTCCTGACCAGTCAGCCCCAACATGTCTGGCTGGACAATCACTTCTCATTCACCATCAACATAAACACAAGTTTGCTTGATGAATCCCTTCCTCTACTCCCTCCCCCCAAGACGGCAGACCTGTCCATGACTCTAACACCATCATGAAGTTTCCAGACAACACCACGGTGATCAGCCTCATCAGAGACAGAGGCTGCCTGCAAGGAGGAGCTGGACCGTCTGGCTGAGTGGTACGACAAAAACAACCTGCAGCTGAAAATACCAAGGAGCTCATAGTGGACTTCAGGAAGATCACTTACCCACAACCACCCATCCACATCAAGGCGACGGCAGTGGAGTGTGTGTACAGCTTTAAGTTCCTGGGAGTCCACATTTCCGAGGACCTTGACAACCAGCTGCTCCAAACTCATCAAGAAGCCTCACCAGTGCCTCGTCTTCTTGAGGACACTGAGCAAGACCATCTGCCCTCAGAGATCCCAATAAAATTTTACTGCAACATGGAGAGCATCCTCACCATCTGTATGGGAACTGCTCCACCTCAGACTGGAAAGCATTGCAGAGGATGGTGAAAACTGCCCAGAGCATCGCCGGTGAACTGCTCACTGCCATCAAGGCTGGTAGAGCTTTTTGGTGAGAGAAATAAATCTGGGAGTCTCTTCTGAGATTTCTGTCTCCTTAACCCAGTCCTGGATGAAGCAGAAACAGACGTAGAGTATGAGTATTTATCTTGGAAATTCAGTTGTAAATTAAAAAACAAAAACACGTTTGCAGTCATTGTGGCCACAAAGGAGGTATAATATGAAGATATTAAAATAATAAGAGTGTAGAAAAAGACATCTGCGCAGGCTAGCAAAGACTAACCCATCAGTATGTCAGACAATCTTGACTGAACAAAACAAAAAACAGCATGACTTAACTTAAATACTGTTCTGAACATATTTATTAATATGAACCAAAAAAATAAGGTTAATTTACTTTAATAATGTGTAAATGGGTAGGAATGGCTTGTCTAGAATCTTTAAAAATATGTACAACATTTAAAATCTTAGAGGTTAGCGTTCACTTATTGGAGAGTCTTTGGATGCTTATATAGACAAAGATAAGCCTCCAGAAGAATCTGTTGGCTACATACTGTAGGGATTTTTGCCCCAAAAACTACAACTACCTCCACTGTAAGGGGTTACTGCCCCCTACTGTCCATGATGTGGATTTTAAATGCTCTTGAACTTATGACTGTGTTTTACCTCCTGGACTTTTCTTTTGTGAACTGGTCCCCTGTGTAAATTTCATATTCTGAGAGACTCAAAACTTTGCCCAGAATTGATTTGACAGCTGAATAGAAATAGAGCTATTAAGGACGTGTTTTAATTTGATCCATCATAGTGTGTGTGGGTGACGCAGTGCAGCTGCAGGGTCGGACAGATCCTTTGTTTGTCTCACATCTCCTGTTGACAGCAGTGGGGGAGCCTGGTGGGAGAGAGGGCACAGGGAAACTAATTCCGTGTAAAATTAGAGGGTTCTGCTCACTGAAAATCGTTCAAAACACAGACTGGTTTAAAGCTCCTAGGCTGAGGGAAAATAGCCAGAGCACCTGGTTGTGCTATTTCACCCAATTTTCGAGTGAATGAGTCGCCGGCGCTCCAGCCTGACCAAGAGGAAGTCGCTCAGGGACAAACCGCTCCACAGGGAGTTGGACATCACCTCCACAGAGGAAATAAATGCTAATCATCTTCCATCTGAGCCTTGTTTGTTTGTGTGAAAGTGTAGAGGATGTGGGGAATGATGTGGCTGTTTGGTTAGACATGACAATGTGTTTTCTGAATAACAATGCTATAGAAACATGGCCTGGGTTTGTATTCATCAAAACAGTTTACAGCAACAACCTCATTTATAACAGACCTCCAATGATCACATGTGTATTCCTCTATAATGATATCTAAAAACAACACACGAAATCCAAACAGCATCATCTTAAAAAAACAACAAAAAGAAAATGACATATTTAGTTTATGATATATAAACACTTTTTTTCTTACACTTAAATCTTTCAACTGATCAAATGTAGTTTTATAGCAAACAAAGTGGAGCTAAATATTTAAAAAATGATATAGTCTACGAAGGATAAAAAAAAAAAATCTGAATTCTAACAGCTTGCCATATTCGTATATTAGTTTTATATAAATGCACGTCTTTGTAAACTGCAATCAATATATTAATGAATCAATCGATTTATTCACTCAATAAAAAGGGAACCAACAGGTAGTTAACCAGTACCCATGTACTTGTGGTGTTTGAGGCCTTGCTGCCATTAAAGATGCTGCCCTATAGTAAGAAAACAAAAGAAAGGGATTACAATAGATCAGATGAGAAAAAAATCCTCAGCAGGATACAGTTTGAGACTGCAAACAGCCCCAGCACACAAGCAAACACAGATACAGCATGACATCTTGTAGGTATGATGTGTTATTATGAAGGCGACTGATTCTAAGCGCCAGTTCTTGTTTTTTTCTCTGAGATTGGGATCTTTTTCCTGCCCTCGATCCATGTTTGTTTGGGTCAGAGTACCCAAAAAAGGAAACCTATCACCTGGACAACAGAGGTAAGGGAGGACAACGTTCCTGAGTTGAGGCAGGAGCAGAATGGAATCAGTGTGAGGACAACGGGAGAGAGAGCTCCATAACCACCTGCTATGCTGCCCGGTGTGACTAAGGAACCACAGCGACAGAGATGGCAGCAGCAGCTGGTCCATCTGTTATAAAGGTAGGATATGAAACAGTCTAAATTATCCATCCATCCATTATCTGACACGCTTGTCCCAAGTGGGGTCACAAGGGGTGCTGGTGCTTATCTCCAGCAGTCAATTGGCAAGAGGCGAGGCACACCCTGGACCGGTCGCCAGTCCATCGCAGGGCAACAGAGGGACAAACAACCATTCACACTCACACCTAAAGACAATTTTAGAGAAGCCAATTAACCTAACAGTCATGTTTTCGGACTGTGGGAGGAAGCCGGAGTACCCGGAGAGAACCCACGCATGCTCAGGGAGAACATGCAAACTCCATGCTGAAAGACCCTGGGCCGGGAATCGACCCCAGAACCTTCTTGCTGCAAGGCAGCAGTGCTACCCACTTAGACACTGAGCAGCCCACAGTCTAAATTAAAACTGCTGTTTTTAACAGCAACTCACAAACCTCTTAAGAGTATTTCCCGCTGCATTATTGTCTTCCATTTTGATTGAAAAAGTCTTGCCTCTGCTGTATCCTTCACTAAAACAGGGGTCAATTAATGGTCAATTAATCTTCATCTTCTAATTTGCATACTGTACTGTGATCTAATGTAAATCATCCTCGCCATTACTAGACAAAGTCAGGTAAATAGGTCATCATGAAAGCCATTTTCTACCCTTACCCTTCATTGAAGTCGCACCTTTTCATAGTTGAAGTATGGAACAGTGAAAGTCGACTGACCTACCTATGAAATAGCAGCTTTATGTGAGGCAGGTCTGTATCTGCAAAAGTGAATTTGTAGTGAATTTGTAAATGTTTGCTCTGCTTCTTCTCAGTGCTCGTTCTGTAGTCAGCAGCATCAGTGTTGTGCTGTAAAAAGCATCCAGTACTAAAAGCTAAAGGGATGCATTTAACTTTACAATGTTCCATGCTTGCCAACTCTCCAGATTTACGCGGGAGACTCACGATTTTTCAAGTTATCGCCTGCCGAACAACCGATCCGTAATTTATCCTGCTAATCTCCTGAGTTTTCATTAAATTCAAAAAGTAAGCTTGTGAGGGATAAACGCATGGATGTAACGGAAGTGGGGTTCGCGAGGGACATGGCCCCCACACTTTCCATTACAAAAGCTAAACACATTATCAGTATGCAGTAACTTCTTTTTCCAATCTGTCTTTCAAAATGAATTGGATGGGAAGAGAAACATCTTCAAACTTGGAATCAAAGTCTAGAGGATTGTTTTGTAACCGTTTTCGAATGACTATGACATGGATGACTGAGAATCTTCACCAGCATTCCTCTATGACATTACTTGCTGATTAGTTTATTCATGAAATAAACTTAATCCTCTTTCATTTATGGGTAGACTTGTAGCTCACAGTTGCTCTCCACATATTTAAAATAAGTCTTCTGGTCACAATAGAGAGAGGAGAGTCAGGGAAGAAATAAAAAAAGAAAACCAATTATACAATTTTATATCAAAGCAATAGATTTGTAGTTTAATCAAGTTTCAGACCATGCTACTACTAGAAAGGTTCCTCTTTTTTAGATCAGGACTTCTGCAATTCAATTGAATAAGTAAAATGATCAAAGTACACAAAATAATTTAGTTTTTCATCTGTATAACATTTTATTTTATTCTACTAAATTATTCTGAGTTGATTATGTTTTCATAATAATGTATTTCAGATTCTGTAACACTAAGTTTTCAAAACTGATTCTCTTGCTGATTTTCCCACAAACCATTTAACAGTACAGAAAGAATGATTAAAAACAGGTGAAAATGGAAAGACAAAAAACCCCAGAAAAAATATGTGATGCATTTCCTACATTTGACTATTTTTCTTTTTTAAAAGAACTTGTACAGCATCACCTGTTTCTCGATAAGGGTGTAAACCCCATCCATGATATCTCCTTTTTTCCGTCTGCAACGATGTCTCCAGATCCACTTCGTTCTCTGGAAGATTCATGTTGACTCCAATCTCAACCTATTCAAATATAATGACTTTGGGGTCATTGTATTTTTTCACTTTCCCATCATCACAAAACACTTTCAATCTTTTTTTTTCTAATTTCTGTTTTATTAAGTACTCTGCACGCATAAAGTCCTAATAAAAGTAACACTACAGTAAACAGCTTTTGTTTGTAACTGAATGGAAATAGTTCTGGGCTGGTCCTTTGGTCCGGACCTCGGTCCCATCTGATGTTTGGTAACTTCCCGTTCTTATGCTGATGAAGATTCTTAGTCATCCAGTTCATAGTCATTGCGTAAAAATTCAAAAAAATATCCACTGGACTTGGTTTCCAAGATTTGAAGACGTTTCTCCACCTCTCCAGGAAGCTTTCTCAATCCAAATGTCTGGTGTTTGAGTCTTTATATAGACAATGCCTTGTATCGCTTGGAAACATGCAAATGGAAGCAATGAGTGGGTCGTTTGGTTCCATCGTTAGCCTGTAATATCTGAAACCTGTCTATGATTCTGAGGGTCGATCATTGAAGGGGGGGGATTGTCTCCTGTAATACCTGAAACCTGTCTATGATTGTTAAGGGTCGGTCGTTAAGGAGGTGTTGTTCACCGGCTGGAGCGGGTAGGTCCCTTGTTCCTCTGTGATAGGGTGGCGAAACGTCTTCAAATCTTGGAAACCAAGTCCAGTGGATTTTTTTTTAATTTTTACGGGACTTCCCGTTCTTCATGTCCAGTTCATCATCTCATTATCCTCACATATCCACACATTTTGTTTCTCCTGACATTGACTTCCCAGTTCCTCAAATTTCAGTTTGCTTCGGTTTTGCATTTGAAGGGCATTTAAAAGCACCTTAAAGGTATTATACTTACACTATATTGCCAAAAGTATTTGCTCACCCATCCAAATTATTGGAATCAGGTGTTCCAATCACTTCCATGGCCACAGGTGTATAAATTCAAGCACCTAGGCATGCAGACTGTTTTTACAAACATTTGTGAAAGAATGGGTCGCTCTCAGGAGCTCAGTGAATTCCAGCGTGGAACTGTGATAGGATGCCACCTGTGCAACAAATCCAGTCGTGAAATTTCCTCGCTCCTAAATATTCCACAGTCAACTGTCAGCTGTATTATAAGAAAATGGAAGTGTTTGGGAACGACAGCAACTCAGCCACGAAGTGGTAGGCCACGTAAACTGACGGAGCGGGGTCAGCGGATGCTGACGCGCATAGTGCGAAGAGGTCGCCAACTTTCTGCAGAGTCAATCACTACAGACCTCCAAACTTCATGTGGCCTTCAGATTAGCTCAAGAACAGTGCGCAGAGAGCTTCATGGAATGGGTTTCCATGGTCGAGCAGCTGCATCCAAGCCATACATCACCAAGTGCAATGCAAAGCGTCGGATGCGGTGGTGTAAAGCACGCCGCCACTGGACTCTAGAGCAGTGGAGACGCGTTCTCTGGAGTGACGAATCGCGCTTCTCCATCTGGCAATCTGATGGACGGGTCTGGGTTTGGCGGTTGCCAGGAGAACGGTACTTGTCTGACTGCATTGTGCCAAGTGTAAAGTTTGGTGGAGGGGGGATTATGGTGTGGGGTTGTTTTTCAGGAGCTGGGCTTGGCCCCTTAGTTCCAGTGAAAGGAACTCTGAATGCTTCAGCATACCAAGACATTTTGGACAATTCCATGCTCCCAACTTTGTGGGAACAGTTTGGAGCTGGCCCCTTCCTCTTCCAACATGACTGTGCACCAGTGCACAAAGCAAGGTCCATAAAGACATGGATGACAGAGTCTGGTGTGGATGAACTTGACTGGCCTGCACAGAGTCCTGACCTCAACCCGATAGAACACCTTTGGGATGAATTAGAGCGGAGACTGAGAGCCAGGCCTTCTCGTCCAACATCAGTGTGCGACCTCACAAATGCGCTTCTGGAAGAATGGTCCAAAATTCCCATAAACACACTCCTAAACCTTGTGGACAGCCTTCCCAGAAGAGTTGAAGCTGTTCTAGCTGCAAAGGGTGGACCGACGTCATATTGAACCCTATGGATTAGGAACGGGATGTCACTTAAGCTCATATGTGAGTCAAGGCAGGTGAGCAAATACTTTTGGCAATATAGTGTATTTCATAATCATATTACTCAGAAAGTTTTTGTTCAGCTTCACCCATAATTTTTTAACAGTTGTGAAATCTGCACTTAGCACATGTAGCTCAGTCTTTAATCATCCAATCTTAGTAATTCCTTCATATCATCAGTCATACCTGTAGATTTAGCTGATGATTAAGCAAACTGTTGCCCTCTCATGATTGCTCTCCATTTGCTTTTTTGCATATACCTCCATTTGTTTGGAAGTTCCCAGTGTCTTTCTTTATTCAATTTCCAGTACTTTACGCTGTTTAATCCAAAATGAAGTCCACTTATAAACTGTTTAGAGACACTCAAAACGTACACTTGTGCTTGAAAGTTTACAAACCCTTCAATTGAAAGACAGGAAAACAAATATGTTGGTTCACTGTTCAGGTGCGGGGTATTTTCATTTGTCTGGGACAGTTTGATTTTTAGAAAATGTTTTTACAAAGATCAAAACTCAATATTTTATTTTGTTTAGTTTGTTGTTACTAATTTAAAATTTTGCATTATATTAATTACTAGTGTGAATTTATAATTTTCTTGAATGGAAGGGTATGTAGACTTTTAAGCAGCAACTTTCCGGCGTCCATCTTGAAGATAATTAGCAGCTTGTGGGACAAACTCCTTACCGTGAGGCCCCAGTATGTCACACATACACTCACCGGCCACTTTATTAGGTACACCTGTCCAACTGCTCGTTAACACTTAATTTCTAAGCAGCCAATCACATGGCGGCAACTCAGTGCATTTAGGCATGTAGACATGGACAAGACAATCTCCTGCAGTTCAAAGCGAGCATCAGTATGGGGAAGAAAGGTGATTTGAGTGACTTTGAACGTGGCATGATTGTTGGTGCCAGAAGGGCTGGTCTGAGTATTTCAGAAACTGCTGATCTACTGGGATTTTCACGCACAACCATCTCTAGGGTTTACAGAGAATGGTCCGAAAGAAAAAACATCCAGTGAGCGGCAGTTCTGTGGGCGGAAATGCCTTGTTGATGCCAGAGGTCAGAGGAGAATGGCCAGACTGGTTGGAGCTGATAGAAGGGCAACAGTGACTCAAATAACCACCCGTTACAACCAAGGTGGGCAGAAACGCACAGTACGTGGAACTTTGAGGCAGATGGGCTACAGCAGCAGAAGACCACACCGGGTGCCACTCCTTTCAGCTAAGAACAGGAAACTGAGGCTACAATTTGCACAAGCTCATGGAAATTGGACAATAGAAGATTGGAAAAACGTTGCCTGGTCTGATGAGTCTGGATTTCTGCTGCGACATTCGGATGGTAGGGTCAGAATTTGGCGTCTACAACATGAAAGCATGGATCCATCCTGCCTTGTATCAACGGTTCAGGCTGGTGGTGGTGGTGTCATGGTGTGGGGAATTTTTCTTGGCACCCTTTGGGTCCCTTGGTACCAATTGAGCATCGTTGCAACGCCACAGCCTACCTGAGTATTGTTGCTGACCATGTCCATCCCTGTATGACCACAATGTACCCAACTTCTGATGGCTACTTTCAGCAGGATAATGCGCCATGTCATAAAGCTGGAATCATCTCAGACTGGTTTCTTGAACATGACAATGAGTTCACTGTACTCAAATGGCCTCCACAGTCACCAGATCTCAATCCAATAGAGCATCTTTGGGATGTGGTGGAACGGGAGATTAGCATCATGGATGTGCAGCCGACAAATCTGCGGCAACTGTGTGATGCCATCATGTCAATATGGACCAAACTCCCTGAGGAATGCTTCCAGCACCTTGTTGAATCTATGCCACCAAGAATTGAGGCAGTTCTGAAGGCAAAAGGGGGTCCAACCCGTTACTAGCATGGGGTACCTAATAAAGTGGCAACTGTAATTGGTTTAAAGAAAAACATGGATAATAGATCTAAGCTTATGACTCTGTTGAAAGGCTGTCGCTGCCGCAGTCAGTCTGGTGGTTCACACTTTATATTAAAATAATGGGAATGAAGGCAGACTGTAAATGTAGTGTAGTTTTCCCTTTTCTTTTTAACAGTGTCCTGTCTGGCAATGTGGCAATAAGAATAATTGTCTTGATGCCAAATAGAGCCCAACAGATCTTGCTTTCACAAGTGGAGCAGTACGGCAATGGCCATAGTGTTCAACTTCATTTATGCATGTAAATAGGAAGTGTTACAGATTCTATGGACACTGCAATGTAAAGAGAACAAGAGAGCATGAGAAAATATGGAAGAAATAGGATATAAAAGGGAGATAAGGATAAAACATCTTCAGTCTGCCTCATCACCTGCAACGAGATGTAAAAAGAACAGCACAACCAATGGAGATAGTATAAGAGATCCAATAAAGTTACACCTTGATATGACGCCAAAGTATAAGTAGTATTATTTAATCTGACATCTATACTGTGGTAGCTGAAGATCAGAATATGGGCTTTCTGTATGGAAGTGAATCTCTAAGTACCTGGAGCCAAGTACTTGTAGTTGTTTGTGAGAGTGCACTTGTTAATATCAAGTTTATACAAAGGAAAAATGCTCAATAGTGGTTGTGAAGAGCTAAAGATGTGCCCCTTTAAAGCACTGAGGCGAGCGCCTCAGTGGAACCCAAAGCCCCAGACGCCCAAAGGGACCCCAAGAACAAAGGCTGTGACATTTTTGTCACTTAAGCTCTGAAGGCCTTATTATTTCAGGGACAGTACAAAAAATGGTCTCCATGGTCCAGTTCCATGGTCAAAGCAGCCGCTGACATAAAAGGTGGTCAACACATCACCGAACCGGGTCATAGGATGCTGAGGATCGCAAAGCACAGAGGTCCACAAATGTCTGCAGATTCATTGTTGGACATGAACTGTATGTAACTGTATGTTCGACCTTCTGGAGGATTGGACACAAATCTCCATTATTCTAAGTTACGTTAAAGCTTTCAAGGAATCAGGGGAGGTGTTGAGCTAAAGGGGTGGACCAACATCATATGGGGTATCTACTCAAGAGTAAGATGTAACTTTAGTTCATATGTGTGCAGAAAATAACAAGTTTTTAATTCTTAGTGACAAAAAAACAGGAATTAGGGCAACAGATTGCAGAAAACCTGTATTGCTTCTCTTGCTATCTACTGTATAGATAAATATGCAGTGCTTCATGCAGTTTATACATCAGATTACAACTCACATTAATCGCTAATTCAGTAGCGTTTGGTCTTTTAATTATATTTAGCAACAATCAATAAATCACTTTAATGAGGACCCAGACGTTTCACACTGTGCTGTTTATAATAAATAATTAAAACTTCTCATTTTATGGTGACGGTGAGTAAATAGAGAATTTAAATATTGTTGTGTTTGCATAAGTCCTTCCAAACCCACAATTTCTTGTTTCAGTAAAACAGCTTGAATTAAATTTAACCCCGGATGAAACTGCTGACTCACACAACATTAATATGATCAATATTTTTATAATTTATGACGTGAATCAATAGTTCTGTCCCGGCTCTTCTCTCCTCAATGTTTTTTCCCGTTACTCTCTTTCTTTCGTGGGAGCAAATAAGGCTTCCCTGAGGTATCTGTGTTTGAGGAAGTGCCCATAGGTCGATGGACATCGATCTGCCTTATTATTCCTCTTCATCGAGTGTTCACCTCTGCCATTAACAGCTAAGTAAAACCAAATGTTGGGAGTCTCTAACTGTCAGTGGGGTCAGGATGCTCCTCTCTACCTTCCTTCTCCATTGTTGTTTAAAAGCAGCAGAGCTTTATTGACTTTTTGTTTAAGTGGTGCTTCGCTGTGTTTGGGCGCTGTGGACATAATTACCGGGTGTTTTAGTCTTGGCCGAGACTCGGAGCGCCAGAGAGGAGGGCAAGATGGTCGATAGCACCCAGAAGCTAATTCAAATCTGTGTGAAACTCTTAACTTTCGCTTGAAGAAAACAGCAAAAATGGTTAGAGCCACAGAACTGGACAGGAAACGTAATTCCTACTGAACTAATGGTGCAGAAAATGATCATATCACTGATTGAAATTGTGATGATTTTTTACCACTGGCTTTCATTTACTTCTATTACAATTACATCTAAATAATAGAGAATATAATGTATCTATTTAAACAGATATATATATTACATCTTAATGGTTATGACTAGTACTCAAGTTGAGGGGGGATGAGAGGGGAAGGCATCCCCCTTCTTAAAAATTCTTCCCTTCTTAAATGACCATCCCCCCCATACCATCCCCTGTGACATTTTATCACTAAATGTGTCAATTTTTATTATGTATATTAACAGTAATGGCAATAAAATTTCCCTTTCAACATTTGGCATGCTGCGCGCTTACGAGGAGCCAGACTAAATTACGGTGGCCCAGAGGGCACCAGCACAATTTCATTTTGGACCTCAGTGGTGCGACCAGCAGAGCAGGTGACGGTGCTCTGAACAGCATCACTGCTAAGCAGCAAAAACAATGATTTGAGGGACTAAATTTTTAAGAAGGCAAAAAACAAACGCTTCAGGAAAGTCAAGAGTCAGAAGACATTACCTTTTATAAGTTTACCACTGTGTCGCCAAATACGTAGAAGTCCTGATCTCTGGACATAGCGATAGCATGCACAACTCGGTAACATACTTCAAAGCGCAAACCTTTTTCTGTCTTTAAAGTCTTCATGACACACAGAATTTATTCTAGAGTGAAAAGGCATTACTGAACATTCAATAAATGCGTTTTGGTTATGAATCAACAATAAAATTGATCTGTAGACCTCTGCTGTTCTGCTAGGTAACAGCAAGAATCTAGAAGATGTTGGTGAGACAGGTGGAGCTACAGCAGTGGAGGAAACCTGAAGGAGAGAATCGAAGGTTTGAAAAATTCATTTTAATTAAGCAATTTACTTTAAATTAGTCAATAGAAGCAAAACTGATTTTCTGATAAACAATCTATTATATGAAATAAATACTCTAAATGAATATTTGAAATGTGAGTAAAATTATTAGATTTTAAAGCAGCATATTTCATTTTCAGGCTAATTCTAATGTATTTGAATTTGTAAGCAGTTTTTTTCAGATTTTGAAAAGTATTTTAGCTATTGGAATTTAAGTGACTGAATTTGAATAAAAAAAAAAATACTTGACTTGAAAGAATTCAGATATTTATTTGCAGTGTTCTGTGAGGTTTTGTTCCAAATCTTAATAGATTTATTGCCAAAAGATTCTCCAAAGTAAAATGAAAGATGTGTCCTACCATGAGTATGAAGCTGATCGCAGTGGGAAATTAGTCCCTAACTATGTCGGTTGCTCTCTGTTGGTCAAGATCAACAACTGGCGTACCTGACATGTAACAACCAGACCATGCATATTGCTTCAGGTTAATAGAAAATATTAATTAGGCTATGTATACTTCCAAAAAATAAAAAATAAAATTCCACCATCCCCCTTATTTTTTTTACAACTCAACTACTGGTTATGACAAACAGTTAATAACACCTGAAATTCAACTCATCAGAAAATTTGAAAGATCATTAAAAAAAATAATACAGGGACTGTATGGTGGAGCACCTGATTACTCTTATGAAATAAGACAATTTTTATGCTTTTTAAATTTTTCTCGTTAAACTGTTTCTCTGACATCTTCATGGGACATGCTCAGGGCAGTCCGGCAAAATATGATTAAACCATGTTTATCTGCATTTTACCTGTTTCCTTCTTTAGATTACGCACTATATGGCATTAGATTAAAACGATACAAAAAAAAATAAAAACTCCAAAAGACTAGATTTATGTTTTAATCCAAAGCCAAAAAAGCTAGCCACCGGAAGTAGCTTAGGATCCTATTTCCGGTGCAGATCGGGCAGAGAGGAGTGATAAAACAGAAAGGATTTTAAGGCATTTAATTTCTCAGGAAATACATTGCTAACCTTTAACACATTATGTTTTAGTACCTTCACTACCTTTTGGGAGGGAAAATGTCATTTAGGTATTTGTAACAAAATAAAATTGAAAACGACCCGGATCTATATCTGGATCCGTGTGCGCAAATGAGCTGATAGCTCATACGCAGAACGGATCCTGCTTCCGGGACGGATCGGGTAGTGACAATGTGTGGAGAGATTTTACAGCAAGCTTTGCAAGGCACCCACAGTTATCCTTTGAAGCCCCAGACTGGCAGTGACCTGCAGAGTGCTCTTAGTTCACACTGCAGACAGATGTGGCCCAAATCCATTTTTGCCCTGAAGTGATTCAGACCAAGTCAAATGGAATCTGACTTTTTCAAATTCGGTCTGAAACACATTTGCGGCTTTTAATCTGATAACGGCAGATCTTTTGGAACCTGACTGCGGTCTGAACAACAAAGTGACCGATATAGGAAACAGTATGACGATAATGCCACTCTGTACTGACAGCGCAGAACAAAAAATATTACGAAAACATGGAGGACAGAGTAGATGGGGATGTACAATGTAGGGACAACGAAATGTTGGAATTATTTGGGCGAATAGAACGAACCAAAGGAGCCAGAGGAGGTCCCACTGTGACTGGTCAGTTGACTACGACGTTGCACCCACGCATTTCTCCTCAGAGATGCTACACAGTTTAGACAGCTTTAAATCCATCAATAGACACTGACTTCAAAGGTTCTTCTTTAAAGGACTGTTTAACGCGTGTTTGCATGCAGGTCGCTTTAGAGCAATAATTATAAAAGGTCATGTGAACAGTCACACAAAATATTGGCTGTGATAAAATTTAGACCTGCAGTGTGAACATAGCCTTGGTCTTAAAAAAAACCTGCATTTGTTTTCAAATTGCAAAAATGAAAACATGGCTGTGAAAGAATCCAACAACAAAAAAGCACCAATGAAGTGAAAACTCACTTCATTGCATAGCTAAGAATGTCTGTGTGGATTGTATGGATTGTTCAATATAGGGCTGCGACTATTGACAATTTTACAAATCGACTAATCTGTAAATACATTTTTTAATTAAGAATCAGATAACCAAAGTTTCCTTAAAGAAAAAATTATCAAATATAAACCAGGTGAAACTGAACCTTTTCCACTTGATGAATTCTGGATAGAGAATTCTGGTTTACTGCTGTATAAGAGGACCCTTTGTAAAGCAAGAGCAGCATACTTCTCCTCATTAATAGAGGAGAATAAGAATAATCCTAGATTTCTTTTTAATACAGTTGCCAAACTCACCCAGAGCCATAGCTCTGTTGAACCGTCCATTCCACCTGCTCTTAGCAGCAATGATTTTATGGGATTCTTTATAAATAAGATTGATCTTATTAAAAATAAGATCATAAGCACTCCTCGATCCGCGATTGTACCTGAGGTAGTCATGGAATCTGAACCGGGTTTAGACTGCTTTGATCCAGTTGAACTCTCTGAATTAGCAAAACTATTGTCTTCATCTAAGCCTTCAACTTGTATGTTAGATCCAGTTCCAACCAGGTTATTTAAGGAGGTATTCCCTTTGATCTCCTCCTCCATTTTAGATGTGATTAATCTATCTCTGTTACAGGGATATGTACCTAAAGCTTTTAAGATTGCTGTAATTAAACCTCTGCTTAAGAAACCGTCTCTTGACCCAGATGACTTGGTCAATTATAGACCTATATCCAATCTTCCTTTCTTATCCAAAATTCTTGAGAAAGTAGTTGCCAAACAAGTTTGCGATCCCTTCCACCATAATGAACTTTTTGAAGAGTTTCAGTCTGGCTTTAGAGCTCATCATAGCACTGAAACAGCTCTGGTGAAAGTCACTAATGATATTCTCATGGCCTCAGATAATGGACTTGTATCTGTGCTCGTCCTGTTGGATCTTAGTGCTGCATTTGATCCAGTTGACCATAATATTCTTTTAGAAAGACTTGAATATTTTGTTGGAATTAAAGGAACAGCACTAGACTGGTTTAAATCTTATCTATCTGATCGAATTCAGTTTGTTCATGTTAATGATAGATCTTCAACACGCTCAAAGGTTACCTGTGGAGTACCACAGGGATCAGTGCTAGGACCAATTCTCTTTACTTTATACATGCTCCCAATCGGTAGTTATTAGACAGCATGGCATTAATTTCCACTGTTATGCTGATGATACCCAGCTATATCTGTCTATAATCCAGATGAAGCTAACCCATTACACACTGCAAAAACGAGTTAGAAATAAGTACAAATTTCTTAAATTAAGTGTTTTCACCCTTAATTTGAGTAGGTAAATTAGATAGTTTGCCAATGGAATGAGCATTTTTACTCTTAAAATAAGATAATTAGATAATATGCACTTGAAATAAGAGAATTCAACTGTGTTTTCTTATTTTAAATGTAAATTGTCTTGTTCCATTGGCAAAATGTATCTTTTTACCTACTCAATTCAAGAACAAATGCACTTATTTTTAGAAAAAATGACTTATCTAGATTTAGATTTTTTGCAGTGCATAGATTACAGGCATGTCTGAAGACATAAAAACCTGGATGACTCTTAACTTTCTGCTTCTGAATGCAGACAAAACAGAAGTTATAGTCTTTGGACCAGAGTCTCTGAAAAAGAAACTGATTAGCCAGTCACTTCATTTGGATGGGATTAAACTGATCTCAGATAATAAAGTAAAAAATCTTGGTGTTATTTTTGATCAGGACCTGTCATTTAAATCCCATATCAAAGAGGTTTCTAGAATTTCCTTCTTTCATCTGAGGAACATTGCAAAAATTAGAAATATCCTGTCCAGGGGTGATGCTGAGAAACTAGTCCATGCATTTGTTACTTCAAGGCTGGACTATTGTAATTCTTTACTATCAGGAAGTCCACAAACTGTAGTTAAAAGCCTTCAGCTGATCCAAAATGCTGCAGCCAGAGTTCTAATGAAAATTAAAAAGAGAGATCATATCTCTCCTATCCTGGCTTCTCTTCATTGGCTTCCTGTTAAATCCAGAATAGAATTTAAAATCCTCCTTCTCACATATAAAGCCTTAAATGGCCAAGCTCCATCTGATATCAGAGATCTGATTGTTCCTTATGTTCCTAACAGAGCACTTCGCTCTCAATCTGCAGGTTTACTAGTGGTTCCTAGAATTTCTAAAAGTAGAATGGGAGGCAGATCTTTTAGTTATCAGGCTCCTCTCCTGTGGAACCAACTACCAGTTTTAGTCCATGAGGCAGACACCCTGTCTACTTTTAAGGCTAGGCTTAAAACTTTCATTTTTGATAAAGCTTATAGTTAGGGTGGCTCAGGTTATCCTGAGCTATCTCTATAGTTATGCTGCTATAGGCTTAGACTTTTGGAGGACATAGGGACCCCCATTTCATCATTCTGCTTCATTTTCTCTCTGTTCTCCTATTCTGCAGAATCTGTTAGTTCAATCTCTAACCTTCTGCTCTCTCTGCTTTTCCTCAGAGTAGCTTTGCCTCGTCTGTTCCTGTTTGGCTGTGACGTCATCCTGGAAAAAAACATCAGCTGTGCTGCTTCTATCAACACCCTTGTTAATAGATGTTGGAGATCGGCCTGTTTTCCAGTGTGGTCCTGTTTCTCTGACCGTGACTGAGTGGATGTGCTCTCTTCGTCCTCTGGCATGGGAGCTGCCTTGGAGCTCGTCTGCCTGGCTGTGTGTTTCCTGGACGGGGCCGCCTTTTACAGCTGCTTTTTGTATCTCTGCTTCTGTCTCCTTGAACCCCAGTGGGCCTCAGCAGATGGCCGCTCACACTGAGCCTGGTTCTGCTGGAGGTTTCTTCCTGTTAAAAGGGAGTTTTTCCTCTCCACTGTCGCCACAAGCATGCTTAGTGTGAGGGATTGCTGAAGAGTCAGTGAGTCGATGCAATCAGCTGGTTTTCCTTAGATAGAAAACTTTGTATCAATTTGACTGTATGATCTGGTTGAACTGTAAAGTGCCTTGAGATGACATGTGTTGTGAATTTGGCGCTATATAAATAAACTGAATTGAATTGAATTGAACTGGAGAAAACATTTCGTTAAATAAAATGCCAAATTTATATACATATTTTTTCCAGTCTTGATAATTCCTGCTCTAAGTGGGTCACTCTGTCAGCATGTTTTAGTCTTCCGGTTAACGATTAATCGATTACTAAACTAGTTGACGATCATTTCAATAATCAGTTAATCACGATTAATCTGATTGATTGCTTCATCAGCTCTAAATGTCTGTGTGGATTCCTGTATGTCTGCTGCATTAGTTTGCATCAATTTTATGGTGAGATAACGCTGACAGCTGTAATATCAGACCAAATTTCTACTATTCCTGCAGTGTTATGTGTGCAGCAAGATAAGAAGTCTCATTTGAGATAAATCTTAGCTGCACAAAGCCACTTTAAGGTGTGGGGAGCCGGATAAACACATTTGAAGATGGGGAAGGTGGCGATAAGCTTGACGTGTTGCACCGTGATCTGGATGGAAAAGTAGGAGATGATAAGGAACATGAAAGGAAAGTGACTCCAGAGCAGATTCCTCAACAGGGAGTGTGTCACTGTCGGAGATACTGAACGTCCTCAGCAGATGAAAGAGGCTCAAGGTTACAGAATTACGGAGCGCAACATATACAGGTGCTGGTCATAAAATTAGAATATCATGAAAAAGTAGATTGATTTCAGTAATTCCATTTAAAAAGTGAAACTTGTATATTATATTCATACATTACATACAAACTCATATATTTCAGATGTTTATTTTGTTTAATTTTGATGATTACAAATGACAACAAATGAAAATCTCAAATTCATCATATCAGAAAATTAGAATATTACTGAAGACCAATAAAAACAAAGGATTTATAGAAATGTTGGCCAACTGAAAAGTATGAACATGAAAAGTATGAGCATGTACAGCACTCAGTATTTAGTTGGGCCTCCTTTGGCCTGTATTACTGCAGCAATGCGGCGTGGCATGGAGTCGATCAGTCTGTGGCACTGCTCAGGTGTTATGATAGCCCAGGTTGCTCTAATAGTGGCTTTTAGCTCTTCTGAATTGTTGGGTCTGGTGTATTGCATCTTCTTCTTCACAATACCCCATAGATTTTCTATGGGGTTAAGGTCAGGAGAGTTTGCTGGCCAATTAAGAACAGGGATACCATGGTCCTTCAACCAGGTACTGGTAGCTTTGGCACTGTGTGCAGGTGCCAAGTCCTGTTGGAAAATGAAATCTGCATCTCCAAAAAGTTGGTCAGCTGCAGGAAGCATGAAGTGCTCTAAAACTTCCTGGTATGTGGCTGCGTTGACCCTGGACCTCAGAAAACACAATGGACCGACACCAGCAGATGACATGGCACCCCAAACCATCACTGACTGTGGAAACTTTACACTGGACTTCAAGCAACGTGGATGAAGTGCCTCTCTTCTTTTCCTCCAGACTCTGGGACCTTGATTTCCAAAGGAAATGCAAAATTTACTTTCATCAGAGAACATGACTTTGGACCACTCACCAGCAGTCCAGTCCTGTTTCTCTTTAGCCCAGGCAAGACGCTTCTGACGCTGTCTGTGGTTCAAGAGTGGCTTGACACAAGGAATGCGACAGCAGAAACCCATGTCTTTCATACGTCTGTGTGTGGTGGTTCTTGAAGCACTCACTCCAGCTGCAGTCCACTCTTTGTGAATCTCCCCCACATTTTTGAAGGGGTTTTGTTTCACAATCCTCTCCAGGGTGCGGTTATCTCTCTTGCTTGTACACTTTTTTCGACCACATCTTTTCCTTCCCTTCGCCTCTCTATTAATGTGCTTGGACACTGAGCTCTGTGAACAGCCAGCCTCTTTAGCGATGACCTTTTGTGTCTTGCCCTCCTTGTGCAAGGTGTCGATAGTCGTCTTTTGGACAACTGTCAAGTCAGCAGTCTTCCCCATGATTGTGTAGCCTATAGAACTAGACTGAAAGACCATTTAAAGGCTTTTGCAGGTGGTTTGAGTTAATTAGCTGATTAGAGTGTGGCACCAGGGGCCATCAATTTTGAACCTTTTCACAATATTCTAATTTTCTGATATGATGAATTTGAGATTTTCATTTGTTGTCATTTGTAATCATCAAAATTAAACAAAATAAACATCTGAAATATATGAGTTTGTATGTAATGTATGAATATAATATACAAGTTTCACTTTTTAAATGGAATTACTGAAATCAATCTACTTTTTCATGATATTCTAATTTTATGACCAGCACCTGTAATATAACATATCAGCATGAACCTGAGAGTCGAGGGAACAAAACAGAAGATAAGATGTTTTCTCTAATAGATTATAGTCCTGCACAATTAGATCTGACTGATGCTCCTGTTCAGACAGCAGGTTACTTCCTGTTTGGAGACGAACAAAAAATTGAAATAAATCGTAATTACCTGCAGCATTATGTCTAAGTTGATTTTTTTTCTACTTCTAGTCCATCGTTTCTTTATATTGCTCTATAAAATATTTAAATCATTTTATACTGGTTTTACAGAATGAAAATCATTATAATAAATTATGTTTAAAAAAAATACAATCTGCTGTTTGTTTCACAACAAACCAAACGTGTGAAAAGGACCAATGAGCAGATGAAGTTGTAGATGTAAAGTTAGAAATAAACAATACGTTTATTTTTTTATTTTGTGAAGAATGTATCATATATGAAAACTTGTGTTTTGAAGGAAATAAAGATCTAAAAGAAAACAATAATGGAGCGATTCTTTTCTACTTTCCACAGAAATACAGTGTTTTTTACCTTTGTTTGCTTTCTTCTGCTTGTTAGACATACAGCCAAACATTGTTTGGTTCAATTTAATGTGAAAAGGAAGGAAAGTGTATCTGACATGTCTTTTGCTGCTGAAGCAATCTCCCTCTGCTCCAGCATGAAGACCAGGTTGTTGCTCCTCAATCCTTCCTGTTATCCTCCAAATTAACATTTAGCCAGAGGGGACAGAGTGACAAGGGATAGGGAGTCACATTAAAAGGAACAAAAGAAGTGCTGTGCTCTTAAATGGCTGTTAACCGCCATGTTCTACAGGTAAATTCATTCACTCAATCTATTCCTGATGGAATTTATGCTTCAGGTTAAAATTCTAAATAAAAAAATAAACAAGAGTCTCGTTATTGGGAGCAGAAAATGTACTTCTCTGCAAAACACAAAACGATTGTTCATCTTAATGATGTTCAAGTTCACTAGAAATCTGAGCAGTAAGGAGATAACTGCTGTATCAGCTGCTCACTTAGCTTAAAATCTTCTGGTTTTCTTAGCTTAAGAAGAAAAAAAAAAGTTAATTTTCTTAAATAATCATGGTTTACCTCATTGCAGAAAGCTGTATTCAGGGTTCAATCAGTGTTGTGCATGAACGCGTTAATTAAACAGCGTTCACGGAATGCATTCCTATTTTTAGTGAACAGGGAACTAAACGGATCAGATTTGAAGTAATGAACCTGAACGAGAAAGACAATCTCTCTAAGAATAATGAGCGACACACACAGCTCACATTGGCTCCCAATTGATAACGACACTTTTCATTGGATAACTTTACAACATTTATTACGGCAAATAGAATGACAGACCAGCTATTGTACTACTGCTAGTAGAGCCCAATCCCAAACCGGCCCCTAAGCACTTACCCTCCGTTTGCACGTCCCACGGATGGACACATTAAGTGCAATCCCAAACCACATAGTGGTTAGGGCGAGTGGACCGTTCAGCCCTTTAATAGGAGTCTGCATCAGTTGCAGGCTTGCTGGAATTCTGTAGCAGGTGTAACAGCGACTGCAGACTGGTTTAAGGTAAGTCTGAATGGCGCCTACTAGTAGGCTGAATCCCAAACCTAAGCACTAACCTTTAACTATCAAGTCTCACTCACAATAAAGTCTTACTTGCAGCTGTTTAAGGCACCTTGATTAAAGGTGGGGGTTATAAATGAGAATGGAACAATATCTTCCCAGCAATCGTTGCCATGTGCGGGGGCTGCAGCTCTGTGGTTAAACTAACATTAAAAATGTGCCCCTTTCTTGAAACAAATGCATACGGGGAAATAAAACTATTTCAGAGAAGACCTTCCATTTTGGAATTAATTACGTTTCTTTTCTTTTTCCCTAACTTGTCATTTTCTGCCATCAAGCCTCTGTTACACCTACTGCCGAAGATGTATATCTGGTCGTGCAAATGAGCCGATGGTACAGATCACGCTTCCGGGACTGATCGGTTAGTGAAACCCACCACGGGGTTTGAGATCGCACTTAATTTGGCGTACCCTCCGTCGAGAATGCCCAAACGGAGGGTTAGTGCTTAGGGGCCGGTTTGGGCCATCTGCTGGTATTTCTCTGCCAGTTCAGCAAAGCGCTTGGCAGAGTTTGATCAACTAACAAAGGAATAAAACTCATGTTATTGTTTAAACTGTTCCCACCAGGACTTAACAAACAAGTCGGTATTTTAGCCACATCCACTTCAAATTTAAAACCACACAAAGAGTTAAAGCATTCAAGCTATCTTGGTAAATAACCGCTAGTGAATGAGGAATGGAAGAAATCATTTTGGATTCAGATCTTTTCAGCAGAACCTGAATGTTCCTGAAGTTCTTTATAATTTGGCTAATTAAGGCTTCACTGCACATCCAGCATTTTCCATTTCTTTCTATATATTATGATCACACATTTAAAGGGGGAAATATGAGGTTCTATTATGGAGGATTTTGGGTTCATTTACTAAATGAACTTGATCTAGTTCATTTATAGGTTTTTGAACTTTGTTCAGTTTTGAAAAAGTGAACTATGAACGTGAGCTAGTTCATTTTCATCTCTGTGAACTGAACTTTGACCTCGTTCTTTTTAACTATGAACTGGCACAACATTGGCAACAATGCATCCATGAATAAACAATGAGATCATTATTTTTTCAGTTTTTGGATACTGATTTTGTCCCCCAATAACTTATTTCATAATCTAAAACATGCTTCCTGGATTCAACGAGGTTAACTTGCCTGTCATAAAAAATTGTGCAACGATCTCAAAATATTTAATGAGAAAGAAAATACATTTTCAGTCCTGTTAATTTAGCTCTTGGATGAAATGAAACAAAGATTAGCTGATATTATCCACTTCTATCTAATCTCTGAGGGCATTTTAAGTGTGTTCTGAAGAACCCATGGTAAATCTCAGCAGTTTTAATGGCAAAAATTGGTCAGAATGTATGAGAGGAAGGATTTAGGGCCGTTTTGATTTAATCATGCTGTCATGAAAATTAAGTTTTGATTTAAAAGGCAAAGAAATGTAGAATTAGAGAAAGCTCTCCGAGGACAAAGATTAAATACCAGAGAAAACACAGAGCAATCTGAGCTAAATGAAGCATTTTCTTTTACATGGAGGAACGATTCAGTCCTTTCACTCTGAGTGGCATCCAGTTACCATCAGCAGCCTGGTTGCTGCGGCGCCCTGCAGGCGGGGGTCTAATGGGGGCTGCCCGGCTTCACACAGACAGCCACTAAATGATGGAGCAGTAACGTGTCAGGGTAGGTAAGCTCTTAAACTTTTAAAGAATTGCTTTCACCACTGGTGCAGAGCACGGTGGAATAAATGAGACCTGAGGTGGTCCTCTTTGGTTAAGGCTTAAATGGAAAAGTTTGATTTGTTTTCTTTCTCTCATGTTAGAGAATTTGATGTTTTGGGGGTTAAAAAAAAGGCATGATAAAAGTAGAAAATAAAATAAATAACAAATAAAAAGAAAGAGGTTTATCTTTATTTCACTGGTCTTCTTCTGTGTTTCTACATATCTATCAGTTCAAGCCTGTAGGTGAAAAATCAGCAATAACACAACAGTTTGCTAAAAGCTTAACTCTTTTTCTCACTTTCATACACAGTCATTCCTGGATCCTCACTTTTTATTTATTTTCTATTAAAGTCCAAATGTTATTGAGATGAAGAAAGATTCTGCAGAGGAGTTGCAGTTACACAACAAAAGCCTGCCTCTAAGTCTCATTAAAACCAGGTTCTATTTTTCTGAGGCCGACCACAGAATAAGCGTGTGGGCGGAAGGCCGCTGACCTGTGCAGTAGCAGAGACGCTGATTCTCTCCATCCCTGTGAATAATCTCCAGCTGTTGTTTATGTTGGTTTGTGGTTCCCAAACAGCTACAAGAGGCAGGCAGATTTTTCCTTACATGCACATTAAGAAAAGGCAGGACTGCTGTTTTCTTCCTGGTGGATTAAATATAGATGCAAACCACTGTAAAGTGTTTTCAGTGCAATATTTGATGATTATATGCTTAAAAGCAACCAGAGACAAGCAGTAGTACGTTAGCATTACTTATATTGTAAAATATATTCATTATTGTAGTAATTAAAGGCACACTGTGTAACTTTTGGCCACTAGAGGCACTAGACCTGTAACTGCCCATATTTTGCTTCTACTAAACACGGAAATACTAAAGATATATGACTGTAGCCTCAGCTCCATGACTAAGAGTAACATAGCAACAATATTGCATCTTCTCCCAACTTCCACAGGCGGTATTTCAAGAGGGGAGCATTAATCTTGTCAAGCACTGTATACTGGCCTAAAGAATCATTTTAAATACTCATATGTGTCAACTCTTTAGGTCACAAAGTCTGCGGTGGGCCTTTAATTTATCGGCTTACTGATTGTTAAGTTTTCCTTGGAAGGTTTGAGGCACTAAACAGCGTCCAGCAGTGAAAGCCGTTCCAGACCAGGGGGAGGAGGCACTAAACCTGGACGTAGCTGAAATGAGGAAAAATCTGAGTAAAGTCATCCCAGGCCCTGATGACATACCTGGATGGGTGTTTAAGAAGTGTGCAGATCAGCTGACTGGTGTCCTCACAGACATTTTCAACACCTCACTGGACCAATCCATAGTGCCAGCATGCTTCCAGTCTGCCACCATCATTCCAGTCTAAAGAAGCCTCAGGTCGCCTCCCTCAACGATTAGCGGCCTGTCGCTCTGACTCCCATCATGATGAAGTGCTTCCAAAGGCTGGTTAAAGAACACATCGTCTCCAGTCTCCTTCCAACATTCCACCCGTTTCAGTTCGCCTACCAACGCAACCGCTCCACTGAGGACGCCATCTCTGCTGCTCTCCACCTGAGCCTGGCACACCTGGAGGAGAAGAACACCCACGATGGATGCTGTTCCTGGACTTCAGTTCAGCTTTCAGCGCCATCATTCCACAGCATCTGATGGGCAAACTGGAACAGCTGGGCTTCAATACACCCCTCTGCTATTGGCTGTTAGACTCAGTCAGAACACCTCTGATGTCATCACCCTCAAAAGACAGTGGAGATGATCGTGGACTTCAGAAAGGTCACAGCCCCACCGTCCCCCCTTGCCCTCACAGACAGCCCTACCCCCATCTCCAACGTGGAGTCCTTCCGCTTCCTGGGCGCCACCATCACCCAGGACCTCAAGTGGGAGTCGACCATCAGCTCCCTCATCAAGAAGGTCCAGCAGAGGATGTTCTTATTGCGGCAGCTGAGGAAACTCAAGCTGCCAACCCGGATGTAGGTGCAGTTTTACACCTCCATCATTGAGTCCATCCTCACCTCCTCCATCACCGTGTGGTACGCTGGCGCCACCGCCAGGGACAGATACCAACTGCAGCGCATTGTGCGCTCCGCTTAGAAGGTGATCGGCTGTAAGCTGCCATCACTCCAGGACCAGGAGGCGTGCAGGTCGCATCACAGCCGACCCTTCTCACCCTGGACACAGACTGTTTGAACCTCTCCCCTCAGGGAGGAGGCTACGGTCCATACGGACCAGAACCTCCTGCCATAAAAACAGCTTCTTCCCCTCTGCCATAAGACTCATGAACACATAACTATATGTCAGACTCCATAACCTGCCCATGCCATTCACACTGCTCTACTTTGCACTACCTTGTATATTTTACTTTTTATATTTTTTATCCATATTTTTATCCTAAGTGTATATATAAGTCTATTTTTTGCATGCCTTATACCCTCTAGTGTTTTTACTAGAGATTTTTATAACTTTATAATTTTATTTACCTATTCCATATTATATGTTTCATGTTGCACGATTGTACCATAAACAATTCCTAGTTTGTGAACTCCTTCACTAACAATGGCAATAAACCTGATTTTGATTCTGATTCTAAGCACAGGCTCCCCTCAGGCCCCCTGCTGTTCACCCCGATGATGCCTGACTGCATCCCCAGGTTCATCACCAATCACATTGTGAAGTTCGCAGATGACACCATGGTGGTTGACCTCATCAGAGATGACAATGATCAGGACTACAGAGAGGAGGTGGAGCAGCTGGTGGGCTGGTTTAGAGATAACAATCTGATCCTGAATGTGGAGAAAACAAAGGAGCTCATTGTTGACTTCAGGAAAAATCGTCCAGCTGTAGTGGTGGTCAGCAGCACCACATTCCTGGGGGTGCACATCACAGACAATCTCACCTGGACTGTTAACACCACCTAACCTGGTCAAAAGGGCACACAAGCACATGTATTATCTGCCCCCATCCTCACGACCTTCCACAGAGGCACCATAGAGAGCGTTCTGACCAGCTGTCTCACTGTGGTGTGGAGGCTGCAGCTCCTCAGACTGGAAGAAAGTGAGGAGAGTGGTGAGAACAGCAAAGAGGATTATCGGGGCTCCTCTTCCCTCCATAAAATACATTTCATCCCAGCGCTGCCTGTCCCGAGCCCGTGTTCTCCATGCCAGATAAAAAAAATAAATAAAACAAACCTCAAATGCAAAAACAAAGAGACTCTCATGCTGAGTTAGAAGCAAAAGAATAAAAATAGGTTTTAAGATGAGGTTCAAAGTAAGAAAGTGAAGAAGGTTGTCTAATGTAGAAGGGGGAGTCAGTAACTGAGAAAAGCTCTGTCTCCTCTAAGCTTCCATTTGGACCTCGGTGCCTCCAGGAGCAGCAGGTCAGCTGACCTGAGGCACCGATTGGGAGCATAGGGGTGGAGAAGCTCAGAGAGGTAGAGAGGGGCCGAACCGTTTAAAGCCTTAAAAATAAAAAAAAATAATCTGAAAATTAAATCTAAAATGCACAAGAAGCCAATGAAGGGAGTCCAGGATGGGAGTTATGTGCTCCCCCTGAAGTACTCCGGTTAAAAGGTGTGCGGCTGCATTTGCACCACCTGGAGACGTGCAAGAGAGGACTGGCTCACCCCAAAATAAAGTGCTGTACAGTAATCCAACCAAGATGAAACAAAGATTTGGATTATGCTTTCAAAGTGCTGCTCCGGGAAAAAATGTTAAGGACAGAAGCTTTACTGCTCCAACCTATTAAAGGAACATTTTTCTACAATTCTGGATGATAACTTGGTCAGAATAAATTTTATTAGTTTTATAACCAATGGTAACAGTGTCAAATTTAACTTTGCATCATTTTGAAATACGATTTAATTTGTGGAGAGCAACAAGTTGGGGCAGCACCGACTCCAACCACAAAGAAATTATTAATCTGGATGAAACAAATTATGAAATGAGCTTAAATGAACAAAAATAACAAGTCTATTTTTAATTTGTAAGGAATAATTGCAAAAAAGTTAAGGAGTAGAAATAAAAAGTTGTCTAAAACATAATTACTCCAGTTAAGTATAACTAGCAAACATGTCTACTTAAGTAAAGTATTTCTTCCTTGTTACTTGACATCTCTGATCATAACTGTGATATCATTTGAAGGTCAATTATAAAAAAGAACTAAAAACAAGTAAATGAATTTGAATAAAATGAAATTATATGTTATCTAACTTGCTGTGCTGTAATTTTCTCTCTATCTCTTACTTTTGTCAATTTCAATTTACTTAACTGGCTGCTGTTTTTTTTCTGTCTCTGGTCAGGTACACTTAAAGCGCTGTGAAATACAACTTCTACCAACAGCCTCCTCCCAGTCCGCTCATACTGCTCACATTCAGGTCCCCTCTAATAATTGAACTGATGGAGCGATGTGTGTTTCATTTTAGCGACAGGGCTTTTGCTATTGAGCAAGTTGTTAGTTTGAAAAGGGAACCACAGTAGCACACATTCAGGTTTATTGGAGCTTTTACCTTTTCTTCCACAGCAGTGCATCAGTTATGTTGTGTTTGTATGTGTAGATGGAACTGCCTTCCATCTGATCCTATCTGCATGAGTAAGGAGCCATGTGATTATGTCAATGTAAGGAGCTCATTGGACTTTAAACATTTTAAAATATCCAAAAACTGTCATTTACCCAAAAATATCCAAAAGCTGTTGTTTTTTTCATGTTAGATCCCCAACTTGCACATTTTAGATGCATGGAAATCACTCTTATCCTCACGATTCTGTTGTTTTTTGCTGTTTTCTCATTTTGAGTTCTGTTGTCTTGTTCCTACTTTTCATGTAACGTGTTACAAATTTGCTGCTATATTTTTGAGAGCAAAGAATTGATAACTTTCCTCCCCAAAAAAGTTCTGAGTGTAATTCTAAATGTGTCTACGAAGAAAATCAAACATTTGGTTAGCATTTTTTCTGGATGATTTCATCTTTTCAATTTTTTTCCTTTGCTGAATCCTTATAAATACATCCACCACTGGTCATATGTGTGTGACTGTCAGTGAAAAACGCACAGCTAAGTTTAATTTTAAAAAGCATAAGAAAAAGTAGAAGAAATGCCCGCCGTATGAATATGACATCGGATAAATGTTGTGTGATAGTTCAGAGATCAAAGTTCTTTTCAACGACCAGATAATTACAGCTTCTCACCTTTCACTTTTCTACCGAATGTAGATTGTCATTTGTAGATGTCATTTGGACGTGAATCATTGCTTGGTGGGGTTGCCTGGAGCCCAGGGCAGAGGGGGACTCTGAACCTGCCACTTCAATCTACATATGGCCAAAAACTTTTTTTTTTTTTTAAATGTTTGCAAAGAAATGCTGCTTTATTCTTAAGTTAAAAGAATATTGTCCCGACAGACCCAGTCTGTTATCTCTTCACCTCTCTCTCCATAGCTTTCGTGCATAAATATAAAAATGTTAACAGTGAAAATAATTGCACAAATTCAGACAGACCCAGACCTTCATAGTTTTATGTAATCACAAAGCCAAGGCGGTGCGATATGAACTTAACCAAACGTCTTTGTCTTACAAGAGTTTCAAACAGCAACATGTTGCTGAACCATTTCTGAGCTTTTTATCCATGATCTCATATTCTTTCTTTTGACAAAGTCACAACAAATCAGTGTCCTCCTGGACACTGACATACCAGCTGCAGGTGTAGTGAACGATAGTTCTGTCACCAGTGAATAAAAATGTCATTTATAATTGCAGACCTGCATAATACATAATAATGTAGCCTAATAAAATGGTTATAAGAAAAAAGCAATAATTTAGTGGAAAACAGGGTTTGGATAACAGCTTACTGATTGTGCAAGACTCCTAAAGTCTATAGCGCTCTGAAAATGTGTTCCTATCTGAGAAAAGATTAAAAATAGTAGAACATTTTGAATGTGACATTTTCCTCTTAATTGCTTGTTAAGGACTAATTTGTTTGTACGAATGCTTCTTGCGTGAGGCCCATTGTGTTAAAGCAAACTGACAAGTTTACAAACTGACCAGAATTGATGACAATAGGAATTTGCATCCATGAGGGTGAAGCACTTTTAACCACTTCTGCTTCATGTTTAATGTTTTTTTCCCCTTTTAAGTTTGTAGCATTTCAGCACTAATTAGGAGGAACATCTATAGCATGTATCAATCTACCATCTTGAGTTCAAAGGCTGAATGATTTCATTAAAACATAAAACTAAAAACTGTGTTTTAATTTGCCACATGACACAGCCAAGTAAATAATAATTTTTATGATCCCATCCTTCCCTTGACTCCATTACTTCCAATGGGATCTGCCTGTTTTCCTTTTGCTAATTACGCATCCATAGTAATGTGAATGAAAACATCCTCTCCCCTGGCCACATCAACATAGATGGAAGAAATAAATAAAGGTGTCTACATTTAAATATATGGAGCAGGAGGAATTTTCTTCCTTCATTCATTGCTTTGCTATTTACATGAAATAGCAAACGTAAACAAGAAATATCTAAAGATTAAGCATTTATGAGCTCCACATCGATCCCACCAAAACACCGCCCACACTCCCAAAACAACCTTAAGGCACCCTTTCTCCTGATTGATATCCTGAGTTTGTGTAGCCAGGTTCTACCGACTCACCTCCAAAAACAAATCTATGATACCCCCCCCTCCCCCCTCCCTAAAAATTCCTGCTTCGGAGGGAAAAACGCCTGCAGGCTAATCCACACACATGTATGTACTTTGGGGTTTTGGTCTGTGTGCTCATTGATCCTCCGAGCAGAGCATCTGAGCAACGTGGGAGCTGGAATCAATGGAGCGAGAAATTAGCCCTTAATTAAGAAGTATTTGGATTCAACTCGCCCAGCACCACCGGAGGAGACACCTGTGTGCATACTAACCACCGCCTGCCCCAGGAAACTGCATGATTCACCAGGAAATCCAAACCAAACAACAAAGGAGGGAAAATAAAAGCTGGATTTCTACATCTGTAAACCGTCTTTAAAGTATGTTAAATTTGAAATCTGTCTACTTTTAAAACCTGTTTGGCTGTTGAGGTTCAGGCCAGAAGCAGATGACACCCTGAAGAGCTGGACTGATGGACAATCCAGAACATCCACCTCACTCAGCAGGAAGGTTTGGTCTACCATATGTTCAGGACTTTATGTGAGAGAACGAGACAACATGGTGAGTAGCTGCAAAGAGGAAAATGAGGAAGCATGTATCAGATTTAAAACAAACACCTTAACAGAGGAATATCCATTTATACTAAAACTTTGCAGAAACACCTTTTGAGGAAAATCAAGATTATCTTTTTTTCAGTGAGACATTAAACCATACGCTAAGTCTGTTGTGCAAATACTTTTTTTTTTTTTACCAGGCTCTTAGGAGGATTTAGATCTGGATTCTGACTGGAACATTCTACCTTGTGAATAAGCTATCTAAACCACTTCATAGGAGTTCTTCCTGCTGGGAGGAAACCTCCACCACCATGTTTCCTAGTCAGGATGGTGTCCTCATGGTGATGTGCATTAAAATCTCTGCTACTTTACTTTGTTTGCTGTGTTTTCTGCATGGATTTTGGTAAATTCACCACTTCTTTCTTCTTTTAACTAACCTTTCGATGTTTGATTGCTTCCTTGTTTGATGTTTTTCTTGCCCAGTTTCTCTGTTAAAGTGGATGTTCATGTCTTGGTAGATCTTGGTCCATCCTCTTCTGATGTTCAGATGATGGATTGAACAGATCTGCGGGAGATGTTGTTGGAGAGCTTAACTTCTAAATGCAGGTCACCCTGCTTAACTTCTGCTGAGAACATCAGAAAAGAAAAGTTTATATTCCACATAAAACTGAGCCTGAGGGAGAAAATGGAAGAGCCAGAATAAAGTGGAGAGGAGAAGGATAAAGGCGCAGCAGGAAGTGATTCCATCATCGGTGGAAGATCTCTGCTTCCACTCAGACATCACGGTGTAATCAGAGACCCAAGCTGAATCTCTTCTCGCACCACAGGGGAGGCTAGGAAGGCACACCAAGGAGCAGAGGATGCTGGGAAATGAGTGGGAAATGGTCAGACTGGGGGGAATTAAATGAGGCCTTAGGCTGTCCTGCTGGCACAGTTTCAGCTGAGATATCCCAGCAGGTAGCTGTGCTCATGGGCACAAAGGGAGGAGAAAAGCTTGAAGGTGAAGGGAAAGACTTCAAGCAGAACCATTTGGATATCAAATTTGGAAATGTCCAGATTGATGGCTGCTAATAGATGCTTCTCCAAAGCCAGTCTAAAGCACTTTGTTTCATAGGAAAGATCAAACTAATACAGAGCAATAAAATATGGACTGGTGTCGTGTTTTATTTCACTCTGGTAATGTTAATGTAACCATTTCTACAAACTCATTTTACTAGTATTCTGAATTACTGTTTTGATATTAGTCTAAATAATCTCTAATAACCACTGATAATATTTTTGGGCTCCTTCCTGGAAAATATATGTTTTTTTTTTCTTTATGCATTTACATTTAAAAATGGCACAATAACAAATGTTGCAGATGTTCCAATCTACAAAAAGAAATATTAAGAAATTAATTCAATAAAACCTTAACAATCAAGAGCAAATGAAAGGAGCGGATTGCGGGGTACACCGGCTGAATGCACTGATTAATTGGTGAACAAACGTGCGAATCATCCCGCTAATTGGAGAATAAAAATGTAGCCAGCTAATGTTTAAGTCTATCTCTGCTTAGAACCAACAAAAGTCTTCAAAAAATGTTGAATTAATTTGTATTTTTTTGTACGGTACCAATTTGCAACACTGTCAATTTAAAACAATCATGCCAACTGATTCCAAATCAATAAAACAATAGAGTGGTTAGTTTTTATTCACGTTAGATGAACAGTCGTCTGTGTCAGGAAACCCAGCAGATAACATCAAATCATTGACTCCTACCTGACAGGAACGTTGTTCTACAATCATCTGCTGGATTGGGATGGATTAAAGGTTTAAATGTTATATCTGCAATATTTCAGTTTTGATTTACTAATAGGAATTTATTGTTAAAGAGCGTGTATCTATTCTCAAATATTTAACCACTGTCATAACTTTTTTTTTTTTATCACAGTTTATCTATCTCCTTAATTAAAAAGGAAAGTTCATTAAAACTGGTTGGTTGTTATTTGCAGACCTGACTGAATTGCTCTGATGCTGTGTGCAAATGTCCTCCCTAACCCCTAAATCCCTCAATCATTATATAGAGTGGGGACTATATAGTGGAATTTATGGTGAACTCAGTTAACTGACCTTCAGGCAGATGATCACTGCTTTTTGCTCCCTGTTGGTCATGTGACTCCGCCTCCACCGCGAGGTGCCTGCACCATCTTTGTTATTTGTCATTGACACTACCCGATCCGTCCCGGAAGCACGATCCGTCCAATCAGCTCATTTGCGTAACCAGATATACAGGTGCTGGTCATAAAATTAGAATATCATGAAAAAGTAGATTGATTTCAGTAATTCCATTTAAAAAGTGAAACTTGTATATTATATTCATACATTACATACAAACTTCATATATTTCAGATGTTTATTTTGTTTAATTTTGATGATTACAAATGACAACAAATGAAAATCTCAAATTCATCATATCAGAAAATTAGAATATTACTGAAGACCAATAAAAACAAAGGATTTATAGAAATGTTGGCCAACTGAAAAGTATGAACATGAAAAGTATGAGCATGTACAGCACTCAGTATTTAGTTGGGCCTCCTTTGGCCTGTATTACTGCAGCAATGCGGCGTGGCATGGAGTCGATCAGTCTGTGGCACTGCTCAGGTGTTATGATAGCCCAGGTTGCTCTAATAGTGGCTTTTAGCTCTTCTGAATTGTTGGGTCTGGTGTATTGCATCTTCTTCTTCACAATACCCCATAGATTTTCTATGGGGTTAAGGTCAGGAGAGTTTGCTGGCCAATTAAGAACAGGGATACCATGGTCCTTCAACCAGGTACTGGTAGCTTTGGCACTGTGTGCAGGTGCCAAGTCCTGTTGGAAAATGAAATCTGCATCTCCAAAAAGTTGGTCAGCTGCAGGAAGCATGAAGTGCTCTAAAACTTCCTGGTATGTGGCTGCGTTGACCCTGGACCTCAGAAAACACAATGGACCAACACCAGCAGATGACATGGCACCCCAAACCATCACTGACTGTGGAAACTTTACACTGGACTTCAAGCAACGTGGATGAAGTGCCTCTCTTCTTTTCCTCCAGACTCTGGGACCTTGATTTCCAAAGGAAATGCAAAATTTACTTTCATCAGAGAACATGACTTTGGACCACTCACCAGCAGTCCAGTCCTGTTTCTCTTTAGCCCAGGCAAGACGCTTCTGACGCTGTCTGTGGTTCAAGAGTGGCTTGACACAAGGAATGCGACAGCAGAAACCCATGTCTTTCATACGTCTGTGTGTGGTGGTTCTTGAAGCACTCACTCCAGCTGCAGTCCACTCTTTGTGAATCTCCCCCACATTTTTGAATGGGTTTTGTTTCACAATCCTCTCCAGGGTGCGGTTATCTCTCTTGCTTGTACACTTTTTTCGACCACATCTTTTCCTTCCCTTCGCCTCTCTATTAATGTGCTTGGACACTGAGCTCTGTGAACAGCCAGCCTCTTTAGCGATGACCTTTTGTGTCTTGCCCTCCTTGTGCAAGGTGTCGATGGTCGTCTTTTGGACAACTGTCAAGTCAGCAGTCTTCCCCATGATTGTGTAGCCTATAGAACTAGACTGAAAGACCATTTAAAGGCTTTTGCAGGTGGTTTGAGTTAATTAGCTGATTAGAGTGTGGCACCAGGGGCCATCAATTTTGAACCTTTTCACAATATTCTAATTTTCTGATATGATGAATTTGAGATTTTCATTTGTTGTCATTTGTAATCATCAAAATTAAACAAAATAAACATCTGAAATATATGAGTTTGTATGTAATGTATGAATATAATATACAAGTTTCACTTTTTAAATGGAATTACTGAAATCAATCTACTTTTTCATGATATTCTAATTTTATGACCAGCACCTGTACATCCGGGTCACCCTTGATTTTATTTTGACGCAGTCAACCCTGCTCTCCCCTCTGTTTTCATTCTAGCAAAGCTGCTCCACCTTTCTTCCTGCTGTCTTGCCATTTCTCCAGCTGTGTTTCTGTGTTTAAACTGACTATTTTCTTATTTTTCTCTGCTAAATTCTTGTGTTTTTCCTATTATCTGCTATTTTCCTACTTTTCTCTTCTACTAAAAACTACTCACCTACCTTGTTTTTTTCTTTTTATGAATTAAAGTTTGTTTTCCTCCATAAAAGCAGTCTGCACTTCGGCCGTGTTTCAATAACACCATGAATATTAATCCAGTTTATTTGCTCGTTAAATAATGTAAATCATTTAAAAATAAAACTGTTGCCCTGAGGCAAGCAGTATTAATATGCAAAATTGCATACTTTGTGTTGAGGCGACATGTCGCTGTCACCCCTGACAGCATGAAGTGAAGTTATGTGTTTTTAAAGTACATATTATGTTCAGTTGATTTATAGTTATGTATTTGATGCATGTGGCAGTAAAATTCAAGCTTTCAATGAATCCCCTAACCCTCAGTCTCCCATTACAGGGAACTTTGTCTTATAATTTTAACACTTTTTCCTCCTTTTGCACAATGAACTTAACCTCACTTTATACCCTTTAAGAAGGAGGAGGATAGAAATCACACTGACAGCCCAGCACAGTGCAGATAAAGAGAACCGAGTAGCGATGCAGATGATGAGCTTCTAGAATATTTGCCAAGAGAAAAACTGACAAGGAGGAGATTTGAGAGCCTGGCTAAGGGCATTGAGGGTGAAAGAACAGAGACAGGATTTGATTTTACTCTCTCTTCCTTAAAGGTATTCAACATCAAATGTGTGCAAAATGGTAGAATGTGTAGAAGCCAATATGTTTAATTTCACTGTAATTAAACAGAGTCACATGGTACAGTAGGAGGCTGGACAACCATCAAATTTATCTTCATTAGGCTTTAAAGATCAACACAAAATGATGATGAATAACTCTGTGACATTCTTCATAATGGCTTTTCCCATGAAGGTTTCCTAAAGGCGACATTCAGACAAGAAGCTCTTTTAAAAGGTTCCTATAAAAATACATCATTTCGAAAGGCATGCAATCTAATCTCTGCTGAATCTTTTATACACTGATGAAAGGAATTATGCTAAATCTGAAGAAAGAAAAAACAACAATTATTAGTGACTTCATTTAAACATTAATTTCCACTTTAATCTGTTAAATTCAATCAACAGTCTTCAGAAATCGCTTGAAGAGTAAGTGGGCTGCAGGACCTTTTGATGCGCCTTGATGTGCGTCAACCATTGACTTTGCATGTGAGCTGGCTACTTCTGCTGCCTCTAGCGTGTGTGGTCTGAACATAGCATTAGAGGTTTCCTGGAGAACAGGAGACAATGAAGAGTGAGGATCCCAGCAGACGGGTCAGGAAAGAAGCTCTCATTGAGTATAAAGCATCATTATTATCTAAAACAAAACACGTAAGGTTTGACCATTTCCCAGAACTCTGTTCAATCCATTACCTAAGCACTGAGAGAGGCTGCGGCCCTACCAAGACATCTAACTAGACTGACAGGGTGTTCAAGGAAATTAGTTTAGTTTATTTATATAGCACTAATTCTCAACATGTCACCTCCAAGCATTTTAGAGGGACAAATTACTGCAGTTCATACAGTCAGACTGGTTAAAGGTTTTCTAGTTAATTAGAGAAAGCAGCAGAGAGGATAAAGGTAACTCTGGATGAGCTGCAGACATTAACAGCTAAAGAAGAAGTCTCATTTGACAGGAAATCTATCCGTCATTCTCTCTAGGCAGGAAAAGGTTCCCTGTTAAAAGAGAAGCAGATTAGAGCAGAATCTGATATTTTGGCTTACATTCAACATGCTTTATGTCATGGTGAACAATAAGCTGAACATAGCGTGACAGTGGAGTCATCATGAAAACAAACCTGCTGAAGGCTAGAGAACATAGGCGGATCTACTGGGGTGGCATAGGGTGGCAATTGCCACCCTAAATGACAGCCTTGCCACCCCTGCTGCCACCCCAGTTGGCTGTAGGGGTGGCGAGGCTTATAAATTATTATTATTATGGATAATTTGAGAATTGCGACCGCTAATTTCCAATGTCGGACTGCAGTGAATGCAGCACGAGATGACGCGAGAGCGACTGAGACTGATTAGTTTGGAAAACCGAATGGGGCAAAGCGAGGGAGCCAGGGGTGACGGGGAGAGGAGACACAGGATGAAACAGGTAAAAACTGATTAACTATCTATCGAGAAATGAAATCATAATGAAAGCTCAATGTTGCTAGCATAGCTGCAATGTTGATTTTGAGATGATAAAAATCAGGTTGCAGAACGTTATTTCTCTAACTATGATGTTAGTTAGGCCTGACGTCTCAGGCTCATAAAGGCATATTTGCGGTCAACTATGACAGAAAAGAGACAATCAAGTTTGGTTTTACTCAAATCAAAACGCACAAAGGCTTTGGATCTAAATAAAGTTGTGAAGCGTTTTGCTGAGCAACATGGAAATCGCTGCATTCAGCTGTTATAGTCATGTTAACTTTATGTTATGCTCTCTGGTGAGCCTTTACAGAGATGTTACATTTTGTTTTGGCACCTGAGAAAATTTGATATTTCCTTTAATAAAACCAAAAGTGTTAAAAGTAAATTTAAAAATGTGATACTGGTGTAAATCCTGCTTAATATGAAGCAGTGTTGTTGTTTCTTTTTTTTTTGTATATATAATATGAAACTATCCAGAAATGACCTGTATGAACCTACTCACTAAATGTTTTGTACTTTTACAGATTGGAAGCAAAATTTATTTTTATGTTGCTTCTTTTCAGATTTGTGGAGTTTTGGAGGTAACATCCAGTACCTGCCTTTTTGTTGATTTGATGATACAGCAGCTCTATCTACAGCAGATCTACATGCATAAAATTTCCCTTTCATGTTGCCTTAACTGCTGTATGTCAAGTTACTGAGGAACAAATGGGGTAAATGTGTTTTCAGAGTAAACAATACATTGATGTCTGGTACCTTGTTTGGTGCCTTGACCCATTTATTTCTACTGTGTAGTTCTGCTCACTTTAGTACAGCTCAGTCCATAGATCTCTGATGGGAAACTTTTTCTTTCTATAGTTTCTTCTTGTGCAAATGCTGCAAAGCTGCCTCTCTGACAGTCAATCTCACACATCTGCGACTCAGCACCTGTGTCTTACCTTAATACCTTTCCTGTGATAATGCCCCTCTAGAAGTAGTGTAATCATTCTTCTATCTCCTATTAAGTGAGATCTCATTGTACGATGTATTTCTAATATGAACTGCTTCACATGAAACACTTACTGTACATAATATTCTCACCAAACTGTGATAACTGTGATTAAATTAAGTGTAAACAAATGCCATATGTTGCCACCCCTCAAAAATTCCTGCCCCCCTCTCGCCACCCCATAAATATTTTTCTAGATCCGCCCCTGCTAGAGAAGCCTAGAGACGGTTCTCTCTCTGGCAGTAAAAGGACCTTGAGCACGGAGCCGATGGACTCTAAAGCAGTGGACTAGCTTAGATCGAAGCATGATTTGTGTAGCTAGTTTACAATTAGTTTTAAATATATCTGCTTCTTTCTGTATGTCTGCTTTTCTTTATTTGAACCATCAATCGATCTCGGTAGATGGCCGCTCACACTGAGGCTGGTTCAGCCGCAGGTATCTTCTTATTAAAAGGGAGCTTATTCCTTCCAGTGTTGCTGCATGCATGCTTGGTGTGAGGGATATATCAGGAATCAACAAAGATCATCCAAGAGGATCGCATCCTGCAAGTTAAAGACTCAATGATAATGACAATGAAAAACTTTTAACCAATCTGGCTGAATGATCTGATCAAACTGTCTCTGTAAAGCACTTAGAAATATGAATTGGAGCTATATAAATAAACTGAATTAAAATAAAAGTTATTTACCGAGATCCCATTCCCAGCTGGAACAAGAATTAGTGCCTTTCACAAATGCAAACTACTCCTAGTAAATTAAAGGTTTGGCTATTCACACACTGGATACGGTTTCCTGCTGATGGCAACAATTCAAAGGCTAAAGCTTCAACTTAACAAGCCAAATTTTAAGGTAGAATTTCAACCAGAACTTTGGTCTCTTTACAGCAAAGCAGTGGCTCTTACAATCATTATTAGACCTATAGGTTTACTAAAAACATTTTCCCCATGTGCTGGGTTTTTGGAGACGCTGATGATGCCACAATTTCAAAGCCCCACAGCTCTGGAACTGTTGTAGCTAGAGGTCTGAAATTTTCTGCATTTGTGGTTGACATGATGTAGCTATAGTCTTGGTTATAGTTCTAGTCTTTGGACCAGAGTCTTTGAAAAAGAAGCTGATTAGTCAGTCACCTTATCTAGATGGGATTAAATTGGTCTCAGGTAATAAAGTAGGGTTAGGGTTAAAAAAAAGTCACACAAAAACAATTGGTTTTATTTTTGATCGGGACCTGTCTTTCAAATCCCATGTCAAAGAGGTTTCTAGAATTTGACATGAGGTGAAGTAAGTGAAGGAACAAGAACTGCATTCCTACCTTTACACAATAACTACATTATTCTGCTTCTTCTGAGATTGAATCCATCCCTAAACACAGTTAGAGTTCATCTAAAGTTTGAAAACTAGCACTCCCTAATAAATCCAGATTTATCTTTAGGAGGGGGGCCAAACATCGTTAAACGTCGTTTTGCAGCTCCTGTTTAATGAACAAGCATCTGCAGATGTAAACAGGCTTTAATGAAACACAGATTTAAACAGCTTAGCGTTTCCACTCTGAATGTTCATTTACTCCACGTTACTGTCCCATCTGCTTAGCCACACGCATATCAAGGAGTCTCAACAGGACCCTCTGGGACTATTTAGTAGGAAGCCCCTTCAGAGGGTCCACCAATCACAACATTTACAGCATCAGGACCACGACTCCTCTTCTTTACTAAATTCAGCCCTGAGTTGAGTTGTCTAGAAGATGGATACATAACGTGATTTATGTAGGGTAAGAAAATACCAGAACACAACAAAAACACCATGACCAGGAAAAAACACACTGTCATTATGATTCACAGTGTTATTTTATTTTATCGTTTTTTAACTTGAAGCGCCATTAAGCTAGATGGGTCAGGGTGCATAATGAAAACATTCCTCTGGTCTGTCAGCCTAAAGGAGGGACTGAGCTGAAAGCAGAAGCTCTGTGTCAAGATTAGGGGATAAATTAGGACCTAAATGCAGAGCTGATAAGGCAGAGAGGATTTCTTGCTAAATTTGAAGAAGAAGTAAAAATACAGAAACCATAATCCAGAACCGATCAACAAGAAATTCAGGAGCCAAAGAACGAGGAGACACTAGGAAGAAATGAACCGAAGGAATGAGGGAATGACGAGAACCCAGCGAACAATAACTACAGAGGAGGAGTAATTATGCTAAACAGAACAATAGATGTAGTAATCAGCTGATTGGGAGCAGGTGTGGACAGAAGGATCTAGAAGGAAGCTAGGGGAGAGTAGACTGAAACAAGGGTGCAACAGAGAGTAATTAACTCAAATAAGACTGTAAAACAACTACAATGACACAAAATATTCAGATGGAACTTAATTGATTTGGCCCAATGAGTATGGCTCAGTAGGAAAAATATAAAGTTAATATTCCTGTATAAATTTGTTCAAAGATGCTGTGGCTGAACAGTTTTGGTCTCCTGTTTTATCTGGGGAGACAACTGCATTAATCAATGAGGCAAAACATCTCTGAAAGCCTTTAATATTTCTGCTTAAAACCTGAGACACTTCCTTCTGTTTCTTTGGAGCGAACGACAGGAAGCAGGTTTTGTTCAGCAGGAGTCTGCCGTCAGTCTTTGTTTTGGCTAAAGAGGAGTTCTGTTCAACAGAGTTAGATACAAGCTACAGCTCAGCAGGTAGTAAAACAAACACTTCTTGTCTCCAGGATCTGACTCTGATTCACACCAACAACTTGCATGTGCCTCACCTGCTTTTCTTGCTTCACCTCCAGCTCTGAATTCACAAAGAGCCCGGAGGACGGTGCAGGCAGGCTGAGCAAACAGGGAGAGGACATGGATGGGAGAGGGCAGCCTTTTGGGAGGTGTGACTGTTTAATGAGATGGATCCAACCTGGCAGGCAGCAGAACCTGGCAGCAAAGCATGGACAGCGAGAGCAAACAGTCTAAGAGCTCCGCTTTAGAGATCAAATGTGGACGGACAGCAAAGACCTGGGCTGGAAATGATCTCTGTCCAGCTTTGGAAACATATCTGCATTTTTACAGAGTTACAATATACAATACAATATACAACAATTTTAAAAGAATATGAAATTTTTTTTGCGTTTAAAATAAGATTAACGTTTTGTCTGTCTTTACTCTCTATGCAGAACCCCGGAAGTGGAGAAGTTGTAGATTCACCTGGTTCACTCTGTAAAATATGTTCTTTCAGGAGCCAATAGTAAATCTAGTAAAAAAATATTCTCACCTTTTTTTTTCTAAATATCACTATTACTATTTTAAACTAGGGTTGAAGTATTTTGCCAAAAGCCAAAAGTACAGTTATGTTCACCCAATACTGTGGTTGCTGTTTTTGCGCTAACCAACTGCAAGCAGGTTTGATTTCAGGGCTTCGCTTTTTTCATGACCCTGAAAGTTTACCCAGAGTCCTCTGTTGCAGGACTTTACTGTAACCTTCGTTCCGGACAGGTTTACTTCTATTTGCATGGATTTGGTTGCTAGTTTCAACTCTCTTTTGCCCAAACAAGCATTAAACATATAAACACCCAAAGGGCTGAGAAATTTGTGCTGTACTCAGGTTAATTGTAGTACAATCAAAGTAAAATAGCAATTTAAAAAATTGTTTTTTATTGAATTGCGATTATATTGTGAATGCATCTCATTGCCCAGCCCTAGTTATGTTATGGTTTGGGGAACAGCGGATCTCGTCCCTGCTTTTTGCGGATGACGTAGTTCTGCTGGCTCCCTCCTGCCAAGACCTACAGCGTGCGCTGGGGCGGTTCGCAGCTGAGTGTGAAGCGGCCGGGATGAGAATCAGCTCCTCCAAGTCCGAGGCCATGGTTCTCGACCGGAAAAAGGTGGCTTGTCCCCTTCAGGTTGGAGGAGAGTCCTTGCCTCAAGTGGAGGAGTTCAAGTATCTTGGGGTCCTGTTCACGAGTGAGGGAAGAATGGAGCGGGAGATCGATAGACGGATCGGTGCGGCTGCTGCAATAATGCGGACGCTGCACCGGTCTGTCCTGGTGAAGAGAGAGCTGAGCGAAAAGGCAAAGCTCTCAATTTACCGGTCTGTCTACGTTCCTACCCTCACCTATGGTCATGAAATCTGGATCATGCCGAAAGAACTAGATCCCGGATACAAGCGGCTGAAAAGAGCTTCCTCCGCAGGGTGGCTGGGCTCTCCCTTAGAGATAGGGTGAAGAGCTCGGTCATTCGGGAGAGGCTCAGTGTAGAGCCGGTTCTACTCCACATCGAGAGGAGTCAGTTGAGGTGGCTCGGACATCTTCTTCGGATGCCCGAAAAAGCGCGCGCCTGTGAGTTCACGACGCTACGGAAACCGCGGCAGACCAAACCAGATGAAAGTGCGCATTCAGCGTCTGCTCTGACGATAATGCAAGCGTACAAGAAGAAATGTGCTGTTTACCTGTGCAAAGAAAGAAACAACGAAAGAAAAATGTCTGAGGACTTCAGTGTTGAGGAAGAGCATGACTTCTTTGCCGAGCTGAATGCGCACTTTCATCTGGTTTGGTCTGCCGCGGTTTCCGTAGCGTCGTGAACGCGCTTTCAGGAAATCCTATACACTACTGTTTAGGCTCTAAAAACATTCTAAATGACTTCGTTTCGAGTAAATTCTGGATGCTACCCACTCAGGACACTTGGAATACATTGGACGAGCAGTATGGAGGAATATTGACACGTTTTTTGTGGACTTTTATGGACCTTTCATTCTCGGGCGCCATAGACCTCCATTATTTGAATGTCAGCAGACAGCAAGAAGCCTCCCAGATCTCCAGATGCATTTGAGATATCAAAAAAGTACTCCAGAGTGTTGTTCAGCATGGGGGTGAGTAGAAAATGAAGGCTAATCATGTTTTGGGTGTACTATTCCTTTAATGAATGATTATAACCCTGAATTTACAAAAAGTAAAGTCTGAGTTTGAATTATTGTCCAAACCTCCGCCATGTGACCCAGACAATGAAACCACCAAGGCTCTGGACCAACAAGGAAAAAGATGAAGTTCCTGGACTCTCTGAAAAGAAGAACACTGAGGAAACTGTCCAGGATGACATTTGCAGCATTATTCTGTGCGACTATTTCACAGCCTATAGTCCGAAAAAAAACTCTAGATCCGTCTTAAATCCAAACCCAGGTCCTAGAAAACCAAACAGTTGAAGCTACAATGACATTACTACCAGAATAAAACCAGAAAGGTTTTAATGAAGGGAACCCAGCAGGAAAGATTCTGAATAAACTTAAGATGCTCTTATAATTCTGGTTTTCTATCAAGTTATTTTCAATGCTGTTATTTTAAAAAGTTTCTACAGATTGCATGTTGATGATGAATGGAAATGAATTTTCCATCAGTCCTGGAGTTTAATAAAAGTGTTTATAGTGATCAGTGAATATTCTTTTAAGTTTAGATCATTCAAACTAAAATCATTTCATTAATAATTAAATATTTTAAACAGCCTGTTTTGCAAAAGCCTTGAACATTTGGGGTAGAAATATGCTTCTTTTAAGATCGTGTATAAGATGAATAGACGGATGGACAAACATGGGTTTCCCATTCAGATAATCTGTATTTTTATCTCTTTAATCATGTGAATTGTTTTACTTACGGGTATCGGAGTAAAGGGGTTGGTTGTAATACTCTGCTGGCTCAGTAGCTATTGAACATCATTTCAAAGTCTTGAACTTTTTGCTTTAATCCACAGTGAAAGGTTTTAGCTGTTTTAAATGGTGGCAGTTTGGACTTTATAAAACCAAACTATTCCTTTAAAGAGAGAGAGAGACGAAAAAGAGCTTGAGGGCAATAAAACTGAGCTTCACAGAGCAGAGAGAAGAGGTTGTTGCTGTTTACTGAATCGGGTCAAAGAGCTGAATCTTTAAATATCAAATCAAAACTAGTAGCTTCCCATTAAATGCCGCTGTGACCTCATGTGTCATTTAATCCAAACAAATAGGGTCCTAAAGAATAGAAACCATTTCAGCAGTGTGGCTTTATACCCTCCTTTACAGCTGAACTATAGTGCCATCTGCTGACGGAAAACAGAAACTACAGGTAGAGGCGAAGGAAGCAGGAACAATTCAGATCTGTGAGAAGAAATTACACAGAAAATCAGTCAGTCTGGTCTGTAGTTCCAAAAAAATTACAACAAACCTGCAAAAAATATGACAAAATAAACCCTTTCTGTCCTTTTCTTTCAGTGTATAATCTTGGAACAGATGCCAGATGGTACCTCTCTTCTCTGTAAAATGATGGACTTCAGGCTGTCTGGAAATGCCCCTTTGAGGCTTCCAGGATCGATGGGAAGCAACAGCTGTTTCACTCCAACATTGCTGATATCCTTCTGCCTTGGGATTGGTTTAACACAGGCCTTTATGCTCCAGAGCAGCTCTTATAGATCCATTCATTCTGTGCATTTGATTAGCAGCACCTGGACAGATGTCCTGGACGTATATGATGACAAACGACCAGGAGGACCATCAGAAATCAGGTTGTTTTCTTTATTGTCTTAGATCGTAGTAAAACACACAAAGTGGCATAGTTAAATGAATACCCTGATAACAAAAAATGAGCTTGCAGAATACACATAAAAAACACAGAGATTGTTTCTCTGTTAGTAAACTACCAAACCTGTCCATATAAACAATATATAATACATTATGATGCATAAGAATCAGCTGATAAAAAGCTCAATGCTCAGTATTTTCTGGTGGTTTGTACAAAATAATTAACAAGGTTGTTAACAGAAAACAAAGGAAACTAAAATTAATAAGTGGCCATTTTAAGGATGAAATAAACCATCATGTGTTTTCATGTCCTACAGATAAAACTACACCAAAAGATTAAAAGTTCGCTTATTGCTGAATATTCAGTTATGGCTAAAATCTGGTCACAATATGAGAAATGAAACTGAGCGTTTCTGTTTAGGACATTTAAATACAGCCAGTCAGTTCAAAAGCGCTTTCAAAACGTTTGTTACCCAAACACAACAACACGGTTAGATTAGAATAAAATCAGCAGCAATTATCTGATGTTCTGCAAAAATTAAAGATGCAAAAACCACAAACATCAAGTGCAAATAGAACAATCTGCAGCTATCAAGCACCGGACCTTCTTTAGGGGTTTAGTTCCAGTTAAGGTCTGTACATCAGCTGCATGCAAATATTTCACTGCTCGGACCAGCATGAGGTAAAGCAGGTGATCAGTAATTCTAAACACCCCCATCGTACCCGTTTCAGACGACTATGAAAACATAATTCATTCATGCTTTGTATTTTACGAAAACAGAGTCTAATACCTTCATTTGGATTTTCATATAAAGGACTTCAATGCATAGATTCTGACCTGATCTTAGGTACAAGAGGAGAACTTTAAGCTCAGGAGTTCAAACAAATCCAAATGATAAGAACTCAGCATCAAATATGTTGGATGTTAACGAAGCAATAAAGATAAGCAGTAACACAAAGAGATTGCTGCTGGCTTTCATAATGTTACCTAATTTAACCAATCCTCAGCTGGAGAACACCGACTGTCCCACTGCAGACCCTCAGCTGTTGGATGCTCAATCAAAAGTGCGCACATTTAAGATCTGCCACCGCAAATAATGAACTGAAACAAGTGCTGCACTACAGAAAAAAGTCAGTCAGCATTCGGGCGGCGCAGTGCGTCAGGGATGTGTTGTCAGTTGGTCAAATGCTAAACTGTCTGGAATGCATGGTTTGCACCAAGGGTCGGGAATTACTCTGCATGCCAGCAATATACTCTGGGATCTGGGAGAGAAGGAAGGAAAATGTGGATTTGGACGGATTGCTGTAACATGTTTTATTTAAGTTCTGCAATTGCTGATCATTGGAATCCTCATCAAAGGTCCTGATGTTTCCTATAACTGTATAACAAACATTATAGGGACAACAGTCCACAAATAAGGCCTTAAAGTAGCTGATTGTAGTTGATAAGATGCATTTTGACCTCTAACATTAAAAAACCCACAACTAGAAGGATACCCACCAGCTTTTCTGTCGACCATCAGCTGGATAAATTTAGCCTGAATCTGTTTGCTGAAGTAGTTTGAAGGGAACCGGGTTTCCTGTTCTTAGCAGCGGCACCAGGTCTGGTCGTCGGCCTCTCTAGCCTCTCTAGATCAAAGTTTGCTTCCGGTTTGGGACAGTCGGGAACCAGGAGGATCATCCTCCGCTAGTCTCTGACATCATAGTGTAATTTCACCCACTTATATTTCCTTTTTTTAAGATCAACCCCAGGAAATTTCTAGAATGGACAGATTTTCACCAACGATTATCTGAAGTATCTAAAACACTTTGACCAGCTTTTCTGGAACCAATAGTCACTTAAATCTCCATTCTTCTACATCCTAAAGCTACGGCTGAACTTAAGAAATCCATCATCATTTTGTCTAGATGCCTAAATTACATTTATCTGGAGGAACATTTAATCCTTTCTAAAATAAGCACTGATTTACATAAGTCTTGGTTCTCAGGATGGATACGTAAAAAGACAGGAGAAATGTCCATCCTATGTCAACATAATACCTGGACCACAGCGCACTTTATTCTAAAAGTAAAATCAAATAAAAATTTCACTGAATTTAACTTTGGGTGGAATTATCAGAGCTAAGGGGGTTTGGCACCTTTACAAATTTCTGATCTTCATCTATTGTTCTAGTTTACGTTTATTTAAATTAATTGGTCACATAAAAGTTCAAATATCAATGAAACATGTAGCAGGACTACATCAGGTTCAAAAATACTCATCATCTAGAACCCAGCTTGGGGGGGGGGGGGCGTTCACCTTTTTAGGCAATAAATCATACGTTCCTTTTATTAAACCTATATAGAGAAATGTGGATTTTATGGGGATGTTAGTTTGGGTTGTAACAAGGCGTTGTTCTTTTATTCTGAGATGGATGATTAATCCTGATTGACTTCTGTAAAACATTGCAAATGTCATTATTGCTGCTTATTTTACTGGCCTGAGTACAGAGATGCTGCTGTTTTTAGATTTAGAGGATTAATTAAAGATGCTTGAGACATAAAATAAAACTACCACTATGTGATAAAAGGAGGAAACAATGATTCTGCAGTTCAGCATTGGTTCCAGCAGATGGTGCTGCAGGTCTGCAGCTCATTCTGTTGCTGCTATCTGCAGACAGGAGCTACTTTAATGATCTAGCAGGATGTTTTGGATTTTTTGTATGCTTTATGAGGATGCTGCTCTCACTTTACAGCAGGACATGGATCAGACCTGCACTGCCAAAGAAACTAAAACCATCAGTAACCAGCATGACATTACCAGCAACCTGGAAGGACCAGAACACCAGAGAATCCATGGAACATTAAAGAGAGGCTAGAGCCGACAACCTGGACCTCATCAGAACCACATTGTCCTCCATGCCACGGCGGATTAATGCAGTGATTTAAGCAAAAGTAGCCAAATGCTGACCATCTACTTTGCAACCAATGGACATTTTTCTAGTATCACATTTCTGTGTTAAAATGCTTTTCTATTGGTTTTAATTGAAAAAAAAATTCCAAGAGGCTGAATTGTTTGTTTCCCTCATCAGCTGCGGAACAGGATCCCCAAAGAGAGCAGAAACAATTGAACACAATAAAAAAAAAAGATTAACCTGAATGTTTGAAAATAGATGATAGATATAGGGCATCATCTGCTTTAGTTCATTATGGCTGAAATACCGATTATCTCTGAACAATGAGTTCTTAATCTAGAGGTCTGGTTCTGTTTGGACCTCAGTAATGAGATCAATACCTGATCCGAGATGCATTTAATCAAATGACTTTAATACTTCTCAGCTCTGCAGCAGGAGGAGCTGGGATGGATGCCATGCTTTAATATTTCCATAATGTCAAATATGAACTGAAAGTATTTTCATCCAATTTGGATCTTTAATATTTTACTTTCTTTCTTTTGCCTGAAAACCATCTAGGATGGATCTGAGTGTTTATTGCTTTAGAATCTCTACAGTGTTTGCATCGTCATTGAATGTTATTGCAGACTTATTCTCCACCCGTAAACATCTTCAACCTCCAAAAAAAGGTTTTGCATTAAAAATGATGAAAAGGGAAAAACACAATTCCCAAATCAAAGTTTCAGACTGGTTTGATCGTTAGAATCTTATTTTTTAGACACATATTATAACAATTAATTTACTGTCATTCCATTCGTCTGCCTAAGATTTATCTTATTGCTCATTTTAATGTTGTTGTTTTTTTTAAACACTATATATATACTTCTCTTTAAGGTTAGTCAGCAAATCTAAACAAGAAAATTGAAAATAAGACAAAACATTGTTATTTAGAAGCTGAACATTCTGGTGATGCAAAAATTATTTGAATAAGATCAAAAGAAATCTTTCTACTGTTTTAAAAAATAAACAAAGATCTTTTTTTTTTTTAGATACAGTAGAGCCAAAGGGATTGAATTGCAGTGAATTGAAAAATGGAGCCAAAGAGAGAGCTGTCAGCTTTTCAAGTTAGAAGGGAGAAAAAGTCAGGAAATGATTTATAAAAAAAAATCGGCTGAAGGAGGAGAAGACAAAGCAGACCTGGAAACATTCACCATCACTACAGCTTAAAAAACACAGGATGTTGCATAACAAGCGCCACCTGGTGTTGAAACGGTGAAGCACAGTTTGATTTACGTTGAATAACTAAGCTCTGATTTTAACCCATTTTGATAAAACAAGTTGATCGAAATAAGTAAAACATTAGATGGTTATAAATAAGCTTTAAAAAAAAAAAAATCCAGATTGTGAGCGACTGAAAGTGAGGATCTGTGCAGAGCTTCAAGTTCACTTCAAGTTGTGCTAATGTTTAACCTTCAGGTGCCTTAAGAGATTAATGTCCAAAATGACTTTCCATAAATTTACAAACACGGCAATGAGAGTTGGTGGCGCTCCTTAAGTTTTCACAGCTTGAATGCTCCTTTTTTGAGAATGAGGGGTACGTGAAAGAGACTTTATTTATCAGACATAAAGTAATGGGACTGTTTTTGTGTTTTTTCCAAAGTAAAAGCAGAATATGTTCAGCAATAGGGCAAACCGTCACTTTACCTGTATTAAAAGTTTGTGAACCATGAGAATCTCTAACAGAGGAGACCGACATGCAAAGATTAACTGGAGAAAGTTTGAGTGGAGCTAACCGATGAGCTACATCCCGTAGCTCATCGGTTAGCTCCACTCAAACTTAACCCTGCTGTTTAGATGCTGCTGTTTAGATGCTACGGCTGCAAGGAGCGCTGATGAGACCCTGGATGACCACACCTTCCTGTGTGGTTTAATAAACCAACAAAGAGACGGCATAGGGACTGTTATTCATCCTTTGAATGAAACATCTTGATTAACTCAGCTTCACTAAGTCAGGACGTCCAGCAGCAAAAAAAAAAAAAAAAAAAAAGTTAGGTGTCGTTTTTGGCTTAGATTTACTTCTAACTGAACATGCATTATGTGAAGTGATCTCTAACATTTCCCAGGGAAACTTATCAGGTGTTTTATGATAACAATAAATCTCAGCTGCTAAAAAATGACTTAAATTAAGCTCCTCTGAACATCAGTGTGAAACTTCTTTCTTCTCGGAGTCATTAAAGTAAAGGATGACTAAACAACTAAACAATATTTACATATAAACTGCATCTTCTTTACTGTATAAAAGTCTCAAGTTGTAGAAATTAAGCATTTTAGAAAATGCGATGAATGACAACGATGGTCTTTGACATGTATTGCTCAGTTAGTTGTGAGTTCATTAAAAATACAGACCAAGCAGCAGAGCTGCAGGAAGTCCATGTGCTTCCATGTAACCCCTGGTTACCGTTCCTGTATCAGTGCAGAGTCCAGTGCAATAGTGCAACAACTGAAGAAAAAAGGTGACGCTGAAGAACGTCTGGTTTCAGACGCCTCACCGGATCCACATGGGTTCATAGCGTGGCGAGTTCAGACATCTGGGGTCAGTCTGCGGCGGGCGGCGTCCCGTCCAGGTCGGCGGCGAACAGCTCCTTATAGAGAGGAGGGAAGAGCGTTCGGACCGTGTCGGGGTAAACGGCTCGGAATGCAGACAGTTTCTGCGAATGCAGAGCGCACAGAGAACGCAGCGCCGACACCTTAGTCCTGAGCTGTGGAGGGAGCACAGAACACAGGAACAGCGTTTGGCTTGTTAGCCTCATACATAGCCAGATACATTTTCAAAACTTGGATATTTATGATGTTTTTTCCTTGACCATATCCTTGAATTTTATTAAAGTATATATTTTATATTCTATCTAAATCTAAAATTTACATAAACTGAACAAGCTCAGCTCGAACCGATTTGGAGAAGTAAAGGTTACTGTGGAGGGGGAGTGAAACTGCAACAGGAGAGGATGTTCTGGAGATTATATATATATATATATATATATATACACTATATTGCCAAAAGTATTTGCTCACCTGCCTTGACTCACATATGAGCTTAAGTGACATCCCGTTCCTAATCCATAGGGTTCAATATGACGTCGGTCCACCCTTTGCAGCTAGAACAGCTTCAACTCTTCTGGGAAGGCTGTCCACAAGGTTTAGGAGTGTGTTTATGGGAATTTTTGACCATTCTTCCAGAAGCGCATTTGTGAGGTCGCACACTGATGTTGGACGAGAAGGCCTGGCTCTCAGTCTCCGCTCTAATTCATCCCAAAGGTGTTCTATCGGGTTGAGGTCAGGACTCTGTGCAGGCCAGTCAAGTTCATCCACACCAGACTCTGTCATCCATGTCTTTATGGACCTTGCTTTGTGCACTGGTGCACAGTCATGTTGGAAGAGGAAGGGGCCAGCTCCAAACTGTTCCCACAAAGTTGGGAGCATGGAATTGTCCAAAATGTCTTGGTATGCTGAAGCATTCAGAGTTCCTTTCACTGGAACTAAGGGGCCAAGCCCAGCTCCTGAAAAACAACCCCACACCATAATCCCCCCTCCACCAAACTTTACACTTGGCACAATGCAGTCAGACAAGTACCGTTCTCCTGGCAACCGCCAAACCCAGACCCGTCCATCAGATTGCCAGATGGAGAAGCGCGATTCGTCACTCCAGAGAACGCGTCTCCACTGCTCTAGAGTCCAGTGGCGGCGTGCTTTACACCACCGCATCCGACGCTTTGCATTGCACTTGGTGATGTATGGCTTGGATGCAGCTGCTCGACCATGGAAACCCATTCCATGAAGCTCTCTGCGCACTGTTCTTGAGCTAATCTGAAGGCCACATGAAGTTTGGAGGTCTGTAGTGATTGACTCTGCAGAAAGTTGGCGACCTCTTCGCACTATGCGCGTCAGCATCCGCTGACCCCGCTCCGTCAGTTTACGTGGCCTACCTCTTCGTGGCTGAGTTGCTGTCGTTCCCAAACACTTCCATTTTCTTATAATACAGCTGACAGTTGACTGTGGAATATTTAGGAGCGAGGAAATTTCACGACTGGATTTGTTGCACAGGTGGCATCCTATCACAGTTCCACGCTGGAATTCACTGAGCTCCTGAGAGCGACCCATTCTTTCACAAATGTTTGTAAAAACAGTCTGCATGCCTAGGTGCTTGAATTTATACACCTGTGGCCATGGAAGTGATTGGAACACCTGATTCCAATAATTTGGATGGGTGAGCAAATACTTTTGGCAATATAGTGTATATATATATATATATACTCACCGGCCACTTTATTAGGTACCCCATGCTAGTAACGGGTTGGACCCCCTTTTGCCTTCAGAACTGCCTCAATTCTTGGTGGCATAGATTCAACAAGGTGCTGGAAGCATTCCTCAGGGAGTTTGGTCCATATTGACATGATGGCATCACACAGTTGCCGCAGATTTGTCGGCTGCACATCCATGATGCGAATCTCCCGTTCCACCACATCCCAAAGATGCTCTATTGGATTGAGATCTGGTGACTGTGGAGGCCATTTGAGTACAGTGAACTCATTGTCATGTTCAAGAAACCAGTCTGAGATGATTCCAGCTTTATGACATGGCGCATTATCCTGCTGAAAGTAGCCATCAGAAGTTGGGTACATTGTGGTCATAAAGGGATGGACATGGTCAGCAACAATACTCAGGTAGGCTGTGGCGTTGCAACGATGCTCAATTGGTACCAAGGGGCCCAAAGAGTGCCAAGAAAATATTCCCCACACCATGACACCACCACCGCCAGCCTGAACCGTTGATACAAGGCAGGATGGATCCATGCTTTCAAGGTGTAGACGCCAAATTCTGACCCTACCATCCGAATGTCGCAGCAGAAATCGAGACTCATCAGACCAGGCAACGTTTTTCCAATCTTCTATTGTCCAATTTCCATGAGCTTGTGCAAATTGTAGCCTCAGTTTCCTGTTCTTAGCTGGAAGGAGTGGCACCCGGTGTGGTCTTCTGCTGCTGTAGCCCATCTGCCTCAAAGTTCCACGTACTGTGCGTTCAGAGATGCTCTTCTGCCCACCTTGGTTGTAACGGGTGGTTATTTGAGTCACTGTTGCCCTTCTATCAGCTCCAACCAGTCTGGCCATTCTCCTCTGACCTCTGGCATCAACAAGGCATTTCCGCCCACAGAACTGCCGCTCACTGGATGTTTTTTCTTTTTCGGACCATTCTCTGTAAACCCTAGAGATGGTTGTGCGTGAAAATCCCAGTAGATCAGCAGTTTCTGAAATACTCAGACCAGCCCTTCTGGCACCAACAATCATGCCACGTTCAAAGTCACTCAAATCACCTTTCTTCCCCATACTGATGCTCGCTTTGAACTGCAGGAGATTGTCTTGACCATGTCTACATGCCTAAATGCACTGAGTTGCCGCCATGTGATTGGCTGCTTAGAAATTAAGTGTTAACGAGCAGTTGGACAGGTGTACCTAATAAAGTGGCCGGTCAGTGTATATATATATATATATATATATATATATATATATATATAGTGAAGAACTTGAAGCACCATTTCCTACAAAGTTTTTGAAGAAATTTGCTTCAAACAAATCCCTTTATTTTCATCAGATTGATAATTAAATTGTGAGTATTATCTACAAAGCTTAGTCTAGAGCCCTGGAGCCAGAGGATTACACTGATTCGTATTTCATTCAGACCTCATCATTCATTTTGATCAGAAAATATGGAATAGAAAAGAATAGAAAATCCCTTTATTGTTTCCAAAACTGGGGAATTCTGGTATCAGTACAAAGGCTGCTGACTGCGGACCGGCCATTCGAACCAAGCCGTGAAATCCGGGGCTAGTCCCGGAACCCCCCGCTGGGGGACGGAGCGACCGAAGCTGGATATGCTTCCCCCCGCATGCCTTCCCGTGCACGGGGCCGCGGCTACCATCACCTGGTCTGGTTCGGTCGCTCTGTCCACCGCTGGCTCCCTCCCCCCGTCCACTGGAGTTCCCGGAGCAGCACCGGAGCTGGCGGCTCGGTTCTGTGTTTGACCAAAATCCCGGACGATTTTGAAATTCCCCCCGGACATTTTTCTTAGGTATGAAAAGTAGGACATGTCCGGGAAAAAGAGGACGTCTGGTCACCCTACCACATCAACAATTTGATGTTTCAGTGAGTGAGTGCTTGTTGCTATGATGCGTCTTTACTCAGCTTGTTGTAAACCAACCAATCAGAGCACAGCTCATCTAAATATTCATAACCATACCATAAAAGGAAGAAAACCTGTTGTTTCATTCTAGGGCTTTTAACCAGGCTGCATTAGGGCTCATAGAACAGCTAATATGCCAATTTCAGCCCAACCAATGTTACACACCCTATTCAGAGACCTTAAGGACCAAATACCCTGCAGAACCATTCTATGGCCCCTTTAAAGCTTAATTAGGTTATAGAGTTGCAATTCAGATATTTTCCACAAGGTTGCAGCATAACAGCAGTTTCATGTAGCATGCTGCTTTTTCTGATTGCTTTGTGTTTACAATCTAAGAATACTAGCAGTGGCACACTGACTGATCAACAACTTCCTCTCTATAAGTGCTCTGTTGACTACCTTCTCAAACAGTCCATCGTCTCTGTGGTTTTTCTGCAGAACGTGCTGCAGAGCAGACTCTGTCTTCTGCTGAAGCCTCTCCACCTGCAGCTTGTCCCGCAGCCACGACCTGTCTGCAGAAACGCAGCAACATGAACACAGGCATGAATAAAAGCAGCTTCAGAACGGTGCTGCGTGTAAAGTCGGAGGGCGTACCTGCGGAGAGCAGAACAGATGCAGAGAAAAGGGCGATCTCTTCCTCTTCCAGGTGCAGCGAACACATGCTCTTAGCGAAATCAAACACAGACGCGATCAAGTCATCGCATCCTGGTGAAAACAAACAGGAGAGAGCAGCTTAGGCTACATCCCTATAGGCGGTCAAGTGCTTTAATTGAATAAATCTGACTGGAATATCAGCTACAGCTGCTGGCAGATGCTCCTCACACCTAATGATTTGAATACATCAGGGCCGGCAAATTTCCCATCAAAGTAGACAGTGTTGTTCTGAGGGTCAAAAACCCGACACATTCGTACGAGGATGACCTCTAGAGAACCTGCCAGGGAGAAAATAAACAGCCTGATTGACAGTTTGGAAATATTACCAGTCACTTATAGTAATTAGTCACTCAGTTACTCCATTTTCAGAGTAAAAAGCTTTTATGATCTAAAATATTTATTAAATCTGGAGGAATTGTGACTAAATAAAAGCAGGATTTCAATTTAATAAGACAATGACTCATAATTGAATGATTAAAGAATAGATTTTTTTATATTGGTCAATTAATGAAAAGGACAACAAATTTAAAATTGCTGAATACTAATTTATACTGTTTTGGTGTGTATGGTGGGATAAGTCAGTCAAGACACTCAATTGTAATTTTTTTTTTAATGCTCATAATCAAATAACAATAAGGCAAACTTTTAGAATTTCATATTTTTTGAATTGTAAAAAACCTCCCAAAATTATTTAAATCATCGACAATATTGCAATTTAATTAATGAAGTCCAGAAAATGGGAGGATTTTTTTACTGATTTATTTTGATTTACAAAATTGCTATAATAACTGTATAGCAACAGGTACCTAATTGCAACAAAATTCACCCCATTTAAGAAGATCTAGTTTGCGCATATCTTCGCAGACAAGAGACTTTTAATCTCAAATGTAAAATGTTTATATTCTGTTCACAGTTTGTGGTTAATTGTTTAGTTATTCTTTTAGCAAATTGCTTATTAGACTCCAGTGTACAAATTAACTAACAAGTTAGTTGCTGACTAATATCTTTGATGTCAGCCTGATTGCTAACGGAAAACCTCATTAAGCTTTGCTTTAACTGTTTCAAACATGAGTCAGGCATTGATGATGGTGGTAATCAGAAGGAAATTTGGGCAGTGATATTTCTCTCCTTTAAGCCCTATTTATTTTAAGTTTATGTAACTGTTTACTAACAGCATACCTTTAACATGTGAATAAAGTTCCAACTGCTTTTGAAAGTAGAATGGGAGGCAGATCTTTTAGTTCTCAGGCTCCTCTCCTGTGGAACCAACTACCAGTTTTAGTCCGTGAGGCAGACACCCTGTCTACTTTTAAGGCTAGGCTTAAAACTTTCCTTTTTAATAAAGCTTATAGTTAGAGTGGCTCAGGTTATCCTGAGCTATCTCTAAGGTTATGCTGCTATAGGCTTAGACTGCTGGAGGACATAAGGACCACTTCTTCCTCTGCTACATTTCCTACAACTCTCCACTTACATGCTAACTATTGATGCCACTTGCTTGTTGATTTCTCTTTATACGTAGAAGGTGACTCTGACCAAATGCTACTGATATAAATTATAATTTATGTTTTCTTTCATTAAAAAGTGCTTTTTGCACTTAGCTATCATGATTTTTCTGTAACTCCTTCCTGTTTTAGAACACCCAGCATGTGGCTGGTACCGACCTGGGTTCTGCTAAAGTTTTCTTTACATCTTGCTTTAAGCTTGACCGGGATGTTTCTATATTGATTTGACTGATTTGGGTTTATTTTAGATAGAAATGGAGTTTATAACATCAGACGTGTTGGTCATGTAATGTGGAGCTACTGGGTTGAGTGATGCTCCTCACCAGCTTTCAGCAGAACAATCTGGTCATTCTGGCAGAGATTCATGAAGCCGTCAATTCGCTTTGCAAACTCCACCACATATTGTATGGCGTCTGTGATCTTGACTGCACAGAGCTGCCACATCGCCTCCTGAGGCTGAACAGAACATAACAGGAAGGTGAGAAATAAGGTGAGAAAGGAGGTCAGAAAACAGGACAGAAAAGGTGTTAAATGGGTTTAAAAAGGCTTCAGGGATGCTGTTGATGTCTTCATGCCTTTTTTTAATCAAAAGAAGACAGTTTATCCTGAGTTGAGATTAGACAATCATGTAGAAGGTTGATGTCAACCCAACACATGCTACATAACGTTCTTTTTAATCACATGGAGGAATCTAAAAGAAGATGGGATGTATTGAGTATAACGCAGGTTGAAATAAACCTGATTCAATCTGACTTTAAATTTTGTGTAGAAAACTTTTGAAAGCACCGATTGAGCAAACAGACCTTATTTTGAAACTTTTCCACCTCTTCCTGCAGGAAACAGCTCCTCTCCTGCAGCTCCTCCCTCAGGTACTGACACGTCTCCAAGTGAGACTTCGAGATGATTTGAGCCAAGTGATCTGAAACCAAACAAAGATTCAGTCTGCTGGGTTGGAATTAAAAAACAATCAGAATCTGGTCTAATTCTTGGTCTAGTTTTATACTCATGCATTCAAGTAAAGACTTTAAAGAGTTATTTAGAAGTGATGCACTTATTTTTTTCACATTTAAACATTTATAATGACTAAAGAGGACCAAGTTTCTGGAATTGAACTGTTCTGGTTCTACTCAAACATTAAGCAGAGAAAGCACAGGAATGATTGTTCTCTGGAAAGGTTCTGATGCTTCTTCCTGTGCATCCTCACTCAGACAACCTGTCCGCTCGCTGCTCCATCACAGTTATCATCTACCATCCATCAACAGGCTGCTCAGAAAATTAGAATACCCGGACTGAGTGGGTTATTTTGGCTGCAGCCTTACATCATAAAGATAAATCACACACAGAATATAAAGTTCTGTATTATGAAAACCCAAAATTTATAAGCCTCAGAAAACTGTTGTGAAAAAGATATGCTGTGATTAAAGAAAGTTAAGCGGAAGGTAAAAGGTGCATCAGCAACAAGAGCCTTAAGAGGATTGTAGAGGAAAATCCATTCAGAGAGAGGACTAAGGCCGGAGTCAGTGCATCAAGATCCACTGCGGTCGGACTATTTATAGAACTGGTCTGAACGCAGTGGATCTTGATCAGAACCAAAGAAACCATCAGAAGTGCCCTAGTGTCCTCGGTGGGCCGTCCTGCATTTCATTTGGAGCTCAAGGTCCCTAACCTGACTCCGGCAGATGGATTTGCTCCACATATCCATCTGGAAACCTTCCGTCGAAGTAACTTAGGGAAGGGGTGAAAATACTGGTTAGCTGATTGGCCTATGTTGGTGATAGACGGGCCAAATAAACCAATCAGATCAACAAAGCATATGACGTACTAACAGCCAGGCTACTCTTGCCGAAACCAGTCGGGAGAAGAGCAAAAACATCTTTTCCTCTGAGAAAAGCCTCCAGAGCAGTGTTTTGCTCTTCTTTCAGTGAAGAAATACTCTGTAATTCCCATAAAACTTGCTCGATAGCCACGCTAACGCTAGTTTCATCGGCTGAAGCCGCCATGTTCTTTAGCCTGAACTGTTGCGCTTCTCGTTGCGTCACACCTCAACCCGCCTCAAAGCCAACGCTGATTGGACGTTTGTTTGGTGAACGGCTCCAAATTTTCTCCAACCGAGAGTCTCCAGACTGATCTGCGAGAGAAACCTTGAAAGCTCGCGAGATCAGGATGGTCTCACGAGGCTACAAGGTCCCAGAGTCTAGTGAAAGAGGGGAGAGGCACCAAATCCATGCTGGTCCAAGTCTGGAGAAAGGCTTCCATACGCAGCAACATTTTTTAGAGCATCTCATTATTGCATCTGCTGACAAACTTTGTGGAGGTACCAGAGGTACCTACCAAAATCTGGTCTAATGACCATAACGGTATTGTGGGTGAGTTGATAGCAAACCAGCCTGAACAGAGCCCCAAAAGAACCTATAGGGTAATGTTACGAGGGTCACTACCAAAGCATGCTGGGCTTCCATCGGACCTCAGCAGAACCACAGGCTGATGGCCTCCATGCAGAACTGTGCTGATGCAGAAATATAGATGTAGAACTTAGTGTTCAGCAGCCTGAAATGTCTTAAGTTATTAAGTTAGTGAAAAAAACACAAAGCTAATCTAGAACAGAAAATCCAAAAGCTTTTTATACACTGAGCGAAAAGTCCAAGGAAGAACCTTCACAGACCTGCAGACTTTTTCATAAGAGCCACAATCCTTGAAAGTCTTTCTGAAAATCATGAATCTGAGATTATTCATGTCAAACCTCTTTAAATAACATCAGCATCATTTTAGACCTTTGACTAATAAAAATAGGGGGTAAAAAAAATAAAATAAAAATAATCTTTAAACGAGGCGTTTCTTTGAGCTTCAGAGTCATGCTTTTAGTTAATGAGAATAAAACTACGGATAAAAAGTCTGAGATTATACTGGAGCTTCTGTTTGGATGAGTTTGTGAGTTTTGGGGGTTGTTGTACAGTAAATCTCCTGGGAAAATAAAGAAAAGATGATTTTCCCAAACGAACACCCAGCTATGTCCCAGTTGGTCCTAATTAACAGATAACTAATTACCTCACAGAGATTTTAATGAGCTCTGATGATGAGGTTCCAAACCTCCTGCTATTTTAAACCACCTACTGTCTCCGTTTGCCCCACAGTCAGCATCTTTACTCGCTTTTTTCCTCCCTCGCTCTCCTCCTTGGCTCGTTATGCCTTCGTTTTTGCTTTCTGCTTCACCTCTTTCAGCAGATTTCCTCATCATCCCTGTTTGTTTTGCCCTGCAGCTGCAGACAGCCCCGCAGCACATTTTATGGATGTTCATCCAAAGCGTTTCACACATTGCAGTCAGGAATGAAGCCTGTTTGTTTCAGGATAATGATGGAGATCGGAGCTGGAATCCGACAAGAGACCCAGAGAATTGGTAAAGGACCACAGTGGAGTCTGGGTTCTAAACATTTATGGGTTCCAAAAGTCCTTTAAGAAGAGTTATAGAGGATGAGCATGCATCCACCATTTGACCTAATCTTTCTCTGGGTCTCAAACTGCTAATGAAGCCTGCAAATGGTCCATTATAGCTGTTTTTGAAAGGTATTCATTGTTAAACAAGTGAGGAAGATGACTAAAATACGTTTTGTCACCTCTCACAGCAACCAGTCAGCTTAAAGTATCATTTGCCGGTTGGAAGTAGGTGATCATTGCAACAAGAAAGTACACCCAACATGTTTTTCCCTTTTGTTTTAACGTCATCTTTTTTATGCATCGGATCAATATGAAGATTGTTCTAAAACCATTTGTGCCAAGGTTCTTTTCAAACACTGTTGTAATGTAATGGTTTTGGTCGGACTTACCATGAGCAGCCGTGGTTGCTGTTGGAGATGCATCTCCGTTGCTGAAGGAACAATACGGGAAGAACTCGTCACTGTGTCCGTAGTCCCACAGCGGCTCCGGTTTGATTCCATTGACATCCAGGCCAGACTGATCTGGAGACGGCTGAATATCCAGGTAAAGACCCCCCCGTCCTCCGTCTCCTCCACCTGACTCTGCCTGTTTACAGGTGACAGAGCTCATGTAGAAATTATTGGTAATCAAAAGATTATTTTGAAGAGGTAAAACTACAGACTTTGGACGTCAAAGATTCTCCATCAGGTGAGCTTCTTTCCATGTAGCATCCCAGGTCATCTGAAAGCTCCGTGAGACCCGTGGAGCACAGGTTGTACTGTGGGGACAGAGACTCTGCCTCGTCGGGACTCGGGCTGCCAACGCTGGGTGGGGTTCGGAGAGGAACCTGCTGCTGCTGCTGTTGGAGGCGGTGCTTTTGAACCTCAGCATATAAACTGTCCCGCTGCTTTTTAGACATCCGGCCGAACTTTACAGCTGTGTTGGAGGAAGGTTGAGAACAGGATGTGCAAATGTTTACTCTCACTGTTAGAACATTCTTCAATAACAAGGGCTCCCCAGGGTTGTATTCTCTCCCCATTTTATTTGCTTAATACATAGATGACTATCAGAGCAATTACAATTACTGTATTACAATTACAATGGGTGGCATAACGTTTAATAAAGTTTGCATCCTGTAATTAATGCATGACTTTCAAAAAGGCTTATTTTTTAAACATGAGTGCAGTGATCAACAACCAAATAGTGGAGCAGGTGCCTCAACATGAAAAGCTGGGATTGCCTATTAATAATATACTGAACTTCATTAACCAGGTAGAGTCACTGACAAAAAAAGCATGGCAGCATTTTATCAGAAACTTGGAAACTTCCAAAAGGATTTTTATTCTTGTTTTATTGGGTCCAATTTTATCTTTTAATTCATCCATTTGCTTAGGCCACCTTCAGTCTGGAATAAGAACTGTTCAGGGTATTTGAAAAACAATGCCGTAAAAATCATTCTAATCCATCTTGTAATATTTGGGAAGCTGACTATAACATTGTTACCATTCAACTAAACTGGATGTAAAAGCATAACCCTACCCCCAGGCAAGTTTTCAAAACTTCCAAAGCGTAAAAGGTCAAGAGTCATTGAGCTAAGTACAGCGAGGGGAATAATAATTTGTGAAATAGCAGAGGGAAAAAAGAATTAAAGACATAAAGAATGGGATTGCAAATCATAATTATGGCATTGGGTACAGAAGGATTTCTAAACTTCTGAATGTTCCAGTGAGCACTGTTGGGGCGATAATCAGAAGCGGAAAGAACATAATTTCACCATAAACCGACCACAACCAGGTACCGCCAGGTACCCCCCACAATATTTCTGACAGAGGAGTGATAAAGATCATGAGAAGAGTTGTCCAAGAGCCAAAAACCACATGTGGAGAGCTTCAGAAAGACCTGGAATTAGGTCTTTCTGAAGCAGGAAGACCTAATTCCTACAATTGTTTCAAAGGTACAGGTGCAGGTACAATTGTTTCAAAGAAAAAAGTACTGCACTCAACTGCCATGGCCTCTATGCACGCTCACCACGCAAAACTCCACTGCTAAAGAAAAAGCACGTTAAAGCTTGTTTAAAGTTTACTGCAGAACATTTAGGCAAGCCTGTGAAACACTGAGTGAATTTAGTCTAGTCAGATGAGACCAACACTGAACTCTTTGGATGCCATAATAAATATCATGTTTGGATGTCAAACTGTTTTTCGGCATATGTTATTGGCAAACTTTAAATAATAGAAGGAAGGATGAATGGAAAAATGTACAGAGACATTCTTGATCAAAATGAGCCCAAACACATAGCCAAGGAAACTCTAAGTTGGTTTCAGGGAAAGAAAATAAAGTTGCTAGAACGGCCCGGCCACTCACCTGACTGGAATCCAAAAACATTGCCAACAAAGGCTTTTGTACAAAGTATTAAATACATTTAAGTGAGTTTGTTCAATTCTTTTTCCTTTGTTTGATTTCACATTATTACACATGACTTAATTTCTGGACATCTATATTTTGATTTCTTTGTATATGTGGGCTGCGTAGATTGTTACCGATATCTGCTGAAAATGTCAATAGCACCTCTAGAAACATATTTACTGAGAAAATGGTGGCATGTTCAATACTTATTTCACCTGCTGTTTGGGGACGAGGTGGGGGGTTAAGTTAGGATGAGGTCAGGACGAGAAAAGCAACAGTAAATTTGATATGAGTAAATAATCCAAGTTCCTGAAATAAGACAATAACATGATTGACAGGTTGTAGCAGTGGCTGTAGTCGCCATAAACAAACAATAGAAAATATAAAATTCATAGGCAGAAAACTGGAACACTATCACCTGGGTAATAAGATCACTCCCACTTTCAACGTAAATCGCAAGCACCTTTATTTCCTGACTAGACTTTCGGTCTGGAAATTAAAGACGCACATTTTGTTATTCAACGGCAGTCGCCCTGATTGAAAACATAGAGGGCAGCAGTGAGACTGTTTTGCGCCAACTACTGCAGAACATTAACACAAACATATCCAACTCTGCACAGGTATATAAAATAGCACACTTAAAAAGTGGATGGAGGTTAGGGCTGGGTATTGTTAAAAAATTTTCGGTTCCGGTACCAATACCGATACCTTCACTTCGATACCGGTTCCTGAACGATACTTTTTTCGATACCAGTTTTATAATATCAATTCGAAGAAAAAGAAAATTACACAACATAAAAAAGTACAAATCTTGAGTTTTATTTTAAGCTCTGATTTTTCCATTTACATTTTTCCTCTTACATAAAAAAAAATAAATCAGTGTCTAATATTCACTGTTACATTGTGAGGACATTTTTAGTTAGCAGTTTTCCCTTAGAGAAATTAACATGTCTGCTTTCTCAGGAGACAAACAAGCCCGTTGAATTGGATCCTACTGACAGCGCACCGCTGGTATGTGGGGGTCTGAGCGGCTCCCACAGAAATATTGGAAGGCAGGATGAACCGACTGCACTGATTAAGTTTTCAGGTGGATTTTCCCACTTAAAACCATAATAAAACTACTTTATTCCCACTGATCACAGCAGATATAGCTGCAAGGCAGAGAAAGGATAGAGTAGCTCCGCCCAACGCGCATCAGAGCCACTTTTGCACTGCGCAGCCAGAGCAGCAAAGCTGCTTCAGCTGTGCGTCAGAAGCTGTAACAAGCAGCAAAAAGGAAGCAGCAGACACGATTTTACTAATCCTGCTGCGTCCAGTTTGAAAGCAGCATTATTCACTCCGCTCTGGCTTTGCTCTGCCCACGGGCTGCTGAGGAGGATGGTCACGCTGGCTGCGGTCGGCTCTTCTTGCTGTCAAACACAGAGCGACTTTCTGCTCTTAAATTGTTTCCGTGCACGATGTATTGCATTGCGCACTATTGGCATCAGTCTTAATAAAGTGAAGCCGCACTTTTGACCTGGGGGGCATTTTAAAGGGGTTCCATGACGCTCGCAACCAGTTCGCAACATATACACATGAACCCTGGCTGTAGGCGGGACCACCTGTGTATTTTTCCTGGATGACGCAATCACGTTAAGTGTTACAGCCAGTCACCGAAACTTGGTACCGAAAGAAGAGGCATGTTTCGATACTCGGTAGGACCGAAGCATTTCGGTCGGGACCATAAAAGAACCGATGTTCGGTACCCGGCCCTAATGGAGGTTTAGTCACTCTTCAAGGAAAGCTAAGATCTATGCATTCGCTCCTGTCCATCTACTACAGACAGTCTTAACTTTTGCCATCGGAACAAAGATATCAATAAAACCCTTCTATAAAACCAGCACGGTGAGGAAATCTTTCATTGCCAGGATCCTCCTAAACTCAGAATTGATTGTGTTGAGAGATTGTTGTTGCCCTTTAGTTATAATAAAGCTCAACAGAACTGAACTTATTTGGGTTTGGAAAATAGCTTGATGGTAAAACTTCCTTAGTAATAGATATACCAGAAAAAAAGGACATGTGGGACCAGTGTATTTCTAGCAAACGATGATATGGCCCACAGACATCAGGTGATGTGGAAACAGAGGCACAACTGCAGTCTGTAAATACCAACTGGGTCATGAACTGGGCAAAAGTCGGAGTTAAGTGGATGCGTCCGTCTATGAAGTCATCATATTAAGTCGGGGTGAGGCTGGAAATTGTTTACAATAAGTCTTGCTTCAATGACAGTCTATATCATGTAGGTCTAATCCCCACTTTATTGCTAACTTCAGTGTGTGCTTTAATAAGCCCATAAAGGAAGACGATAACAAACCAGGTTTGCATGCCGAGTGCACACCGCCATGCAGGCGAATGCCAGCGGGGCGGGGCAACTTTTTACTCATCCAGATTTGAGTCAACTCGAGTTAATTTTTCATGAATACCTTACATATATATATAAAGGTACAAGAAAATGTAAGAAAATTTAAGTCCATCTCACCGTCTCTGGACATGCCTACAGCCAGGCATTTCTGCAGACGACAGTGCTGGCAGCGATTTCGGCTCGTTCGGTCAATCTGACAGTTTTTCTGCCGGGGACATGAGTAGGTGGCGTTACTCTGCTGACTCCGCCTGAAGAAACCCTGAGACAAAAGACAAGACAGCATCACTTCAGAGCATTGAAAATGTCTATGATAGAACAGTACCTGATCTATGATATGACTTGTTTGAGGTCATTTGCTTCACAGCCCTTTGCATCGTCACTCGTCAGTAAAATCATCATAAATTGTTGGTTGTTTAATCTCAGCCAACCTGAGGTACTGAAGCTGAGCACTAAGCTATGGACATGGCTTTATGAATCAGAACCTCGAAACTGATCTTCTCCATGAAGCATGTTTCCATTTCTATTACAAATACAGTTGCAAATAATTCAACATTGACAAATTATTCCAAAAAAAAAAACGTAAATAAATCTTAAGTGAAACCAAACGGGATCAACAGAGTATTCTCATGGGTAGTTGCCCAGGGAAGCACTACAATTGGGAGGCAAAGAAGTTCCAGTTTGAGAAATAAGTGTATTTTTAGTAGGAAGAGCTCACTGACATGTGTCTACCCGAGTGAAACGACTCTGCAAGTGAGAGCACTGAAGGTAACGGACCGACGTCAACACACTGTGCCAGCCTCTTTGGTGTGTTGACTTTATTTAGACCAGCTTTTTTTTAAAGTGAGAAGGTAGCAAAATAACAATTCATTGCGGGGCGACCCATGTTTGAAAAACACGCGTTAACCTGCTATTTTCAGTGGAAAAGACGCTTCATTCACTGCCCATTTTAGAGGATTTACTGAATTTTCTGTGGTTCTTAGAAGGTAAGTTGTGTCAATCAAACTGGACCCTTGTGGACTTTGATCTTCTCTTGGTCTTTAGCAAACAAGTACCACACTAACTGAGGCACCACCTGGAAATCCTATGCATCTTCACCAGATCTTTACTTTTGCAGTGAGTGGTGTTCAGAGGAGTTTCCCCCTCTGGTCTTCTAATGATTCAGCTGATGGACATGCTCCCCAGAGGTATTCTGTGGGGTTGGCTTATAGGGATAATTATCCTTCAGTGCCACAAGCAAGAGATGTAACTCCTTTCTCTGCATTAAGTTGAACTTGTTCCAAGTTCACTTTGGACTGTGTTCCTGTCAGAGGTACATTCCACTGGGAGGAGACCTCCAGGGAAGACCCAGAAGTTGCTGGGGGAATGATTTATACCTCTGAACTGGGAACAGCTTAGGGTCTGTCAGAATGAGCGGTGGAGGATCACTCGGATGTCTGGGTTTTCCTGTACTGCACATGGTGTCTATGTGACCCAATGTCAGATATGGTGAAGAAAGATTATGGATAATTTGTTTTGTGCATCTGGACTAAAAGAAAAGTGTCAATGCACATTTATAAAAAAACACAGAGGTCATTAAAATCCTGAGTTCAATCAGGAGAAATGAAACAAGTAGATCAGAAGTTAATTTCTTAATTAATTAATAAGCACCTTCTCATTAATGAGTGACTTGAAGGTTTAGGATCACATATAGGAGATGGCGATGCTTACCTTACAGCCCTCGCAGGTAATCACACCATAGTGGATCCCTGAGGATTTATCTCCACAGATCTTACAGGGGATGATTTCAATCTGAGCTGCAGGAAGGAAACAAAAATGGTCAGAAACAAAGAGCTCAGAAACAGGGTGAAGACGCTGCTTCTGAGCCAACAGATGAATCCAAAAACCCATTGACTTTCTTCTCACGACATCACAGGATTACTTATACAATCATCTAGTTCATGATAAAAACAGAGTCTTATTTTAAAAATCACAGCTAAAAAAAATATTGTTTTCCAAACTGTTTAAGGGCTTAGAACAGTGACTCGTCTAAAGCTTGATTTAAAATAATCTTTGCTGCTGGGCCTGGAAAAAAAAAACAATAGAATCAGAGAGAAAGCCAACAGGACCACTACTTTTTGATCAGCTTTAAAGAAGCAGGCTCTGTATAAAAGAAAAGTGTTTATACCAAATGAATTCCAGGACATATAATTAAAAAAAAATCTAAATTTATGTGTTGAAAGTGTTTATTGCACATGTTAAAGGCTTTTCCACTCAAAAGCAGAGACACATTAAGAGTAAGGGTGTGCAAAATAATCGTCATGACGATGAATCGCGATTCTGATTTTTGTGATCTACTGCATCGATTCTTAATTACCAAAAAGGAATAAATAAAATACATGAATGGTTGGCACACATCAGCCAAAAACAAGTGGAATACAACTTTCAGTCCAGCATATGTTGCTGCGGATACCGCGACGATTCGTTCAAAAACAAAACATGGAGACTGAGAAAACTTGCCCAGCTCCGTCACATTCCAAGTCTGATGTTTGGATGCATTTTGGCTTTAAAATCAAAGAAGATAAAAACGAAATTGATAGGATGCATGTGATTTACAAAAGGGGAAATGTCAAACATTTGAATGTTTCCGTTTCATTGGTTTAAAGGACCACTGAGGCCATGTAAACGGCACTGTTATTTTAAGTTTTATAAATCCTAAGCACTTTTTGTCAGTGTGTCCACGCCAGTAATAGTAATATTTCTGTCCAGTATTTGTTTCCATGGCAACACCTTCAAAAGTTGTTTCAGTAAATACAGCTATGTATGAATTCAGTTGCTTTCAGTTATGTATCAATTGAAGACACGATCCAGATCACACCCAGTCAGCCACTGGTAAGGGCTGGATCTTTTTCTTACAGTGTTCAGTGAAAATATAGCAATATTTCAAGTATCGCGATGCACCGTGATAGAATCGCATCGTGGCATGTGAATCGTGATTCGGATCGAATCGTGGCTTCTTTGCCAATACCCACCCCTAATTAAGAGTCAAAACAGAAAAGCATAAAACCACGTCTGGGTGTGAACTTTTGTACTCTGAAATAACCTGAATAAGAACTGTTCAGTTCTACAGCAGTGGAAGACGAAGCAGAAAAAAAAATCATAATTTGGTGTATCAATTATTAAAATTGGTCATGATCATATTCTGAACTGAGGTGTTAAAAACTTTCAATTAAGACAAAACTCAGGTTAAGGCAAGGCAAGTTTATACATCCCATTTCAGTACAAAGACAAATCAAAGCTTTTAACATGAATTAAACAACAAAAAAGGAAATAAAGTCAAGATAAAAACATGAAAAAAGCAGCTAGCAAAGGAATCAAAACTCTTTTATTGACTTAAACTTGTGGTTTTGTAGTTTCTTAAAATAATAATTTAGCCTGTGGAGTAAAGCCCCAGCATAATATTTACAACAGAAGTAATGTTTTAATCTGTTTCTATGAGAGAGCAGAGAATGAGAGGTATAAAAATACAGCAAACATGCTCGTTAGGGCCACGATTTTCTGCGGATTTACTGTTAGATCTGATCTGTCAGACAGCCTAGAGCCAACCTGACTGAGTGTATTTATACCCACAGAGTGACAGCTCGGCTCTCAGATGCTATATTGAGCAGAGGGATGTTATGTAAGAGTGCAGCCACATTAGCACAACAAACAGAGAAGTTTGACATATCAAACACTCCTCTGTAGTCTGACTTTAAAACTGATCCAGGATCAGAATAAACCTCTAGCTTTGCTTTAAAAGATTACCATCAAATAAACTCAGTTTGGACCCAAAGATCAACTTACTGCCTGTAAAAAATATAACATAGCATCAAAATTAAATGTTTGAGCAGCGCTAAGCTTTCTCTGCCTGTGGGCTGGTACCCGTCTGAATGGTTGGGGTTTTTAGTGGGGGTCTTCCCCCCCCTCGGTCCACCTATGGTTTGGCCCCTTGTCTATCTCCATATGTCCCCTACAGCCTTCAGCATGGGTCCACCTGCCACTTGCTGCTTCTTTTTCTTTTAGATATTCGTAAAAAAGGTCTGAGCTACATGAATTTGCTTGAATTGGGAGGTTAAAGTCAACCCTCTACTTTAAATATTTTGTGCAATGAAGCTGCAGCATCTTAACATGTCAGGGCATGGGGTCACTGCATAGCCAGCTGGAAATGATGGTGGAAAAAAATGTATTTATACTTTAAGGGTGAGAGCTGCAGCAACTGATCCAGCCTCTGCAGATCTGAGACGTGTTTAAGATGGGATGAAACCGACACCGGCTGAGTAGCTTCAGCTGGATGAAGCTGGTGCTCGGACATGAACTGGTAAACGGTAAAAAATATCTTATGTTTGAACAACTTTGCAGGGTTTGGAAACAAAGAGCAAACTCAGACAGAAAAGCTGCAGCCTACACACCAACACAGCCTCAGACGCTAAGGCCCGCGTGCTGCAGTCTCCTCTCTACTGTAATTAGCTCTACGAATGTTAATCCCGAATGAATTCAGCATTTCAACATCAAAGCAGATGTTGAACAAAGCCCCCGCCTAAAATTAGAGCTGATGTGGGAGCAGCAGATATTTATACGTACAGCTGCAGACTTCTGATTGGGTTCTAACATCCAGCAGCGTCCCCCTCAGACCGAGCCCTGAGGCCTTCCAGGCTACGATATTTTCTTCTGTTCCGGGAGATAATAAAACATTTCATGAAGAAGAAGAATCTAAATGATGAGAAGAGGGGGGGGGGGCTGAGGATAACTGCTCAGTGGGTTTCATAAGAAATTAAAAATAAACATAATTTATTAGCATTTAAACACCTTTATTAAGGTTTATACCACAGTATATGAAGTCACATAAGCCTGATTTATTTCTGTAAATCTTTAAACCTGAAATAAAAATAAATAAATCTTTCTTCAATGAAACAGGAATGCTTAGTAGTGCAGTGTTAAGCACTGCTGCCTTGCAGCAAGAAGGTTTTGGGTTCAATTCCCCAGCCCAGAGTCTTTCTGCATGGCGTTTACATGTTCTCCCTGAGCATGCGTGGGTTCTCTCTGGGTACTCCGGCTTCCTCCCACAGTCCAAAAACATGACTGTGAGGTTAAATGGCTTCTCTAAATTCTCTTTAGGTGTGGGCGTGTCTCAGGTTGTTTGTCCTGTTTTTCTCTGTGTTGCCCTGCGATGGACTGGCGACCTGTCCAGGGTGGACCCCGCCTCTCGCCCGTAGACAGCTGGAGGTAGGCACCAGCACCCTTCCCGACCCCAACAGGGTTAAAGCTTGACAGCAAATGGATGGATGGAATGAAACATGTTTATTGTGAATTCAAGTTTTTTTTTTCCATTTATACATAAATTGTTGTTTAGAGATGTTTTAATGGGACCATTTCTGTTTATAATGGTGCAACACTGAGAATTACGGTGGCCCTGAAGTGCAAACTGCAACTACAAATCTAAAAGCGCAACTACATTAAGGAAAACACAATTACATTAACCTACCGGAAAAGGTAGGTACCAGTGGGAAACATGAGACATCGCTGATTGGACGACGGCGCCGTTTGACCCTTGAACCGCAAGTTGCGTCGTCTGAACAGTCCAGCTTCTTTTAAGTGTGTCTTCAGTGTACGCAAACTAACTGAAGTTTGGTGATTAGTCTCGAGCATATCCAGTATCGCCTCGTACGTTTGTCCTGATTCAAAATATTCCTGGATAACGGCAGCTATGTTTGGGGCGCCGACAATATCCATGTTTTCAAAAGCCGCAGCAGGCAGAATGACTTCCGGTTCAAGGGTCAAACGGCGCCGTCGTCCAATCAGCGATGTCTCATGTTTCCCACTGGTACCTACCTTTTCCAGTAGGTTAATGTAATTGTGTTTTCTTTAATGTAGTTATGCTTTTAGATTTGTAGTTGCAGTTTGCACTTCAGGGCCACCGTAGAGAATACCAACTAACACATCCCAGCAAAGTGCAGTAGTGTTTCACAGTGAGCTTGTCGCAGATATTTTTCATTTATGCCCAATATTGAAGCGTGGTCTGCGCTGTTATTCCATGCCACATGCAAGAGGGACAAGCACTAGGACAAAACTAGCTGTGGGTTTAGATACGGCAGAGGGGGTGAGGAAGTGGGGCAACTTTGTTGCTCATTGCAAATAAACAAGTCTATAATTCCTGTAACTTTAAAAAGCATCCACACCACCAACATATCTTCTGTGGCAGACTCATGCATCAGTTGGTTGCATGCAGCCATAATCCTCAATTGTTTTTCCTTAAAAGAACTGTGTTTTTTTTTTTAGTGTTGTTATATTGGTGGAATGTCTGATGTTTAATTTTAGCTAATAACTGCTAATACAGGTAACCTGTCAATGATATCATGCATCCTTATTATAACACAGTTAAATAGTTATTTTGTTGTTTAAAAAAAACTCTATAAAAGCTCATTGTGTATCTTTACTTAGCATTAAAAAAAAAAAAACTATATTTCCACCATGCAAACTTTTAAACATTTTTAGTTTTTATAAAAATTACGCGTTTTTTTACTTACTATTTTAGGTTCTATGAACTTATTCCTGTGGTTTGAAAAGCTAAAACATTAAGTCATAGTAACTGGTAATAATTGATTGGCTTTAATAAACAAATTGTACACTTATTTGAGATGACATAATAAACATTATAATCCAACTGTTATCAAAAAATAATCCAAACATTTATGTTGTAGAAAAGTGTGTCTTTAAGGTTATCAACAAAATTGAGGCAATCCAGAGTGAATCAAAAGCAACCTTAATATAAAACGTGGCACAGAAGCAAAATGAGCTATTCTTACTTCCTGAATGAAGCAGTTGGAAACAACAATAGCAAATAGGTAACTGAAGCATGACTAGAACTAAACATAAGATGCTGTAAACAATCATAAATACCAGAGAGCAAAACATGATTAGAGCAAAAAGGAACTCCTGCAACATCTCAAGAGTTTAATATATGTTAAAAGGCACCATCCATCACAAAATATATGTCACTTGGTTCAAAAAGGAAACACTTTGAGCTTAAACAACATCACACTCGGTGAGGGTTTACCCATCGTCTATCTATCTATCTATCTATCTATCTATCTATCTATCTATCTATCTATCTATCTATCTATCTATCTATCTATCTATCTATCTATCTATCTATCTGCCTCGCTCTTCCTCCTCCTCTGAGCCTTTTCATGAGTCAATTTGAAGGGAAACTCATTTTAATGACTCATCAGCTGTCAGAGCGGCATCCATCAACCAAACCGCAATCTTTCATGTTTGTCGCTCAAATCTGCAGCGAAAGAAAACACTCGTCACACAGCGGAGCATGCAGAGGCGCCGTGTGACTGAATCCCTTTGAGCTGAGGGTTGCTGGACTTTGTAGAAAGCCTGCTCTGGTTTTTCATCACTTGTGCTCTCAGATGAAGCTGAGATTCGTCTCATCTCAGCTTCCCAGGCTGTAAGCTGCAGTCATCGTCAGAGGAGATCTAGGATGGAGTTAGGTTGTAATAAGCACTTGATGTTAGAAAATTCTTACTTGTTTTTGCCAACTATAACAAGATAAGCAACTCTCTGTATTAATCTGCTGGTTGACTAGAAGCAAAAGGAGCGCAGAGGACTTTTCCTCATAATTGACTGCAACAACAAATTCACATCGACATTTCTGATCTGCTATTATAAAGATTCATAAGGATTCCTATGATTTTCATGCCACATCACCTGCAGGACCGACTGTGCTGCTAACAGACAGTTCTACTGGTGGAACCCCGCTTCCTACAGCAACGAGTCCAGCCCTTTAATCCACTTCTTCCTGTGTGAAGCCAGTTACAGCGAGGGTCTTCCAACGGCAGACATATGGCAACACACATGGTGCTCTAACACAGCCAGTCAGCAGACGAAGCAGCAGCTTGTTCATCAGCCACAGTTGGTAGATCGATCGCTTTTCCTTCCCTGCAGAATGGAGGGATGGAGATTCTACAGACTGAAACTGCTGTTAGAATTTGTCTTTTCTATGCAGCGGTTGAATCGTGAGACGGGTGCTAACCTTTAAACTTGAACCTCATTATGCAGTCTATGCTTGGTTTTGAGCTGAAACCAAAAACAATGCAGATGTAAACATCTATGTGAACCCCCTTTCAGAGGTTTCAAGGTTTCAAATCAGTCTGGAGACTCTCCGTTAAAGAAAATTTGGAGCCGTTCACCAAACGAACGTCCAATCAGCGTTGGCTTTGATTCGGGTTGAGGTGTGACGCAACGAGAAGCGCGACAGTTCAGTCTAAAGAACATGGCGGCTTCAGCCGATGAAACTAGCGTTAGCGTGGCTATCAAGCAAGTTTTATGGGAATTACAGAGTATTTCTTCACTGAAAGAAGAGCAAAACACTGCTCTGGAGGCTTTTCTCAGAGGAAAAGATGTTTTTGCTCTTCTCCCGACTGGTTTCACCAAGAGTTTGATCTATCAATTGGCTCCTCTTCGTCGTCGCTCTGTTAGTACGTCATATGCTTCGTTGATCTGATTGGTTTATTTGGCCCGTCTATCACCAACATAGGCCAATCAGCTAACCATCTGGTGGAGTCAGGTTAACTATATACAGTTTCGAACTCAATGCTAATTCTGACATTTTGAACTGAAAAAGCTTCCTGGATGGGAAGCGAAACATCGTCAAACATGGAAACCAACCCCATTGGATTGTTTTTTTTGGAATGACTTTGACCTGGAGGCCTGAGAATCTTCACCAGTATCTGCATTTAGATTGAATTATAAATTAATCCTGCCAGAGCTGCTTTCTAAAGGTGACTTATTATAAGAGATGCAAACCAACTCCAGACACACAGGAACCAAATCTCCCTCATTTGTTATTTAATTTCTCCACACAAGTTACACACAAATTTTCTTAATGTTAAAACGACACCTGTAGACTGATGGATTTTTTTCATATGCAGTGTTATGCATGAGATCATCACTGAATGTGTTCCTATTTTTAGTGAATGGTGAACGGATCAGTTTTGAAGTAATGATGGTGAACCAGAGTGACGTTCACTCTGAGAAGAATGAGCGACACACACAGCTCACGTTGGCGTTTAACTAACATTACTTTTCATCGTCAGGTTTTGTGGCACTTATTACAGCAAACAACCTGACAGAGCAGCATGTCTACTGCCAGTACCAGTCTGCTCCATTCAGACTCATATGCTGGGATTCCTGATGCCAGTTTAGTAGAGCACTTAGCAGAGTTTGATCAACTAACAAAGGATGACTAGAGAGAAAGCCACGCCCACTTTCAGTTTAAAGCCACACATGGAGTTAAAGCATCAGAGGTATCTTTGTAAAAATCTGCTACTGAATGAGGAACGGAAAAATCATTTTGGATCTAGAACCTTTCAGCAGAAGCTGAATGTTCCTGTATGTTTCTGAAGTTCTGTGTATTTTGGCTAAATAAAGGATTCACTGCACATCCAGTGTACCTTGACTGCATGCAGTATTTTCCATTTCTTTCTATATATTATGATCACACATTTAAAAGGGGGAAATATGAGGTTCTCACCTGAATATTGGCTCAATCTGTCCCGTTTTATGACTTTATTTTTCAGGCTGGACTTGAGTTATATTTAATGATTGATAAATGCTTTGAATCTGACAGCACCTGGAAACTTCTTTCCCACTTAAATCCAGTGTAAGTGGCGAGCTTATGCTAATATTTTCATGGCTGTGTTGAAACTTTATGAAAGCTTTCTTTATCCAAGGACTTTGAGCATCTAAACAACTGTTGTTGCACTGCAGCAGCTTGTAGGTTTTACTCTGCATGCAGCCTTGACAAAACCAAAGCTGCGAATGAACACTTGAACTTTAAAAACCGTTCCCAGAGGAAGCTGCACTCAGATGCTGCAGCAGAAAGTGTAATTTACCGGATAGTGGGGATAAGTGGAGCCCTAATGAGCAGAAAGAACTTCACGGCAGCCACCGCAAATGCCAAAGCTGTGGGAAAAAAAACGATTCCCTGATGGATAAATTATCTCAAAACTGAGCTCCAAAGAAATAATAATGTTCCTCAAAGCCCAGATCAAAGACGATGTTTGAAACGTGTCGGCCTGCTGCTTCATCACCTGCTGCAACTGAAGTCCCTGAAGGCTCTGAATCTTTTCCTACGACGTGTGCTAAAGAAAAGCTGCTGCAAAGACAAGAGTGTGAAGATGGGGGTCAGTAAATCCAGGGAGCACTTGAACGCACCACAAGCAAACTGGATTAATTAATAAAGAGGCTTAAGAAATGAGCACAAGTGAACCAAAGCCAACACAGGCCATAAATAATTCCTGGATGACTGCATACATACAGGGGCGGTGTAATTCCTGAATAACAACAGCTGCTTACCGATTATAAAGGGATGTGGATAAATCAGTTGAGCAGCAGGTTTTTAGAAAATAGTTCATCATTAAAATCCTTATTTCTGCTGCTCATCAGAAATGACTCAAATCTGTGATTCTGTAAAAATTATGTTTTTTTTTTTATTTCTTTGTCGCAAATTTAAATTAAATTATGAAACTTAATCTTCATATAAATAGAAGAGCTTAAATGGTTTTTGCTCATATGTATATATTTTTTTACATTTCAGTTATTGAGACTGAAGTGATGTCACCTCTTCCTCCTCCTCTTAGTAACAGTTAAATAATCTCCTGGCTTTTGTAGTCCTCTGACATAACAAGCTGGCTAAATGCCTCCTGCTGCTGTTTTCCCCTCACAGATTGTAATTCTGCACAAGACAGATAAAAAAACATGGAACCAAATTCAGATGTATTTTGATGCATAATTAAGGATAGTTAGTTTATCTTCAGGAACAATTTAGATTTATGGATCTTCAGTTAATATAAGCAGCAAATACCCTATTTCACTCATTAGAAAAGACAAACTAAGGCTAAGATGGAGGAAAAGATCCAACACCTTAAAACAGCAAAGCTTCACGTTTAAACTATCTGCAGCAGAACAAAACTAGATGCTACAAAAATGTTGAAAGAGAAAATAAAGTTCAAACATTTGATTTGCTCTGTAGGGTTTCTTTTAATCTGACTTTTGCTGAACATGATTTATCAGTGGTCCCGTTGTTTGCTGCGCATGGAAAGATCAATAAAAGCATTTTTAGCACAAGATACATCACATTTGGCGCTTTAAAGAAATATCATTCTCTTCTTTTCAGTCAAGGAAAAACAGCACCTGGACGGTCTTAGCTCGGCGTCATGCCGTCCAGCCATTTTCACATGTCTCTTTAGGAAAAGAAAAATTTCACTTTTTTTTTTTTTTTTTAACAGAAATGTTAATTTCGTACTAATAGGTTAGTGTTGAATTATTTTCCATGCTGTAAACTATTTGCATGAAGGACCTCCTGCTGGGGGCCAAATCAGAGTACCATCAAACCATGAACAAAATGGAAACAGACTTATGTTGTGCATGAAATCTCCTTAGCTGACCAGAGGTGTAAAATACTATTTTCTGTCAAATAAAATGCATAATTTCATGATCTCTGTTGTGCGCCCTTTTATTATGGCATTTTTTCTTTAAATTTTTTCAAGGTTAGGGAACAAACATTAACTACTCAGGATTCAGTGCACATGAGAGCAGTGGGCTTTAGGCGGCCCTGCAAGGCTTTAAAACTGGGTTTGAATGGAGACTAAGCCATTCTCAGGAACATATCAAGGTGCTCATTCGTTAGCCTGACGTAGTCCTACTCAATTCTAGTCAGAATGAGTCTGATGCTGCTCCATAGAGCTGTGATTATGGGGCGTGTTTCGAACGAACCAGGAAAAAAAAATGCCTCTGCACTCAATTGGATAGACCTACAACCAATCAGAGCAACGGAGTGCGTGACGTATGTTAAGCGACGCATAGTTGTTGTCAACAAAAGTCAAAGCGTGCAGTTTCACGCCTAGAATAAGAAGATGAGCCTTGATCGCGTTTCTCTGTTCCTCTTTTAAAATTAATTTGCTGTCGATATCTTCTAGAACAGACCTAATAGCAGAATCTACTCACCTCAACTCTCCAGCGGCAGCCATTGTTGTTGTCACCCAAGCGCGCTTTGGTGACGTGGTTGATTACGTTACTGTTGATCATCTGTCCATCATCGTATAAAGCCCGCCCTGACAATTTGATTGGCCCGCCAGATATTGTGCGAGCATACTCGCGTTACTATTGAGCAATGCCAGACCGAACTTCCCAACCTCAAACCTTGTGGGCGGGACTAAGTTCGGAATGGTGACCCAGGCTACTCATTCGCAGCCTGGATTGATATTTACTTTTGATTATGGTCATGTTGGAGAATCCTGCTTCACAGCAGCAGGTTGAGCCAAACATCCTCTAAATGTGTAAGGTCATCTTTCAGCACGCCGTTTCACTTTTCTTTTACTAGTTCACTGCAGTTCCTCCAGCATTCTACCCTTTTCTGCTCTCTTTTTCTCATCGTCTTCTCCTTCTTTCCCATCGCCCGGCTTGCCACAGGTTTGACCCAGGCTGACACGGCTCATTGGCTTATCTGTAGCATTTGTAGCAGTGTTAATTATGTCAACCAGGACGAAGACGAAAATATTTCGTCAATGCCCCTTTTTCCCGTGACGATGACAAGATGATGACACACAAAACTTGTTTCCAGAAAATAAAAATATGACGAAAATAAAAAAAAAATGTTGTTAATGAGACAAAGACCAAACGAAATTTACAAGCCATGGCCGATTGGACATAAAAAAATGTGACCTTAACGCTCAGTCAGTAGTGGCACAGGGCTTTTACTCCTAGCTCAACTTCGCAGTCATTGCGTCTGCCTCAGATACCGGTGTACGGTTTGTTGGAGGAGCTGTCCGAAAACAACAATGTATGGAGCCATTTCATTTACAACACGAAGGACAACAACCTGCGTGATAATGATTGATCCTGCCGCCAATGCGGGTGTGGAGACACTGGATGAAGGATGCCACCAAAGAGTCTGCAGCTTCAAAATGGCAGGGAAGAACACAAGAAATCTCAAGCAACATCTGAGGTGCAAACATGCTGCCATATGGAAGAAGGTAAGGAATGGGTGGGCCTGTAGTAGTAGGAACGGGTGTGTGTGTGCGTAAGCATGTGGATGTGTGTGTGAGTGTGCCTTCCTGTGCCTGTATCCGTCCGTCTCTGTCATAGAAGAAAGATGTTCTACTGATACACTGGATATTATTCGTTTAAATTTCTTCCTCCCAACTAGATTCCTGACACAATGACCACAGTAAAATCAGACGTTGGGGAAGGAAGGGAAGTCTGTTGCAGAGATGTTGGGAGCCCCCCCACCGTACAAGCCTGACGCCAAAGAGCAGAAAAATCTGAAGAACTCAATGGGAAGGTGGATTGGGCGTTCTGGCCTGCCTGCAAGGACCATTGACGATAAAGACTTTGTGGAAGTCGACAAAAGGTTCGATGTGTACAGTGTGACATATTTAAAAAGAGAATCAATGTCTGGAGAAGTTCTATTCTGCACAGTGTTGACTAAAATGACAAAAATAACTACAATTTGACTAAGACTAAAATTGATTTTCTCCATCTAGACTAAGACTAAATTGGGAAGGTAATGACTAAATATGACTAAGACTGAAATTGATTTTCAACATTGTGACTAAGACTAAAATAAAAAATGCTGATGAAATTAACACTGATGTGTAACCTGGTCCCGGCATTCCGGAAGGCTTTACCATATTAACAGGAGAAGCGGCGCAAGTGAAGTTAGGCATGCGGTAATTTATAAATGTTTTAAATCAGGTTGGGTCTGTATTAGTGGGCAGGTGGCCGGATTCGAACCACGGACCTTGATTTTGACACATGTGGTTGAAGGTTCCAGCGAAGCAAGCTAAGAAACAACTAAAGCTACAGAACGTAGAAAATGGCGAAGAGTCCTAACTGTCCAGACATCTTTAGTGCGACGCCACCTTTTGACTCAAAGCGTTTTACTATTAAAGAAGTCCTCCAAGCCTTGGCACCTCTCTGATTGTTGATTAGTCTGAAACATATTTATTTTATCAAACAGAAGGCCATAAAAAAGGATATAGTTTTGGTAAAATTGACTGTTAAGAACCTCAGCTCAGAAAAGCCACATGATGAAGAACAAATAACAAAGAGGGTCAAAATCTATTCAACCGTTTTTTTTTTTATTTGTCATAAATGTGTGCTATATTATAAACCGGGCAATGCAAAACTGGCGGCCAAACAGCCCCACAGCATAATGCTACCACCACCATGCTGGAACAGAGATCTGAAGCTTTGAAAAGCTGACTCAACTTGTCTCTTTTTGGGACCAAAATGAAGACATTTAAACAAAAAAATAAGTAAAAATATTGAAATAAATCTACAAAAAGTCATAAGCATATTTCAATCAAAAATTTGTAATCAATGCCTTAGAGCTGTTGTGATTATCTTAATATAAACTTGCATTCCAAATCTTTGAATGTCATGATTTTCTTTATAGCAAAACTATTTTGTAACATCATAATGCATTACGTTCTGGTTCAGATACTTCCTAAAACAAATGCTTAACAAAATATGGTCAGTATTTAATATAGAGTGATGTGAAGTTTGCTGAGCACATTATGAGACTTAGAACCAGCATGAGGAAGAATATCTCATATCACATTTAGCAGAGACATTTTAGGACTTAGAGAAAACATGCTGATCAGTTCATGCAATTAGAATTAAGTAAAACTGAGATTTAGATAAGTTAATAACATTAGAGTAAGATTTTGTCCTTTCTTTTCTTTTTTCTGTTCATCTTAGAACAACATGTTTCCAGCTTTGGGGGACAGAACTCACACTGACATTCTGTGTAAACCTGCTGATGTTTACTTTACAAAGACTGAATTAATATTGGGAAAACTAAAAGCAGTATTTAATAAGCTTCAAAATGTTTAGAATATGTTACTTATTGCCACTATGTAAATCATTACAATGGTTACATCCTGAATCCTATGGGATGCTGTTTGAACCTTTATTTTACTTTTAGTTTGTTTTTGGAACAGTTAAGTTGAAAAACCACCAGCTATGATTTGTAAAGATTCAGCCAACAGTGAATCTCCAGATGTTATTTCAAAATATTAGAAATCAGTTTTCTTCATTATGACTATATTCTCTGTTAAGGTTGATAAATATGATGTATTAATTGATCAAAGGTTTGAATGGAAAAGATCAAACATTTCCAGACCAGTTTTATTTTAAGTACAAAGGCTCAGCCTCCTTAATGCAGGACACAATTTGGACCAGGTTTTAATTGCACATTCTGCATTAACAACGTACTAATTATTCTGCTTTAAGTTTTTCTTCACAGATGCTGCTAAACCTGAAACCTTTTCTGAAGGAAGACTCACGGTTTGTGCCAAATGTCATAGTAAGGTAGGAAAACTATTAATGGATATTACATAGAGCTCAGCTGCTGATACTTTGGAACTGTTCCCAAATTCAGTGATTTAAAACAAACAGTCTATAGTATTAAGAACTAAATCAGAAGATAGAGACATGTGAAAATTAGGTGACTATGTTAGAATAGGTCATGATTCAAATTAATTAAATAGATACATTCAATAAGAACCTCCTAGTGATTATCTAGGCACAAAGTACAATGTAAGATTAACATGTTTACCTGTAAACTATATGGAATATAAATATTAGAGAGTGCAAAAGAAGCTGCTAAAAGTAAATAAATCAGGAAAACCAAAGTTAAGACTTTTTACAACATAAAAATAAGATAAAAATTAAATCAGCAGGAGCCTATGCAGTATTTAAAGACAATGAATTTCCATAAATTAGAGATTCTATGAATCCTTAAATAATGCACTAGATGTACCTCTGAAAAAACTTTAAGTAAAACTGAAATCAACATTCAGACTAGTTTCACAATAATAATCCAGGATGTTTATTTAAGTTAGACTTTCTCTCCCTCAGCATCAGGACTAGCTGTTTACTCAATAAGATACAGAAACAGAGAATAATGTTGAAATGTTTTTGTACAAAATGTTACTTGGATTTTGAATAAAACTCTTACATCCTAAAGTGAGAGCAACATGTATTTACTTCAATATATGAGGAAGTTATCCTTTTGAGGAAACTAATAATGCTTGAAACAGAACAAAGAAGCAGATCTGGTTCAAGAAGTGAAGATTTGATTATATTAATAGATGTAAGAGATTAGTTATGCTTTAGATTACATTAGATGATTCTACATGAAGCGTGGAATGAAAACTGTTTTACGTCACTAAAGATTAATATAGAAACAAATCAGAATCCTAAATGCAGATGACAAAAGACTTAAAACAGATTATAGGCTAAAACAGACTTAATACAGTTCTAGCTCAAAGCCGAATAAAGTATGTTAATACTTACTCAAATATCTTTGTGTTTCGAAAGACATTTTTTTTTTCTGTCCGCCTCTCTCTTAGCTGTTTCATGGAGAGAGGAAAAAGTCACTCTGCATTCCAGTCTGATTAAGCAACTTCTGTGCGCCGTCCACAGGAAAACAACCTTTTATTTTGTTATTTTTTTTTTTTTTTTCTAGCGGGTGGAGAACTACAGGAATGATTAAGGTTAAAGTGGACACACTAACTTGTTTATGAATATCCAAGACGAAACGTTCAATCTTAAAAAGGTTATATTCCTAGTTCCAACTAATATTTAACAGAATAAACATTATAAATAAGTAAAAGTAAAAATGTATCTCTGCAGGGTTGCAAGATCAAGGATTAGTTTGATTTAGAAATCAGACTTTACACAAATAAGTTGAAAAGTTAATCATAATTTCGGTCTCCAATACGTAACGCAGATTGTCACACATGTTCTTAGTACATTTCTAACAGTAAAACACTGAATAAAAACAGGCCTTACAACTGGAAAAGCACCTTAAGATTTGAATTCAGGAATATTATGTTAATGTGAGATTATGTGATCCAAGTGTATGAACTGTCCAATAAATCCTAGATCTAGATGTCTTTACAAATGTTGTTATAAAGCACAGAAAGCCAGAATGCAGATTGTATTTAAAATAATGTAGGATGGCACTCAACTTGCTTCCAGAGGAAAAAGGATTTTTGCTTATATTCTCATTATTACTGTGCTGCTAAAATCTTTAGTACTTCTTACTACTCTTGTGCATGAGAACCCTGGTTAACAAAATTGGAACAGAGGAACAGAAGGCTAAGATAATAAGGAACAATATTTTCAGTGTTTAAATTTTTTTAGAGCAAGGATCACCAAATTGCCCCCAGATGATGCCTCCACCCTGTGACAAAATGGCTGAGCCTCGGTACGCTATGGAGCCTGAAAAGAACACCTGAGAGCTGAGAGCGGTTTGACTATATTATTTCTTGTCTTTTCTTTCATAATCTAATTCCCATGTAAGAGGAACCTGTTTAAGGGTCGCATTGTAAATTCAAACTATTATTTTACTCATGTTGTTCTTCTTTCCTTGTGTCATTAACATATAATTGGGGATTGATGCATTTCGAGGAAAAGGACCCAGGAACTCTGTGATGAGAAGGACCTTACAGAGGAATAGAAAAGGTGATGAAGTTCCATTGTATTTATCTCACACTTAGCTGTGTTAACAAGTATTTAAATTACAAGATTCCTGAAAGTATTGTGGAGCATTTTTAAGCTGTAACACCGATTGCACAGTAGGATTGGACTGCCATTTTCTTTGAGTAAAGTTTTCTCCTGTTTTTGTTATCTTAGGAAGGTAAGATGATTGTAATTTATTTCATGTTTCTTTAAACAGGTAAGATGATCCAACAAAAGATAGACTATTTTATTTGTTGTTTTGGCCTGAGGTCCAATCTGAAGTCCTACAATCGTGTTACATGATTTATTTTATTATTATCAGAAAGGTTAATTCTCTGAGATTTAAATTTTATAGATTATTGGAGGATATTTGGAAATATTAATAATTGCAGATAAGGGAGAAGATACACCAAGAGACGATGGGACTTCACTGCAACAATTAAAAGTTCTCTTAATTTAATTTGAACATTAATTACAGAAACTGGACTCATGAAAAACAGGATGTGTTACATCTCTAGATTTCGTTTCAAGATACTGGTCAGTTTTTTCTTTCCTCTCAGGATCACATCTTATAGTGGGATTTAAGGACACTGGGAAAATGACTGCCCTCACTATGGATCCGCATCAGCCATGGACACATGAACGATATACGAGGCCCAGGGGACCAGGACAACCAAGGAGCAGACTGACTGAACTCAAATATTAAGGGAGGTACATCAAAGAGTAATGAAAGGACAAGAGGACCAGCGAACTCTAGCTACTCGTCGAAAGAATGCAACACCAAGGAGCGACCAGCAGATGGACGACCTAGAGGACCAGATGTGATGAAAGCATCACAGGAGGGAATGGGATCCTTCTCCAATTGAATTAGATAAGTCAAACACTACGTACAACAATAGGATTGGAATAATATGAATATTATTGTCTATGATTAGTTGATATTTGCTGATAAGAACACTAATTGTGGTTTTTCTGTCTTACTCATTTTGAGGGGATGGATTGTAAAGACCGGTGACTCCAGGCAGACTGCAAACCTTCAACTTCCGCCTGCAAAATACTAAAGGCGGGAACCTGTGATCCTGTGTTCATGCCTTTAAAAGCCAAGGACAGAGCCCTGAAGTGAAAGAACTATATTTTTGATTTTTTCAACAGGAAAGAAGACCACACAAGTATCGATTATTATTGTATTCTGTAAATATAAACCTGATGATTGTAACATGCCATTGCTTTGCATTATAACCTGTATTACTGTTTTATTATTTCACATTGTAAACCATACATGGGCCGCTGTTTAGAGGACTGGGGACTCAGACTACTGACTGACCTACTTAATTTTTCCTTTCTTTCATTTACCTAGCCTTATATACTACGACACACTATAACTAAGTTCGAGTTATTTGAAATGTTTTGAATAGTTATCCTTGACATATTAAGTAATATCAAGATTGGGTTGAAGGGTTCAAACAGTGTTGGTTTCACAGATCATCATGAGTAGCATGGTGAAGATGCGATTTGTGCTACGGCCGACGCCGGAGGAAGGATGGATGTTTGGGGGAAGCATGGGTCGATGGGATAGTTTCCTCTTAAATGAGTTTGAAATGAAAGAGTAAGATGCCCACAGGACGAAAAAGGGGTTTTCGATCCCATACTAATCGAATCATGGTCATGTGGAAAATGATGATCTTTCTTTGAAGGTTCAGTAGTATTCACTTTGTTTTGTTATTTACTTTAGTTTTGTTATTAATCATGACACTTTATTTTTCATTTAATTTGTTTTTCTCAACTTGCATCCATACTGGGCTGCGTCGGTAACACTTAGTTACCGTTCCATTTAAACTTCACATACACGTAAGTGCACTTAGTTGCGTAATATTACCATCACTATGCAAATTCTCATTGGTACTTCATTTTCAATGAACTACAGGAGGGAATGTAGAAGCGAATTGTGTTGCCTCAGGTCATCGTGACCTTAAGCTCACAATAATTGAGAACACAGAGCAAGCAGTCTGGGAGCCACGTACACATTTTGGCAGTAACATTGTTTTGGCAGTAACAATGTGTTCACAGGCGATAAGCCGAGTCTTGAAAAACAAAATCATTAGGCCCACTCAAAGGCCCACTCGCACGCAATCCGGTCACAAGCCAAGTACTTCCAGGAAATGTTATCAGAGCATCCAGTCGTGCACACACGTCCACACAGTGCAATGTTGAAACTATATAAACGCCCAGATTTGAAATGGGAGTTGAGAAAAGCCAGATGTGTTCTGTTGAAGTGTTCAGCGCTGTGTTACGTGTACTGAGGACAGCATGTGAATTTGATCTTTGAAATAAACGCTTCTTCTCCCGTCCTGAGGCAATCAGATGATCGACTGAAGGTGTCCTGATTTTTGACCATTGAAAACCACCACAAGTTTAATAATCGGCATTGTATAAAAGCAGCGAATAGAGAGATGACCACACAGATCTAAACAGACCAACACCACATTAAATATTTACCACAAAAGGTCAAGTTTATGAAGAAAAACAAGAAATAAAACCATAATTATTAGATAGATATTGTATAAAAAAAGGGCTGCAAATAACAATTATTTGTCAAATCAGTTAATCTGTCAATTCTTTTTTCAATTAATCAATTAACCCTTAGAAAGGGTTTCCAAAAGCCAAAACAGTCTTTTTTTTTTTCTTTTATAACCTTCAAAAAGGTAAAATTGAGCAAGTTTTCAATTTGAGGAGTTCCTGATAAAGCAGATTGACTGATAAAAGTTAAAATGCAAAACATGTACATATATATATTATTTTTTTTTTTTTACAATTTTTATGTAATTACTGCGCTAAGTGGGTTTCTCTGTCAGCTAAAGTTATGTTTCTGACTCTCTATACTCCGTTTAACGATTAATCGATTACTAAATTAATTGATGATCATTTCAATAATCGATTATTATGATTAATTATTTTAGCCCCATATAAAACAAAACAAAATATTCACAAATAAGGACACTTTATGACTACATATACTGTAAATTGGTGCTAAACTGAGATAAAAGTCTTCAGGGTATACAATTTATTGTGAAAGAAGAACACATAAAAAGCATTGAGGAAATGCAAACTGCACATAAGGGATATAAATGATTAAAATAAAGATGAGAGCTGGAAAACAGAAAATCTACACCAAAAATGTCACAATGTTAGGTTTTCAGTGAAGTCAGGACAGAGACACTTTATCCTGATCTCTGCTATGAAGCCTGTTTCCAATCAGCAAGGGTTGATGCAAAAGCTACTGAGATCTGATTTTAGTCAAAAAGCTTTGAAAAAACTTCAGATCATGTAAAACTTCCAGATTAGTTTTTGGCAGCTTGGATTCCCTCCAATCTGACAAGCACTTCCAGAACATTCATCCTCTCCCTGTCCGACACTGTTGACAGTGGAGCACAACGCCTGGTTATTTTAGGAGGCAGACCTTAAAGGAGACTGTGATGTGAGACGATCAATCAGCCCATGGTTCAAACAGCACAGCCTGACAGCCAGAGGAGAAGCTACCAAACACCCAGAGCCAGAGAGGAGCACCTCACAAATTCTCAGATCTGAGGAGAGGATCTGAACTCACCTTTCATGGCAGAAATGACAAAATACATATTTATAATCCAGACTGATGGAGGGAGCGGCGGAGAGCTCTGTGTGTGATCTGCAGCAGCTCTCTTCCAGCTCTGTCATCCTCAGGCTGCTCTGCACACAGCATGAGCATCCATGTGACTGTGACATCACTACTGCCTGGCCACGCCCCCAGCTTTCTGAAAACACTGCCCACATGTCTCTGAACCAATCAGAACCCTTAGAAAGGGTTTCCAAAAGCCAAAACAGTCTTTTTTTCCCCCTTTTATAACCTTCAAAAAGGTAAAATTGAGCAAAAACATCCAAAGATCTACTTAAATGTTATATGTGAAGCTGGAAAAATAAAAAATAAGCAGGTTTCAGATCATCTCTGCATCAAAATCAAAAAACAAAACTTAGAGAAAAAATATAAAATAACCAAAGTTGGCACCAAGGAGATAGGAGATGAAAAAATAACTAAAAGGGACGTATATACATATGAAATGAGGAGACAATGTGACATTAAAAATACAAACACACACACAAAACAACAGAACGTGACAAAAAAAAAGACACTTTAGTGGAAAATCTGAATGTGGGGTAATTCACCCAGAAAAATCACTAACCAAAATGAAATGAACAAGAAAAAACATAAACATATAAAAAGCATCAGACCCGCAAGAGGGTAAAATCCTAATAAAATATAAACATCATAATTCAAAGTCTGTGTTGTAATGATAGAAATAAAGACAGGAAAAATCACTGTGATAAGGTAAAAATATCATTGATGAGCTACAGCGGTGTGCAGAGACACTTTGGGGGTGATCAGGTTCGTAAAGAGGCACCTGCCAATCTGCATGGAGCCGCCAACAGCAGAACACCACCTGACGTTTAACGATCTTCTGCAGCCCACAGGTAGCAATGCTTATTGTATTACTTAAATAAATACATAAAAGTTTAAAATCCACTAATATAAAGCCCAGGATTCCAGAATATTTTTAAGTTTATTGGGTATACAGTATATTGAATATTAACTCAAATTTACACTTAAAATCTGAAACAAACCAACTCTATTATCTTATTTCAAGTGCGTTATATCTAATTATAACATTTTAAGGTTAAAAATTATCATTTCCCTTCTTATTTTCCTGCTAAGATTAGAGACAAGTACAGTTATTATCAAAAATTTTTACATATTTTCAGGTCATTTTTTGCAGTCCAAGGTAAACACGCAAATTGAAAATGCAGCTTAATCTTCACGCCCCACTTTAACTGGATAGAACCTTATTAAAGTTATTTTAAGGAATTGTGAAGATTTGACCTTATGTTTGCTTTTAAATTAAATGTTTAACAGACAAAAGGTAACTTGTTTGGTGTATTTGACATGATCACATAGATGTGATCAGGAAGTCGCTGACCGGGATAATTACAGGGAATCAATAGTTACATCAATGAGATGCTTTAAGTAACTTTTTTCTTCTAATTTAATTAAGGAGTTGCATTTTGAACCGATCCTTGGCGCCTGGTAGAGACCATTAAAAACGTTATGTTTGAACTAACCAGGTGGTGAAGGATGTTCTCATGTGCTCGTGAAACGTCATCCGCCTCAGACCTAGTACTGTTCCAATTCACAAGAAGACAGAGAACAGCCAAAGTTATCCCAATGTCGTCCTCACCCCTCGCTCTTTACCCAGCATGCATCAGAGCAGACTTCTCCATTCTCCAGACTGACAGCTATCCCAGCATGCACCATGGCAGCAGCAGGTTAGCGCTCACAGACCTCAAAGTAATAAGTTAAAGGTTTTTTTTTCTTGCCGGCGCTCTATAACTCTATATATAGTACGTTTTAAAATCACAGTCGCATTTCCGGATTCTCCCGAGTGTTGCCCTACTTTACATGAGTGAATAAAGTGAATGTGATTGGTGGATTATCAAGGGGGCGGGATTGTTGTGGCGGAAGGTTCGCAAGCAAGTTTAATTGTGGACGGTCTCTTGGAAGCATCTAGCTAACCAGTTAGCATCTTAGTGCTAGCAGGTTCCCAATGGGAAATTCCATTGGGACCAAGTAGCACTAAATTGGTGACTTAGAAACGACGCTGTCAAGGAACGCTATGGACAGCGGAAACATGCAAGAGGAGGAGAGTTTAGTGTCGGAGGTCGTGGATGAGTCTCCTCCGTCATCCATTTTTTATTTAGAGGAGGAAAGCGGGGACGAAGATGTTGTGGAAGAGGACGCCAGGGCGGCAGAAGCTTGGTTTGGTGTAGAAGGCTTCCAGACGTACATGTTTGAGCCCTTGCCTCGCAACGCTGCCAGTTCTGTTAGCTCTACGCCTGCCGAAGACACAGACGTCCATCCCCGTAAACACTGGGACACAACTCATTGGGAGGGAACTCATGTTCTTGTGAAATGAGAAACAGCCTGAGTTTTATAGGCTTTTAAATTCGGAAATGGTATTTCGGGCCAAAGACTAAGAAAAACGATTTCAGGAGGGCACTTTTTTTGTCCAGAGAGGAAAAAGGCAGGTGCTCTAGTGCCACCTGGTGCCTATCAATGCATGTCCCTGGATGGGACATAAACTCAGATACTGATTTCAACTTTTATATCTGGCTCTCGCTTTTAACAGTCACTGCAGTTCAGAAGCACAAAAAGGATTATTTTCCCCAGTTTTACTTTTTTTGTAACTGAAATGCTTCCAATCATCAAACTGAAGATAATATTGCTATTATTTTTCCAACATGTGCAGCTAAAAAAATAAAACTGCATTTTCTATTATTTCTGTCTTTTAAAGGCGGCTGCCATCTTGGCCTAATTGCGGACTAATGTGCTGTCACTCAAATCACCAACTGCAGCGGGCCCTGAATGAAAGCATGCAAGGCAATTCTCCAACGATCTCAGGCATTCGGCTGCAAAAATGAACCACATGTGAGCAAAGGGAAGTCCTTTTTCAAACTTCCTGATCATCAAACAATGCAGGTGTGCAAAAACGAGCAGCAGCAGCAGGGCTACAGCTCATCCACAGAGAATGACTGACTGCAGTTTGCTGCACAACTAGAGGGTGTGTTTACTTTCTCATTAGTCCAGTTTGTTCATAAATTCCTGGATTCTGGGTCATTTAGTAATTCTTGAGGATTGCTTATAGTCTGCTATCACAAATGTTTTTGGGGTTTTATGTGTCAATTATGAACATCCTTTTTATAGTTGAACATAAAACACATTGATAAAACCAACGAAAATTCCAGTTGAAAAAACTTTTAGGTCTTATCCTTTCAGATATGAATGAATGGAAAGTGTCTGAAAATCGGCATATTTGACTTTAATACAAAATGCAGGAATCAAATAATGGATTTTTATTTATCTTTAGGGGAAAAGTGCTCCATATCGCCATACAGTAGGTCTAGTAGAAAAGGAGTTTTTCCCTAAACATATCTGTGCCTCCAGCAGCTGCTTCCCAGGGTTTGTAATTGATAGCAACACTTCGGATGACTTGTCACTTCCTTAACTTAGCAAAATAGTTATGATTCAACCAGTCTGAGAAGAATCCAACCTGTCTAAGCGTAGACTTTGACTAGGCCATTCCAAAACTCACCTGTCCCTGTTTTTAGCCATTCAGAGAAAGATTAACATATCTGTTTTTGATTATTCTAATTCTAATGTGAAATAAACCAAGTAAACTTCAGATTAAGTCACAAACTGATTGCTGTAAATGTTATGTGTAAATTCTTTTATAAAAAAGTAAACTTACAAGAGTGCGTCTTCTTCACAGCTGCCAACAAACCTGGGACACAGAAAAAAGAAGAAATGTTATATTTTTTCCCTAATTTTACTGCTGAGCCTGTCATGATCTGCCCTAATACCTGACCTTAATTGTTTGTGTCTCCCACCTACCTAACTCTGCCTGGTCTCCAATTATCATTCATCTTATTCACCTGCTCCCTCTGCTTCATATATGGCTCAGCCCAGCTATCGGGGCCAGCTCATTGTTTACTATTTAATGTTAGTTATGTTTGTTTCATTAGTTTTGGTTTCCTTTCCAAGGTTCATGTCCCTGTTCCAGTGAGGAGATTATTCATGAGCCTTTGTCTTCAGGTGAGTTTATTCACTGGTCAGTGGTGAGAGCATTTCAGCATTTCCTTAGTGGTTTCTGATTTCCTGATTCTGTTCCCTCTCACCACTGAGCCCGTCTGTCCCCATCTGATCTGTTCGCCTGAAACATCTTTGTACTCCTGCTGGATTCTGCCTGTCTGCATCTGTGCGTTTCTGTCTGAGCTAACCTCTGGGCTCATAGAACTCTGAACCTGCCTGAATGCTCTGTGGGTTCCTGGAACCCTGAACCTTTCTGTTCCTGCGTGGACTGGAACCCCTGATCAGGCTACAGACTCCAGGATATCAGAACTGTTCCTGTCTGATCTGTATCCCTGACCTGGATCGGATCCTGCCTGCTCACTGGGATTGCCTCATTGGGAGACTATGGACAGCTCAGCACCACATCTGGTTGACAGTGCATTGGTTGATCCTGCCTCAACCGAGAGGATGAACTGAACTGTTAAACCGGGTAAGTGAGTCACACGGATAACGCCTGTCTTACCTCAGATACTGGGTCCACCTGTCCCGTTCATGACAGTGCCGTATTTAAGATGTATAATCATGATTTTTTTTATGCTTGGTGCTTAAGCTTATGGTGAATCTAGAGCTTTAACATTTTCAGAATTACTTTCGATCCTTCAAGTTCTAGAATAAAGGTCCAAATCAAAACCAAAGTTTAAAAATATATTTAAAAAACCAGGAACATATACCACACCACCATCATTTACCAAATTTAAACAAAGTACTCCCTATGATATGTGGTTATTAGTAACGACTTTCTGTCTGTCTATCAGTCCCTTTACACACAAAGGAGAAAGTTTGGTCCTTGCAACCAGCCCAAGCCATCAGCCCTCCACCACCATGCTTGGCAGTGGTTGATATTTAGTTTTGGTTTCTCCAAACATTTGCTGAGAAGTCCACTCCTTTCAGTTCAATCCGGAATATCAAACTGTTTTCAAGCTTGCAGATAGTGTCTGTCTCAGGAAAAGAAGCAGGATGGCTTTGCAACATTACCCCTCCTGGACTAGCATGTTAAAACACTGATGGTTGCAGCTCGGTTTGGAACCTCCTGCTCTTACGGAGGAGCTCACACTTGCTGATATTTCATTCAGGTGTTTAAAGCAGCACAAGATTTCAGAAGCAGTAGCAGATTCTGCTTCACCTTGATCATATTATTTCCACAACTGAAGCCATCGACTGTTTCAAATGATGATAAACTGGAAGCACAGCCATTAAGCAAGGCTGCTTCTTTCTTAAAGCTTTATGAAGAAAAAAAATTCAGAAGTTCACAGAACAGTCACTGTCCTCTGTCCTGATAGTGTTTGATAAAACTCATCTGAAAAGGTTGGCTTCCTCTGATCTGCTTCCTACCACAGGATTCACAACACGGAGGTGTTACAGGGGAAAACCTAAACATTGTTCACAAAGTCACACATGCAGAAGAAAGATGGAAGAAAAACACATCCGCCTCGTTTCATTGATCGTTTGACTCTAAAACTGGAAAACAAAACCCCTCATCAGCAGAAATGAACTCTGCAGCAAACACCTTTATTTATCTGCAGCAGCCTCTGAATGTCCGCCTTCTGCAAACAAAGGAACTCTATATGTCAGAGACGGAGGCAATTCTATAGCAAAGCCTCCTCATGGTATTCAGCTCAAACAATATTAATGACGATTATAATAATTTATCTCTAAACTGCAGACTTGAAGAACTTCCTCATCTCTGCTTTAAGAAACAGAAGAGAGGGAAACGATATAAATCCAAACATGGAGCAGAACTCCATATGCAGCCCAGACCATGATGCTCACACTTTAAAATATCATCTTTTCATTTAGGTTTCTGTGTAGTTACTTTGCAGGTTTTTTTTACATATAACTTATGTGATCAATATGAATATCTTTTGGTAATCTCACACTTTTTTCCTCTTTTTCTTTATTTGCAGACCATCCACAAAAAAAAACAACATTTGTGCCTTTTTTTTTAAGCACTCTGATGGTAGATAGTCTAAAAGACATTGTCCTGCATTTTGCAAAAAATAAAAACAGCAACAACACTGCAAATGACTTAAAATAATCAGGATATTTTATCGAATGAATATGTGGTTCAAAAGAGTGGAGCTGAAATTTGAAGTTCTCTTTTTTAGCGCGTCATTATTAGGTACAGCCTCGGAGTGGACTATGAATGAATCCTTTAAGCAGCAACAAATCACCAAAGTGAAGATTATTCTGTCGAAACAGGATTTTTCACAGACGCCTTCGTTTCTTGATTATACTAATGTTCTGTACTACCGTGTCACACAAGCTGCCTTCTCTCACCTACTGGATTGAAGTGCAGCGGCTCGCCTTCTAATTGCATCACAGAGGCGAGAAGACATCACTCATGTTCTGGCTGCTCTTCACTGAATTGAGTTTAAAATCCATTTATTTGCTTTTAAATCTTAATGGCTTTGCTCCACCGTATTACTTGGACAACAAACCCAGGATACTGTATTTATATCTTTGCTTTTTTTCGCTGTTTAATGCTGAACGATTAGGGAGAATACAAGGATAATATATTTTACTGCTGGATTTTCTTTTTGTATTTAAAATATCAGGTGGAACATGTTTTTTTTTTCCTTCTCTTGGGGCCCCCCTCAGTCAAGGGCCCTTTGAATCTTCCTAACTTGTCACCCCCATACGGCGTTGCTGGATAAGGTAAGGGTTGTATCTTAGCTCGCTCTGGTTGTTTATGGGCAGTTTAGACTGGCTCAAAAATAATGGGCTCTGGGTCACATGACCATTCAGTGACGGATCCGACTTTCTCAAGTTACAAATGTGAGTTTTTAACAAAGCTGCTCGCAAAGATCATCAATACGCACCAAGTATTGAATATTGACCTGAAATATCAAAGGATACTAATAATCAGGTCTTAGACGGTTATAGAACTATGGAGTAAATTTTGTTCCACTATTGTTGCTTCTGGGGGCGGGCTTTCCTCTGGAGTAAAGACACATTTATTTTGGTCTGCATGGATGTTTACAACAACTGAATTTTTGAAGTGCGCATCTGTTGCTCGCTCTCAGACTGCAGTCAGATCGTTGCTTAGCAACCTGTTGAGCCAATAGGACGACAGCTTGAGAAAGGGAGCGTTTGTTTAGCTCTGAGTTAGCCTGTGGTACCACACCCCTCAGAAGAGCGTGAGCTGGAACTGCTTTGTGGCCATTCATTACTCCATTCAGCAAAGTTCAGTAGCAATGGATAACCCAAATGATTATCAATTCATTTGAATGGAATTAATCTGTACTTTCTATTCCATACATTTTTAAAACAAATGTTCCTCATTACTCTTGGCTTCGGTTTAATGTTTATGAATATTTAATTCCTGTCATGTGTGCCATCCAATGCAGATCATTGGCGCCATCCACATCTAGTGAAAACTAGTGGAATTAGATGAGTCATATACCGCAAACACGCATCGGTTAGCTATTCGTCAAATTTGTGCTGACGCCAAAGGACATCATCAGAAGCAAGCAGGTGTTCTTCAAACTGCTAACGTGAATTGTCTATGCCATGCTACAATGTGGGATTCAGAAAAAGATGTTGAAATGTCTGAAAGGTCGGACACAGGCGAGAGCGTATCGGGAGACGGAGACCAACCAGACCTCCCTCATCCTTGGCCCTATCTCAAAGAATTTTTCGAAATAGTCGAAAATTTGAGCTTTCAGTTCATATAGCGGCATCTGGCTGTTTTTTTTTTTTAAAGTTACTTTGTACCTTTATACTTTAAGTAGTTTTTGGAGCACATACTTTTCTCTTTTACTTGATTAAAGAGGTCAAGATGATACTTCAACTTTTACCAGAGTCTTTTTAAACTGCAGGATCTATACTTCTACTTAAAGAGAAACACTGTTTTTCTACATTGGCCCTTGATTTTACGTTATTACTGTACCTCATGTTCTACTCACCCATATTAGTTTTGTGTCATTTGGAGCTGTTCCGAAGATATTCGGTTTTGTAATATCCAAGTAACGTCTTCCTATGGGCAACGAGTTGAAGGCACAAACTAAATTGTTCATAATTTATTCTTTATCGACGCCAGCATTCAGAACATGTAGGCGAATCACTGTCCCCCAAACATCCGCGGTTATATTTTTTATATATTTTTAAAACAAAGCAAAGTGTGTATGACGTCATTTTACTATCATGTTTAATGACAACCTTCCTCATGACAAGAGGGAAGTAACCATAGCTTCCTCTTCAGTAGGTGCTAGACAGAAGAACCAACAGAAGAAGATGGACTTGGTTGACAGTTGATCTGCCTGATAAAAAGCAGTGAAACAGCAGAGTAAATTGAAAATATCTTCCAGTTTTTTTATTGTTGTTGTTTTTCAGCTTATTTTAGTAGCTTTTATCTTAGAAAGCTATTTTATTGTTGCTAAGCTGGACCACGGGAAGCAGCTGGAAATGTTGCTAGGCGGTGATCTGACTGCAATACGAGAGCGAGCAATAAAAGACAGGTTTGTCTCAGCGTATCTGAGACTCGAGCACAGAGTGGTTTATGTGTGAAGAGAAGGAGGCAAGCGAGAGGAGAAAATATCTTTGCAAGGAGCATTAAATCTAAGAGCAGAAACAAAGATTTGAGTGAAAATAGAATATGTTGGCGAGAAAGCGGATGTTTGAGTTTGAGCGTTACAAGTTTTGAGTGCAAGAAGATTCAATTCTTTTCTTAAAATTCAAATTTTCTGCTCTTGGTTTTTTTTTTTTTTTTTTCCAATAAAATCCTCCATATGCATCAAGATGGAGCTTTTGTACTAGAATAGAGTAAAATAAAATTTCATGTGTAAAAAACTATTTGGAGAAAAAAAAAAAAGAAATCCTGCAGAAATTTTAAGAGAAAAAAATTGGAAATGTAAAATATGGTATGAAGAAAAGAACATTGAAAATATAAAATTAGAACAATAAAATCTGTTTAAAAAAAAAAAGAAAAATTCAGAATTTTTTTTAAATAAAATCTGAGAAAACAGTTACATTAATTTCAATTTAGCTATTTAATGAATTAACTCCTGGATTGCATTTTTTTCTTGTCAAATTTACAAAATGCGTTTTTTTGAATATTATTGTACAACATGTTTTCTCTTCTTGTCACAATAATAATACTAAATTCAGGAATTTGCCCCCTAAAAGGAGATTTGTTTTCCACCATCTGTTATGTCTAATCTTACTGGTCGGTTGTTTTTATTTCAATTCTGTTGATGATGTAAAGCAAATTTTTTGCAGCCATTTCTTGTTTTTTTCACATTTTTATACATAAATTGTGTTTATTGGACTGATTTTGGATATTTTGGTTATAAACAGAGACAAGTAGAAACTGTTAATCCACGCACATCTAACCAAAAATTAAACAATAAACCAGAATTCATGTTGCAGTTATCCAATAAGCATCATTAAACCTCACAACCTTACTACTTTAGTAGATATATTTCTGTTTAAATACCTCTGCATCCATCTGCAGCTCAGAGGAGCAGCGAAGTGATTTACTCCTAAAACTGAGACTGCAGAGTGTCACTAAACCTGCTCACTGACACACTAAACCAAGACCTGCAGCTAGATGCTGAAATATTTAGAGCCACAGTGGGAGACTGTCTGCCGATAGAGAGCTGTCCTGTGCAACGAAGAGACGAGAGTCATATGAACCTGTGAATGCAAATCTGATGTGAAAGCAGAGGTGAATGAAGAGCAGAGCGAGGCAGGAGGGATGTGCTTCCTGTAAGCTGATAGCAGGACATGCAGTTTAAATTCGCTGAATAATCTCAGGCGTAGAAAGAATCTTAAGGTTCAAATCCCCGTAAAAGGTTATTTCATTTCCCTTTGGAAACATACAATGTTTTAGAAATAGTTTGTTGTAAAATAAAAGGATCACAGCTTGATAAATATCTTCAGACATATTCTAATGAGACACACTACTATGTACGCTTTACTTCCTATGGAAATACTAAAATTCACTCTAACTTAATTTCCTCATCTGCATACTATAGTTGCTTTTTCACTTTTTGGACGCTGACATCCACAAACAGGACACATATATTCCTCTCAGTTAAACTTTAACTTCACATAATGGTAAAAAATGCCTAAAATATCAAAAAAGCAATAAGTTAGTTGGAGTAAAGGCTGTTTTCCATAAGAGCAGCAAAAGGGAAACTCTACATCAGACTGTTCCTGTTTTTCTGTACAACCAATTAGAAAAAAGGTTTAGCATAAAATACAGCACAAAATATGCTTTTAATGTGTGTGACTCAAAGTTTTGGCTGATAAAAGGAAACGGGTTAATTTCAAACTGTGATAACTGAATTTAGAGCTGCTTTTGTTTGGTTTCATGGTTTTAATCCATCAAAACTCTGATTTCCATTTTACCATTACCATTGTTACCATTTAAGATGATCTCAGTGACTCTGCCCGTCCTCTGTCAATGTTGTTCTGCCGTTATATATTCTATAAAAAGGAAAACAGATGTAAGAAAACACTGTAAAACTATAGTGAATATTTATTTAACTGCTTAAGGAACTTTACATTTTTGTCCAGCACAAGTGATAAGCAATAAAAATGTGTGTGGAGCTGGTTGACAGTCGCCTTTTATATCTGTGTCTCTGCTTCTGTCTCCTTGAACCCCAGTGGGCCTCAGCAGATGGCCGCTCACACTGAGTCTGGTTCTGCTGGAGGTTTCTTGCTGTTAAAAGGGAGTTTTTCCTCTCCACTGTCGCTACAAGCATGCTTACTGTGAACTTTGAATCGGTTTGACTGTATGATCAGGTTGAGTTATCTCTCTAAAGTGCATTGAGATCATATGTGTTGTGAATTGGAACTATATAAATAAACTGAATTAAATGGAAATAAACACTAAAAAAAGAAATAAGTAATGTTTTATACTGAATAGAATGGAAAAAAATGCTTGAAAGAAAAAGAGGTTGGTGATTTCTCCTGTTTCTGCTGATCCTGGGCTAAGTGTAGCCAAATGTGCGCTTGGAAAAGCAAATCAAACCTTGTAGTAAATAGGAAGGGATAGGACGAAGAGAGCACTCAGTCATGGCCAGCTCCTGTTCTGCTCACCTCCATAATTCATCGGCAGGGCTGAGCTGAAAGCAGCAGCACACAGCAGCGCATGAGGGACTTAGAGGCTGCTTCCAGCCGGAGTCCCCAGCGGAGAGACGGGGCTTTAGGATGAGAAGCCGGCGACAGACTGAGAACATCCCTCAGGGCTCTGATGGATGGGGCCCAGAATCGGCCGTCTGCAGCGGCTACACCGTCAGCCACCGCTTTATGACAAACACCTCATATAGACCTGCTTCATTTCAGAGTATAACGTCTGGTTTTACTAATTTAGAGCTAGGCCATCAAGATGTCCCATCTAAATAAGGATGAAGATCTCATGAATAATAAGACAAAAATGGTACAAAAAGAAAAATCCCTGATTCTTTATCACTGAAAACATGAGAAAGAACTTTTAATGTTTGGTTTGCGCCTGTTTATCAATAAGAAATCGAGTTCGGATCTGTTTCAGAACCATTTTCAGGTTGGAACATTCAATCCTGTCCTTGTTTCTCTTATTTGAACCGAGCGACGCCCTCGGATGAAGAGAAACTTGTGTTGAAATTAAGGGGGACCTCAGGGACCAGAAAAGCTTAAATTAAACATTTTCCTGCCTGCAAGACAAAGATGGAGCTTTGCTGACGTCATGATGAGGAGGTTTATGAGGCGTCAAAGGGGAATCTTCAAGCTTCCCTCAGACAAAAAATATCTGACTCAATTTATAGTTATCTAAAACCAAATCAAAGCCTCTTGCCTCAAATACATAAAAGATTCAGTGCCTGGTGAGTTCTTGTTAAAATATGAACTCATGAGCCTGATGTGAAAATGTCAAACATCTAAACAGAAAGAAGAAAAAAAAGAGTTATATGCTATATATAGGTTATAGTAAATCCTGGGCTGTTTGTAAGTTGATCTTTTTAAAGAACGATCTGGAGGAAAACCTCCTGAAGCTTAACACCTGCAGGCTACAGCAGTCTGCGCCGCTTTGCTGAGTCTTTTCTAAAGCTCCCAGATATGTACGCCAAGGCAGGCTGAAGCTCAGAACATGAAGAGGACCGCTCTGTCTCCCTCAGCAAAGTTTGAAGCTCCAGCATCTCTTAATTGTTCAGAGCGAGCTGCTCCTTGTGCCAATTTCAACGCATTAGCAGCAGCCGCCAAAGTCATTTCAGCGCCGCTCTTCAGGGAGCTGAGAACAGAAAGAGGAAAACAGAAAAAAAACGCCGTCCTCTGGCTGCCTTCAGCCGCCTGCAGCGTCCGATGAGCTGCGGATTTAAGATGAAGGTGATAAAAGCAGATTTAGGGATTAGACAGACAGATATGAATGTACTTTCACTGACTCTAATTTCACTACCGCACAGATTCTCAGAAAAAAATAAAACACCCTTTAGGCATATCCTCCATTTCCCATAATGCATCAGTAACATCTAATCTACCGCCCTACATCTATTCTTAACTTATTCTGACCGTCAAGATGAAACATGTTTACGTAATAATGAGTTTAGAGGTTTCACCTCACACATCAGTCCATCACACATCTTACAAATGTATTTATTTTTATGGAGACCAGACACTTTTACATTTAGAATCCCAGCTTATTTCCCTCAAATGTCTTAGCTTTTGGATCTCCAGTGAAAGAAAACATGTTTTATGTTTAAGAAGCAAAAATAGAAGAAAGTCTGCATCTAATTAGGACTGAATGCAACACAAACCTGCATCCTCAGCACCATGCATTCTTTCCTCCATTGGATAATCCTGCATTCATTGCATGAGAAAAGTGCCGATCTACAGCTGTGATTCAATAAAATACGCCGTGCAACTTAGTCTAACTAGGCGCTAGGCACAAAGTACAAACCATGTAGACACGCATTAAAGGCCACTTAGAGTAAAACATAACATCATCTCTTTGGATGGTTGAAGAAAAGACCCCAGTTCAATTCTATTCAGTTTATTTCTATAGCGCCAATTCACATCTTGTCGTCTCGAGGCACTTTACAGAGACAATTCAACCAGATCATCCAGTCAGGTTGATTCAAAGTTTTCTATCTAAGGAAAACAAGCTGATTGCATCGACTCATTGACTCTTCAGCAATCCCTCACACTAAGCATGCTTGTAGCGACAGTGGAAAACTCCCCAAAAGGGAATTGGAAAGCAGGATCCTCTCGCTTTAAGGCAGCAGGTCTAACAACTGCCCCACCTCCAGCCTGCTCCTGCACCAAACATGGCAAATCACTTTAATATCAAATGAAAAGAAGTGGACCAAGAACTAAGCCTTGGGGTTCACCTGCATTAATTGCTGAAACAATTTCTTGCTTCTGAAGAGAAGGCATTGTTCAACATTTTATTTTTAATGTATAATTTGAGTAAAATCACATTTATCTTTAAAAAAAAGAACATAATTTAAACTTCATTTTTAAGACAAATGGCTTTAGAGGCAGAAGAAGCTAACTTTATATCTTTTTAACAGTTATCTATCTATAGAGGTAAGATCTTTACTGTTTGGTTCAGTTCTTTGTTTACCGCAGACAACCGAAAGAACAACTAAAACTCCACCCCAGGAAGCATGCTCTCCTGTGCAAAGAGTCCTTCAGGGCTGTTTACACTGGGCTCCGATGGAGGTTGCATGTTCATTTAAAAAAAAATCTGAAAAAAGTCAGAATTTGCAACTTAGCGTTAAAAGCCGCAGCTGAATAAGATTGCTGAGGTTAAATGTAAACTGCAGATTCTTGAGTCTGCCGGTTTTAAAGGCTTTTTAACTAATTATAACAAATATATCTATGAAATATTACAGCAATTTTCATTGCTAATCCTTTTTAAATATATATATGTATTAAATTTGTGTTTTTAAGCCTACAGCTTGTGCATTAGTTTAGAGCCAAACAAGCTATTTGTTGTTTTCAGTTGTTATAAAGGGGTTAAATTAATGTTGTTAATCTTTGCAGCCAAACATGTGGAACTAGCCATTTAAAAACATTAAACACCAACCCTTTCCCTCTGATGGGCTCTTAAAGAAGCTGTTTGAAACACTTGGAGGGGTTGCTTTCCACATGCAGACAGAACAATAGTCAGAAACGCACAGGGAGCTCCTGGTGGCTTCCTGTCTGACCGCAGTAACGTTCGCTGCCACCTCAGTACAGCAACAGATGAAAGGGCTGCAGCTTATCACCAGCAGCCAAACAACCGACTCTGCTGCAGCAAGCGAAGCTGCAGCGGGTCTGCGATCCGGGGGAAGCACCTCCAGCCAACCAGAGCAGACGACGCTCGCTGCTCTCTGCTTACTTTGATCTGCTTTCGTCAGAGTACCACTTGATGCCCGGGTTAGAGAAATAAAGCCTCTTTTTTTCCTTCTGTCTTGTATTTGTCATATAATTATAATACACTTAACATTGTCTTGCAGACTCAGTTAAAATAAAGAGTCATAATATGGCATGGTGTGCTAATATCCTTTATTATACCAAATTAATAAAACATTAGCATTTTTTAATAAAGAGAAAACAGTTTGAAAGATCCATAACTTAATTTTGAGTTATAAATGATTGCCTGGAACTGAACATGTAGATGTCGGAAAGATAAAAATGTTTCTTTATATTCAGAATCAGGTAAAAAAAACTATTGGATGCAGACTGAACCAGATAGAAACAGGCCCTGGTTCTGTCGAGGCTTTCCAGAACCTTCAGCATCATGGTTTTATTAAAGAGTCTGGGTCGGCGTGGAGGGGATCCACATCAGAGTCAAACTCTCAATCAATTTTTTCTTTCCCTTTTTTTTTTAACTGAGGCTCTGACTAAACCTGTTAGACATAAACCTGTGCAGGGGGAGCATTCCCATATTCCCAGTCTTATTAAAAACGTGAACCTGATTGTCTGAGTTTCCCTGTGCTCTTTGAGCAGAGGAGAGAAACATGATGCTCAGCCTTCTGTGCCCCGTCTGAACCCCCGCCCTCGGGCCCGTCCATATGGACCTGATGGATGGAGCCGAGCGACGCGAGGACCAACACAGTGGCAGAGATGGCAGAGCTCAGCTTCTCTGAGAGGCACCAGAAAAGACAGAGGAGACTGATGGGGTTCCTTTAGAGAAGAGCTTTGAATTCAAATCAGAAAGGGTTGATCGTATTTGCAAGGTCAACAGAGATGAAGAAGCTCTAAAATAAACAAAAAAACACCTTTAAACAAGATTAGATTATTGTTTACCTTTGACTAAACAGAAGTAGTTAAGTTCCCTTTTCTCTGCTATTGCACTGCAAAGCACTTTTCTTTTTCCATGTGCAACACTTTAAATTAGTTTGCTGCTTTAATGTGTTTTACTGTATAAATAATCCTTCTTTGTTTAAAGAAACATCATTTTATTTGTATTTTCAGGGTAGAGCATTAAGAAAACATCAAGAGGATGGATATGATTTCTTCAATGGGGCATTTGTTGTTTGAGGAAAATGGTGTAAAAAAATATTTCCAACCTAAGGAATAAAAAGTAATTAAAATATATTACTGTTGGGTAAATTCTATGCAATTTTTCTCTAAAAACAAAACAGAAAAGCTGCTAAAAACCTGCACAGGTTCTTTATCACTGTAGCTAAAGTTAATTAGGAAGGAAACACTCAAAGCTCCAGAGCCATAAGCTTATAGAACCCTGACACTGAGTTTTCCTCCTTATTTTCGCTGATTTTTATCTGTTCTTTAAAAAAAAAAAAGAGAAAATTTAGAAGTTACCAAATCATACCTTCTTTATTCATTCTCTGTGCCGGCTTTAATCCTGGCAGCGCTGCTGCCTCACTGCCAAAAGATCCAAGTTCAACCCTAAACTACTATCCTGTTCTCCCGCTGCATGTGTGGGTTCCCTCTGGGTACTCCGGCTTCCTCCCACAGTCCAAAAACTGTCAGGTTGTTGGTTATTCTAAACCGGCTGTCGGTTCTACCACTTATTTTTGATGGACTCCATCTTTTCCAGGATGTAGTCCTACCCCTCCGACCAAATGACAGCTGGAAGTAGGCAGCAGCTGTGCTCCCTGTCAACCTTCCAGAATAAAAGAGGAAAGAGATGATGGATGGATGAATCTAAAATCCTCGGAATCCTTCAGAAATTTCAGGAATGTTGCTCTATAGAGCTAGGGAACACATTGAGATGGATATTATCGAAACATAAAGCTTTATCTCATATGACAGCCAAAGGAAGGTCACACTCCGTACAGATGGAGGTAGAACGTAAAATACGGTCTTTGTGAAAAGGAAACGGAGGGAGCTAGCATTGCTCGGGGTTTGGAGGCCTCAGGGGTAAACATCTCAGACAGTGTTGTATCTGTTCTGTTTCTCCCCCTACATTTCCATGAAACCCATCACTGTTGGTGTGTTTTCTATCCAGCTGCTGTGTAGTGGTGAATTAAACAAAAAAAAAGTTTTTGCACATAAACTAATTCTGCTTGTAGATGCAGCATGAGCCCTGGCGGCGCGATTAAACGCCTCTGTGACTCAGCAAACTGAAACAGACACTCAGTCATGCACGTAGCAGCCTGCAGAGAGTCACGCTCTCAGAAAGGCCACAGCTATCATATAATCCACCACATAAAACATCACATAAGGAGGGGAAATTCTCACAAGTGCTGATTTTACTGATATTATGTCAAATCTGCTGTATTTTCTGTCCATTGCGTGAGAAATCGGCCTTACGGTCGCGCCGTGGGAACAGCCCAAGCATTCTTCCTGCACAAACTGTGCCGAGACCACCTGATGTTTCCAGGTGTTGTGGCTTCCTTTGTCCCACAGAGTGTCTGGGTGTTTTTTTTTTATCTGTAAAAGCACCTGCACATAGTGTGAGAGAGTTACAGCAGGGAAAGGTTATGTAACAGTGACATCTGCTGGGAGCAGATGGAGGGCTGGTGTTCAAACTTCTGTATCTTTGATGCTTTCAGGTCTGCATTCACCCTCCTGCTGCTTCCTCTCTGATCTTCTGCTCAGCTCAGCCCACAGCTTTTCTTCAGGATTAGGGCTGGGACGGCCTTAGAAATAAACATTTATGTCTTGATTAGGCTACATTTACTCAATCTTCTCAAGTCCTTTGAAAGAGAAACTACCCCACAGCATCACAGATCCTCCACTGTGCATAACAGTGATGATTACATGTTTTTCCATGTATTTATTCATTATCATCCACATGTTTATATTTATGATGGTAAGACACAAAAGGCTTTTTTCTAAGCTGAGCATTCCTCACAAACTATTCCTATCTGCTATAATGGGATTTATGGACACCAATATGGTGCTTTTAGCTAAAGTTGGCATTTTAATATTTTTCATAGCTCTTGTGCAGTTTGCAGTGGTGTGATGACGGCTTCAGCTGTTTTAATCTTTCCGATTGTTTCTGTTACTTTAGATGGGAAAGTTTAGACCAGGAACCTTTTCCTTGTCGGAGGACTAAAACATAAAGGATTTACTTCAATAGAATCCACTCCTCAAAGAGTAGTTGATAAATATGACACAGATTATTAGCTAAATGTTGATTTAAAAAATATTAGTCTAAAAAGAAAAGCAGGGAAAATCAGAAAGTGTTTTCAGGTTTCAAGTGACTTTTTTTTTCGCAGAGCGTTTTTGCTAAATTCCCTTTTGTATGTTTTTTACCTTTAATTTTAGCTATAGAAATAGTCCAAGTGCTGGGGGAAAAAGCAAAAAATATCCAGCTGTTTTTTGGTAATTAGTTTCTTTCATGCAAAGGAGCCGTTTCCAAAAAACTCCCAATTATGACATTAAAATAATTTGGCACAAGCGGTGCGAGCCGAGTAGAGCACATTATTTTTAGATCAAATCTTGCATTGAAATTATATTTTTTACTGGAATGAAAACATTACAAATTTATATTGCAATGAAATAATTCACTAACACTGATCTCCAACATAAAGACACAGACAGCTAGCACTTAGCATGAAACACTGTCAATCCCATAGGGATGCTAGCGCTATTATTCTTGCGGAATAATCTTACACAAACCAAAATTCCACGGACAAACAGATGCTTGTAGGCAGTTGAGTAGATATAACAGTTTAAAAGCTGCAGAAACATAGCTCTCTATGGGGCTCTGCAGAGAAAATGTTCGCTGATTTCATGCTGGTTGTGCAGAAGATCCCACATCCGCCATTTTCATCCAAGTGTAATTATTAAGCAAGGGGATGTGAGGTCTACAGCTAATTTGTCCGATAGTGAAAGAGCTCTAAAACAGCTCACTGTGAAAGGCGAATTTATCAATTTTTCCAGAGTAAAATATGCTGCTGCAGTGGAATATAAACATATACTTATGTTCTTTTCATAGCTATCTATTGCAGCAACATCAGGTAACAAAGAAAGCTGAGGAGAGGCTGAGGTCGGGCCGTTCCTCGCGCGATGCGCTCATTCAAAAAAGGAATGCGTAAACGTTGCTTAAAGTAATTTGCATTGGGGTCAACAAAAACTACAGCGGCCTACTCACCCACTCTCTACCAGTGACACACCCCCAGGTGAGTAATATGCCTAATTAAATAACTCCTCCCAAATCTAATTGATCCATTCCCCTGCAAACAAACAACCAAACCAATAACAACAAAACCAAAACAGCTATTAATCTTTTTATTTATGGCTACTACACTCCTTTACATCAGTAAACACGATCCCACCTGTACTATATGCAACGTTTTAAATGCAACGTTTTAAAAGCTTGCAGCAGACTGTAGGTCTGTAGGTGTTGGACGAAGAAGAAATCCTCTCTTCAACAGTTAAATTTTGGTTTGACTCATGCATGAGGATTTCGTCCTGGTTCTATAACCAGAACATCACCCAAACTGCCGCCTGCTGCAGGATCATAGTGACCGCTAAGAACTAATGACCACAAGCCTGTTTACACTCACTTGTACATCTCTGGGGGTTAAATCAATCTAAGCTGTCTTCCTGTCAAAAACAACTTTAAATGATCACGTTTCTTCATGGAGAACTTCTACCTTTGGCTTCAATAACAATAAAATCCCTTTTAGCTTCAGTAATTAGAAACAAAACTGCTCTAAAAGATACATGACCCTCCTGCGGTTACAGGAAAATGAATTGTCCTCTTTGGATGTGTTTACTCTCTATGTAACGAAATAGCAGATCATATAAACCCTTGTTTGGTTTAAAAACGGAGGTATAGAGCTTAACTGCTGCTTAAACTGCAGCTGCTACATCCCACTCGCTAATTCGGCTGCAAATTTGCATTTGTGCTTCATTTTTTTTTCCTGTCCTCTTCTCATCAGCTTTGCAGCTCTTCTAGCGTTAAAACGTCAAACCCCCTCAGAGTAACAAAATGGGGAAATGAATTTAACGAGTGCTGAATGGAGCCTCTCTGGCATCCATCTGCACGATGTTCAGGGGGGCCGTCAGGCTGAGTTTAAGAGCTCTAAACTGGTGGACGATAAGTTAATCCATTTATCCGAATCCTTGCTGCGAGGCGACTGAAATAAACAGTGCAGAGGGAGCTGGAGGAGTCTGGTGAAGGAGGGAAGTCTGAGAGAGAACCACAGACGTAAATCTGAGGGAATTAATTAGAGTGAGATTCAAGGCACAAAGTCTAAAATATTTAACACGCAGCTTCTTCCCGACTTCTAAGCTGCCATGTTGGTTAAACTGCAGAGCTGGCTTCATACCGGTGTCCCCTTCATGAAATGTTTTTTTGTTTGCTTCTGATAACGATTCCTTTAAAGAAGGAGAGAAAGAACTCTGTCCACCACCAGCAGCACCTCATGGGAAGGTCAATATTAGACAAGCTGCAATCCCACAGGATTTACAGCCTGCTAACAAACTTCAGCTTTTTCATGCTACAAAATGACTGTTATTACTGCCCTCGCACAATCAAAAACACACCTGTGTTCACCTTTAGTAAAGTCAATGCGTGCTAGATGACCCAGACAGTGACAGATAGAGTGCATTAATGGCTCTTCCTTCTCCCAGTGTTTCACTCTTCCTCATCTTATCAACTTGGTTCCACTGATGCATTTAAGAAACAGTTAAAGATGTTTGTAGCCAGTGGATAGATGGCGGCGGGAATATGAGCACAGTCAGCTAGCTCTCCGGAGTCTGGGAAAAAATGGCCACAACAAAACTGGAACTAGATAGATAAATCTAAGGCATGAGTGGGATAAGCAAGAGAAGAAGCCGAAGAAACTATAAAAAGCAAGACAGAACTGGAGAGCCGCTTATAATGGAAGAAATCTCAGAACTCGAAGCTAACGAGCACGAAAAAGCCCCAGCAGACAAAATGGCAGAACACGATCGCACGGAGATGCTGCAAAATGGGCTCGCAGCTATTAGATATTAAAGCCCTTAAACAAGAGCTGGTGGTATTTAAGAACAGCTGAAGAAAGAAATTAAGGAAAAAATAATGAATCTTCGACAAGAAATAGACCGTAGGTTGTCCGAGAATGACCGGGAGATGCAGGCGCAACAAGTGCATATCAGCGAGGCACAGACACATAGGAGGGGTGGAAGACGGATGCTAACGAGGTGCTAACGACGATGGTTAAACAAACACATTGAATGCAGGAAAAACTAACCGATCTTGAAGAAAGATCATAGAGAAACAATATCAGAATCTTCAGCTTACCAGAAGACGTAGAAGAGACATCCATAGCTACATTTCTGGAGAATTTTTATAAGTAGGAACTCGAACTTCCGGAGGGGATCAATCTCCAGATTCAACGAGCTCACCGAGCCCTCGCCCCAAAACCGAACCCAAATGCAGCACCAAGCTCAGTCGTGGTTAACTTTCTACAATTTGAGACCAAAGAAATGATCTAGAAGAGAGCCTGGCAGAAAAAGATCCAGCTAACACGTAAACAAATCCAAGAATTTGGAGGATACCCAATTCAAAGTGCTATTGGGGATGAAGATAGATAAATCCAGAAATATATGGGTCCAATTGCAGTGTTTACAGTGGAAATATGGTTCAAAACATTCAAAAAAACACAGGATAAAGAAAGAAATGAAAGTGCACAGGTGGGTAGCATTGGATAGCGATTTCAAACCTGCAATATATGATAAAGGTTCCAACAATGGATAAGCAAGCGGGTCACAGGATGGTATAGCCTTCAGAAAGACGGGGAATTTTCTAAATATGCATGAAAAATATAATTTAGATAAACATGAATATTACAGGTATCTGCAACTGAGAGACTATTATAAGACAGAAATCAGGTGGGATCCCTCTGTGGAAGGAAACGGCTCAAATTCATTTAGTGGAACAGAAATTTAAATAATCTCCATGTTACATCAAAATCTGATGATGAACACACATTCAACTAAGGATATAAAAGAAAATAATCAAAACTTAACATGACAATTTCAGATTAAGATTGGCCGGATATGTGGGAAACGCATCAGACATCCACTAATTCACGGATATCGAGGGAGTTCATATGGAAAAATCGAATACGATTTTTTATCACACCTAAAGTCAAGAATAGAAATAAGGACACAAACATGAGGTGTTGGCCTATGTGGATCAATGAGCGCCGATTATTCTCAAATATTCTGGAACTGTCCTAAAAATGTTGGAAAAATGTACATGAAGATTCTGGGATGTGATATTCCTTTGAGTTGTGTGATACTATATCTTTGTAACTTTAATAACACAAAAATAAGGGTAAAAGACAGATATCTGATTAAGCTCTTCCTAATGCTGCGTTCACACCGGGGGCAGCTGGCGCGACAGAAGCAGCGAGTTTACATGCAAAGTCAATGGTTGACGCGCGTCAAGGCGCAGCAAAATGTCCCGCGGCGCGTTTCAAACGCGCTGCTGCTCGAGATGGAAAAATTGAATTTTTGCTGCTCGACGCGCCGCGTCAACCAATCAGAGAAGCTGATCTGGGAGCTGGCTGGGAGAGAGACACAGCGCTGATGACACAGACCGCTCTGATCACTTCTCTTAAACAGTTTATTAAAGCATAATTAACTTAAAATATATACATCTGCCGGCAGAATATGTTTATTATTATTCTTTTATTATTCTGTTGCCTGCAGACCGGATTATTTAGATGAAAAACACCTACCAGCCACAGCGGTAAACCGCGAGGAGGCGACCCGGCCAGAGGCTGCTGATGAATGGATTCCTTCTGTCGGTGCACCGCTGGTATGTGGGGGTCTGAGCGGCTCCGACAGAAATAATATTGGGAGGCAGGATTGTAATCTGGATGAACTGACTGCACTGATGAAGTTTTCAGGTGGATTTTCTCACTTAGAAACATATTAAAACTACTTTATTCCCACTGATCACAGCAAATATAGCTGCAAGGCAGAGAAAGGATAGTGAAGCTCCGCCCAACGCGCCTCAGACACACTTTTGGACCGCGCAGCCAGAGCAGCAAAGCTGCTTCAGACGCGCGTCAGAATTCACTGGTACAAGCAGCAAAAATGCTGAAATGAAAGCAAAAATGAAGCAGCAGACGCGATTTTGCTGCTTTTGCTGCCCCCGGTGTGAACGCAGCATTAGAGCTAGGAGGAAATGGGGGAAGGCTGACCCCCTCTCGTCAAGAACAATGGACTGAAATAATGGAAGAAATCTAGATTATTGAAAAACTGACACACGCTCGCTTTGAGACTTCAGCAAACTCAAATAGAAAAGTGGATGAAATGGACAACATTCAAGACTAAAGACAGCAACAACAAATAAAGAACTAGATAAACTAGATTGGACAAAGGTGAAATAGAGAAATACCTCCCCAGCGAAGGTTTTTTGTTATGTTGAATGTGAAATATTCATGTACTTTGTGTATGTAAACAATTGTGAAAAATACCAATAAACAGTTAAATGTTGTACTTTGAGCTTAGGAAACCAAAAAACAAGCCCAACCCATCCCCACCTCCATGCTTGGCATTAAATTTACTCTTTGCTCTGGTATGCTGTTTGGTTTTCTCTTGACGTGTTTCTGCACCTTATGGTCAAACATCCCCACTGTGGTCTCATCTGTCTAAAATAGAGGTTTATGCTTTACTCAGATGCTGCTCTGGAAACTTAACGCTGCATTCACATGGAACGGCAATGGAGCAACAAAAGCAGCGAAGCAAAGAGAAGGATGAGATTCGGGGGAATAAACCAAAAAAAAGCCGCAGTGAATGCAAAGCGAATTTTACTGGAATTCAGCGAGGTACTATGGCCCCCAGGGCCGGGCCGGGCCTTTGGCCCCTACAGTGCCCAGACACCCCACAGTGTCCGCCCTACAGGCGCCCTACAGTGTCCGGGCACTGTAGGGCGAGTCTGGGGCAACCAACACCTGCTATTAATCATACTTCCCTTCTGAAGAAGCTTTGTAAATCCATTATATACGAGCGTGCTCATGTAAACATAACACGGGAGTTTGGTTCCAGGTGTTCATGGGTACACTAAATACTAAACTGCAGCTACAAATATATACCACCATGAATAATATTGTGAAATCACTGTAGGTTCTTACTCTGACATGTATGGATATCTGAAGGATGCCTGTTGCTCCTGAAGCTTCATTCAGGCTGCAGTTCATTGTTATTATTTCCTGATATGTGAAACCGCTAAGACTAAACGAGGGTGAATATTCTATTTCACAGCAACGTATCCTTAACTCATGCATCTATCTTGTTTACTCAAAATATGTTTCTTAATAAACCAAAAGCAACACTTTTGAAATCATTTGTTTGTTCCTGATTCGGAAGAATTTCAGAAGGAACAAGATGCACGATTTTGTAGTTTAGCACTTGTAGAACAGGAAAACTGCAAAGTTTTCCCCAAGACTTTAAATAGAAGAAGCAGTTTATGAATGTTTGTGTGTATATATATATATATATATATATATATATATATATATATTAGTGCTGTCAATCGATTAAATTTTTTTAATCGCGATTAATCGCATCAATGCCTGAGTTAACTCGCGATTAATCGCATTTTAATCGCAAATTTTTTTTCTGATTGAAAATCATTTAAATACTCTCGATGACATACTAAAAATACATACAGGCTAGGTTTGTGCCAATGTTCTTTTTTTTAAATGAGAACAGGTCACAGACACTGATTTATGCCATAGAAACATATGGCAAGAAGATGGGGAGGCATGTAGCAAAAAATAACAAATATGTAGCCAAAAAAAAAGGCCCTGAAAACAGGCTGATGTAAAAGACAGTCTTTACAGTTAATACAGTCTTTTGAACAAAGACAAGCATTTTACCCTACTGCTATAAAATGTAGTACAGTTAACATTAGATGTTAATTAACCAAGATAATAATGAACAATTTTCAATCAATACATCAAAATCAATAGACCGACATCACTAGATGGAGGTAGTCTATGAAAGTTACTTTTCAGACTCTTAACAAAAATGAGAACACACACACAGACACACCCACCCACACACACACACACACACACCCACCCACACACACACACACACACGATACTGACCTGTGGCGTATACAGACGGCAAGAGTGCCGTAGCAGATTCCATTTCACCTCAGTAATCAGTTTTCTCAGCGTATTTCAGGTTGCTACTAGTTACCAGACACTCAACTTGTTTGTTGGTGGTGGGGCTTAAAGAAAAGGCACTAGCACCACTCAGTGTATGAGCGTCTTTTTCCCTTGAGGAGCTCCGCTCTAGAAGCCTATGAGAAATGCATAGACTGGGGGAAAATAGCCCCGCCTTCCCGCAGGCTGCAGCGGGATGCACTTGGAAAATTTTACCATAAAACCACATAGCGTTAATCTCACGTTAAAAAAATTATCGCCGTTAAAATGGCCTCGCGTTAACGCGATAATAACGCGATAATTTTGACAGCACTAATATATATATATATATATACACATACACATACAGACTGCTGCCATCCTGTTCAGTAACAGGTTTACATGGATGTAAAGCAGCACTCAGCTGTCAGTGCAGTAAATAAAAACAGGAGCCGTTGTTTGTTCTGCCTGCAGCCTAAAATAAGCTTTTAACATGAGAGCGAGCAGGTTGTGACAGCTGTTCATTCATCCAGCCGTCACCGCCGACCCTCACCTCTGCAGCAGCAGCAGCAGCGGGGGCTGAATAAATCAAGCCAGCATCTCCAGATTCTCAGCTGCTAAAAACAGGGCGGCAGAGACAAAGAGCATCCGGATCGCTCACTCCTCTCAGAGGACAGTCTGGAAACATCTTGATGCATCTGCCTCCCTGCAGAGGCCGTCGGCTGCAGTGCTTCCAGCTGGGCCAGGATAAATGGACTGAGGGTTTTGTCTGCTGCTGCAGCCATTAGTCCCAAACAAGATTCCTGCACAGAAACACTTTTATTTGCAATACTCTAAACCACAACAAACTTCTGAAAATACAATGGGTATTTATTTATGGCTTTGCTGCAAAATTTTTCTTATGCAGGAACATATGTGCAAAAAAATTGATAAAATAATTAATTGAGGATGTGTGACCAGTGGGACTGAACCATGTTAGCATCACCAGGACAGGAAAACCCTGACGAAATTTACACAGAAGGTCATTTTTATCTTACTTTACTCAGATTGTGACATTCTTGTAATAAACAGAGGGACCCAGTATTCAGGCAAGACAAACAGTGGGATAACTTAGTGGGATAAACTGGTCAGGCAAACAGATCAGAACAGGTGCAGGCAAGCGCAAAGATCCAAAGACACAAACCAGTTGGAATCAGGCAATCGGGACACAATCAGTAATGCTAGAAAACTCTCACACCAAAGGCTCAAGAATAATCTGGCGCTGACGACTGGGACCAAGCCGCTTCAATAGAGGCAGGAGCAGGTGGATCAGATGAGCAGTGATGAGAAAACCGGACCGAATAGGACAGGTGAATGAAATGAGCAATTAAGCCAGTCATCAACGCTAAGATCATGACAATTCTGGTATTCCCTAGCACAGAAAAATGACGTGAAACAGAATCCTGTTTCTTTTAGTCACTCTTCAAAATGAGAAATAAAAGAAAACAGAAAGGGAAGTGTGTGCTGATCTTCGCAGGTCATTAATGGACAAAAAAAGCAGTTACCTCTCTAAAGTTGTCTGAATGTATAGTCAGAGTGAAACAACTGAAGCAGACGGATCGTTGGGAGGACCAAAGTAAATCTCTGCACCAGGCAGTCATAATGTTTAGTTGTAGAGGAGCCATATGCTGCAGGGAGCAGACAACAGGCAGGGAGAGTAAAGTCCAGGAAGCGGGAAGATGATCAAAAACTTACAGCAGAACCGGGGTAGAGCACAAGTGGGACCGGCAACAGTGGGAAACAAGGAGAAATGAAGGAAAAAAATAAATAAAAATAGATGCAGAAACAGAAAAAGATGTATGAAATCTCAGCAGGAAAATGGAAGGGACTGAACTGAGAGGCTCCATGATGATTATATTTAATGAGCTGCAGTGATAGAAGGAGCAGGGAGCTGAGGCTAATGAATGGAGCAATTGATGAAAACACAAAATAACTCTCAAAGGGAAACAATAACTAAACAGATCATGACTAAGTGTAAGAAAAACAAGATAAAGAAAAACAAAACAAACTCTAACTACTTGCTGCACAAGCAAACCCAGACGACCAAAATAAAATGGCAACCAAAGACTAAAGAAGAAAACAGTGGAAAGTTTAAGAGAAAAACTTCATGTCGGTTAGACTGACGCACACACAGATCCTAAGGAAGGTAAAAACATCAGAGCAGCAGGAAATAGGTTCCAGGTTAGGGCAACAAGCTTCCATGACAACCTATAGAGCGTTTCTATGTGCACATCTTTGCTTTGCCTCACCAATGAATGCCAACATGAAGTTTCCCAAAATTCACCCGGAACCAAGATTGAGCTTTTCAGTCACAAAATCCAGGTGGGTCTGGAAAGAAACAATAGATGGAAAAGAACCTGGTGCCCACTGTGAAGTACAGGGAAGGAGCTGTGATGCTGTGGGGCTGCCTTTGTGGTCCTGAGAGCCTTGCTGGAGAACTTCATCACCCGTTTGAACTACCAGGAGAAATTCAGTCTACATGATAATGCATGCAGCTTTTAGGTAGCCTGGTGAGACCATCCTGATCTCGCGAGCTTTCAAGATTTCACTCGCAAATAAGTCTGGAGACTCTCCGTTGAAGAAAATGTGGAGCCGTTCACCAAACGAACGTCCAATCAGCGTTGGCTTTGAGGCGGGTTGAGGTGTGACGGAACGAGAAGCGCCACAGCTCAGTCTAAAGAACATGGCGGCTTCAGCCGATGAAACTAGCGTTAGCGTGGCTATCAAGCAAGTTTTATGGGAATTACAGAGTATTTCTTCACTGAAAGAAGAGCAAAACACTGCTCTGGAGGCTTTTCTCAGAGGAAAAGATGTTTTTGCTCTTCTCCCGACTGGTTTCAGCAAGAGTTTGATCTATCAATTGGCTCCTCTTCGTTGTCGCTCTGTTAGTACGTCATATGCTTCGTTGATCTGATTGGTTTATTTGGCCCGTCTATCACCAACATAGGCCAATCAGCTAACCAGTATTTTCGCCCCTTCCCAAAATTACTGCAACGGAGTCAGGTTAACTTTTAGGTGCATAAACGCATAACAATAATATAATATGACAGACAGACAAAAAGATATACATAAATATACATGACAAATAATATCTGATAATTTATTTCAAGATGTGGAAGGTAATCCATGTTGGGGGAGTGGGTTTGACATGGGCTGTGGTCAGCCTGAAACAGCAGCTGCATTTGCTAAGCTTCAGACACATCTTTATCTTGCTGGTTCTAGTCGCCGCTCGCCGGGCTGAGTGAGAATCCATCACGGCTTTTATTACCCAGAGATTCATGCTGCATCAATCACACGGGAACTCAAACAACCTTGTGTCCTGACTTTTTCTCTTCCTCTAAAAAACAAGGATCCGGCTGCAGCTAACGTAAACCTCTTCCAACTCATAAAGACGTCTAATAAACACTTTTTATTTTTCAGAAATACCTGCATCACTGAGATTAGAAAGAAGACCACCGAGCATTTATGAATCAACTTTCCTATCAGATTTGTAAGGCAGAAAGAGAAACTGCAGTAATTAACTGTCAGATGTAAACCTGCAAGTTTTATCACACCTGCATTGAGGCGCTGACATTCATTAACCCTGACATGACATCTTATCTTATTGCTGGAAAGCTGATTGTCACTCACTGAGAGCTCATTCTGTAGCTGCTTTATTACAGTATGAAGAAAAATGTATTCATTCTGGCTCCGTTATATATGGACAGATTAATGGGTTTCAGTCTTAAAAGCAACCAAAAGACGACGATGGTTCCATCTGATTGGTTAATTACTTCTAAAGCCATCAAGATGCTCTAACTTTACTATAAATAAATCAAGCCTTTTTTTGGTTAGCATGTTTATTTTAAAGGTCCTTTATTCTGTTTTTCAAGCCTTTCAATGTTAACTACTGTATAAGCATATATATGATGAAATATTTCCTTTGGCACAAAAGAACATCTGTTACAAAATATTAGTTGTTTTCTTCCAACCTGGATTTGCAAATCAAGTATGGTAAAACTTTAGCATAGAAAAGAACTAAAAGTTTTTAAAGACTCTGAAAATGCAACTAGAAAGAGATATATCTAGACTCCCTGAAGCAACTGACAAAAAACAGAATCTGAAACCCAAGAAAAACTCAAGTTTTAGAGAAAAGAAACGTTCGTGAATCTAAAAGCACGATCTAGGAAAAGACTTAGCATTTTGGAGGTATGCTTTCTGGTCAGATGCAGCCAAACAACAGAGACATTTATGATTCAAGAAAGCAGGAAGAGGCATATAACCAAAGAACACCATCACCATAGGAATACATGGTGGTAAAAGCAACATGATGTGGGACCACTTCAGCGCGTCACTCCCTGGGAATCTCATTAAGGATATGTTAATATTCTGAAAGAAACTTTCAAGCAGTTAGCAGCAAAATATGGTTTTGGTTGTTGCTTTGTCTTCATGACAGTGATCATAATAAATAAGTAAACATTACTGACCAGAAACATGGAGCCCTGAGTTGAAGTACACTGAAGAGCAGGGTCCATGGTCCTTCAAGACCATCAACTTTGGAGAGGTTAAAAGACTTGAGAAAGAAAGAATGGTTGTCTCTGGAGACAGTTACCATCAAGAGGGTTGATCATTTATGCCTGTTAGTGTTTGTTCAAAGTAAAATGAGATGTTTGGAAAAAGGTTCTTTCAAACTGTATTAATCTGTTTAACTGCACAGTGGGGCTAATAGTCCAACCTCAAGTGTCTTTGGAAAAAGAGAGAGCATGGCCAACTTCTCTTGTTGGATAGCATGTATACTAATATCTTTTTTCATTAAAGGCTGTCATGATTTCAGCACAATTTAACATCTAAAAAGGCTGAAACTCATAAGATGTAATATTATCAAAGTCATATCCTTTAGTTACCGTAATTTTCGGATGCCGCGACTTTTTCCCCATGTTTCGACCATTTTCCGACCTTGCGGCTTATATAACAATGCGGCTTATCTATGGACTTTTACAGGTAACGGCCACTAGGGTAATACGGTAGCTAAAGCTATGGATTTTATCATCCACCATGTTGACGTCACATTTGCTTCAACAGACAAGTAGCCGCCCGCGCGGGAATGCAGACGTCATCCAGAAGCAGACTCTGAGAAAGACGGACATTGCGAGCGCAAGACAGTTTGTGTGACACCCTAATTATGGAAAACAAACGTTGAAATGCATATGATGCAGCTTTTAAGTTAAGTCAGTCAATTTGGCAGTAAACGAAGGAAATAGAAACCCGGGATCATTTCCGTATGTTTTGCTGCTTTGAATTTAATCATCTGGCGCATGCTCTCTACCATCTCCAAGGAACTCAGAGCGGAGCGGACGGAGCCACAGTGGAGGCTGTAGGCTTTGCTTTGAGCAGCCGGTCTGGAGCGCAGCGGGGCGGAGCGCTGACGGAGTATGTGGGATTTCGGGGTTAGCATGACATGTTGCTGTTAGCGTAAACAAAACGTGTTGCACAATGCTTGCACACTGTTGCACTTTTATCCACAGCTTTCTTCCCGCCGTCATCGTAGGTCACTCTAAATGCAAAGTGGTCCCATACAGCAGACCTATAAAGTGCTGCTGGCGCGTCTTCCAACTCCTGTTCTTTCCCACTCGCCATACCCACACAATTCTCCACAACAACTGATTTTTTTCCCTGCTACGCCCAGCTACGCTGCTTCGCTTCTTCTTCTTCTTGTTTACTACTGGTGGTTGGCTTTGGTCGCAGTACCGCCACCTTCTGCTCTGGAGTGTAAACGCTTCGCCTATGAGAAAAAGGAGCAGCGCATGAACCGAACGCAACACACGCGAACCGAACCGAGACAGCCGAACCGAACGGTTCTGACGGTTTTCAAAAATCGTCCCATCCCTAATATATATACACTCACCGGCCACTTTATTAGGTACACCTGTCCAACTGCTCGTTAACACTTAATTTCTAAGCAGCCAATCACATGGCGGCAACTCAGTGCATTTAGGCATGTAGACATGGTCAAGACAATCTCCTGCAGTTCAAAGCGAGCATCAGTATGGGGAAGAAAGGTGATTTGAGTGACTTTGAACGTGGCATGATTGTTGGTGCCAGAAGGGCTGGTCTGAGTATTTCAGAAACTGCTGATCTACTGGGATTTTCACGCACAACCATCTCTAGGGTTTACAGAGAATGGTCCGAAAAAGAAAAAACATCCAGTGAGCGGCAGTTCTGTGGGCGGAAATGCCTTGTTGATGCCAGAGGTCAGAGGAGAATGGCCAGACTGGTTGGAGCTGATAGAAGGGCAACAGTGACTCAAATAACCACCCGTTACAACCAAGGTGGGCAGAAGAGCATCTCTGAACGCACAGTACGTGGAACTTTGAGGCAGATGGGCTACAGCAGCAGAAGACCACACCGGGTGCCACTCCTTTCAGCTAAGAACAGGAAACTGAGGCTACAATTTGCACAAGCTCATGGAAATTGGACAATAGAAGATTGGAAAAACGTTGCCTGGTCTGATGAGTCTCGATTTCTGCTGCGACATTCGGATGGTAGGGTCAGAATTTGGCGTCTACAACATGAAAGCATGGATCCATCCTGCCTTGTATCAACGGTTCAGGCTGGTGGTGGTGGTGTCATGGTGTGGGGAATATTTTCTTGGCACTCTTTGGGCCCCTTGGTACCAATTGAGCATCGTTGCAACGCCACAGCCTACCTGAGTATTGTTGCTGACCATGTCCATCCCTTTATGACCACAATGTACCCAACTTCTGATGGCTACTTTCAGCAGGATAATGCGCCATGTCATAAAGCTGGAATCATCTCAGACTGGTTTCTTGAACATGACAATGAGTTCACTGTACTCAAATGGCCTCCACAGTCACCAGATCTCAATCCAATAGAGCATCTTTGGGATGTGGTGGAACGGGAGATTCGCATCATGGATGTGCAGCCGACAAATCTGCGGCAACTGTGTGATGTCATCATGTCAATATGGACCAAACTCCCTGAGGAATGCTTCCAGCACCTTGTTGAATCTATGCCACCAAGAATTGAGGCAGTTCTGAGGGCAAAAGGGGGTCCAACCCATTACTAGCATGGGGTACCTAATAAAGTGGCCGGTTAGTGTATGTATATATATATATATATATATATATATACATACATACATACTATATTTTCTTAGGTTTTTTTTCTGTTATGTCAAGCATCTTTGTTCAATAAAATGAGCCGTTCAACTGCTGCCTGCTAACACTGAGCAAACAGCTCCTCTGTCACCCGGCTGCCTCCCTCCTGCAGCCTCCTTCCATGCTGAAAAACAGGAGGATGAGAGCCTGAATCATTCAGAGTGATGGAGACGTCTGCAGCAGCGGGAGCTCCGATGTTTAATGTTAAAACCTCGATTTGTGGTGGGTTGTTCATGACAGAAACACAGGCACAAAATAACAATAAAACTACAGGGATGTTTGCGTTTGTCATGAACTTGTTCACCAAATGTTTTCCAACCTTCTCAGTCAACAGAAATATTATTTTGGAGTAGCTCAGTTGAAGCTAAGATGGAACAACAACATGTAAATTAAATGGTTATATTATAACAAAACAGGTTAATAATAATAATAATTAACTTTGATAAATAGACCTAAGGCATTCTGTGATCTGCAAAATTGTCCAATTTCGTCTGGTTTCCCACAAACTTCCACAGATCTTCATTTTCTTAAATTCAGGTTTTTTTTTCTACCTTCCAAATGTGTATCTCTGGATTGTTCCACGTTTTTTATTTCCTCACTCACGTTGGCTGTCATATTTTTGACCTCATTTGGGTCGGTAACAGAAGGGATGTTGTTAGGAGATGATCTGTTAAAAAAAAAAAAAAAATTCTCATGTTTGTCTTCATCTGCTTTGATTCACACTGCTGCAGCATTCGCCTCCAAGCCCTGATGGCTTGGATCTGAAGAGCAAAAAGAATGATGGTGAGGTTTTTCAGTCACCTGGATTAATGCTGGAGAAAACGTGAGCTTCCGATCTGTACTAATGTATCCCTGCAGCACTTCTTAGAAAAATCAATATTAACAAATCATAACAACTGCTAAACATCTGTCTTCTTCAACAGTCCCAGGTTTTAGGATCCTGTATTTGCTCTTGATTGCATACATTACAGGGAGACAGTAAGTTTCTGTTTCTTCAGGATTTCATCAGCCTGAGATCAAGAGATCAGCAGCAGAAAGCTCCTTCGGGAGGCTGAACGGGGTTCGGATCTTCTGCTGCTTCAGCCTTGAACTGTCATAACTCAAAGGCCAAAACATTTCTCTTCATCCCAGCTGAACAACACGAGCTGCAGATACCATCCTTTCATCTAACACTGGTACCATTGATCAGATTCAGTTTAAAAAGAAAGCAATCTGTCTGAATTGTGGTCTGGAAGGAAAAACATCAACTTTGGGAGCCAATAGAGTTCTTTATGAGTCATATCTTTCCAAGTTCAAATCAAGTTAAAATTCTCAAATGAGTGAAATTAAAAGTTTATAATGATTTACTTCTTATAATTAATACTAAGAAGGCTGTTATTGATTTTAAATCTCTTTTAAATCCTTGATATGAGGGATTGCCTGCGAGTCAATGAGTCGATGCAATCAACTGGTTTTCCTTATATATAAACTTTGAATTAATTTGACTGTATGATCTGGCGAACCCTAAAATGCCTTGAGATGTCATGTGTTGTGAATTGGCACTATATAAATAGACTGAATTGAATTGAAATCTGTAAATTCTTAGAGAGAAAATGGTAAAAATCCTATTTATTTTGTTTTTATAAAGTCGATTTCAATGTAAATAATTTTTTCTCAATCGGACACTTGATATTGCATTATATCCGTCTATTTGGGAATGGAATGGAAATTGTATCGAAACAGACTTTGGTATCATCTAAACAAATTGATAAAACCATTCTTCTGAAACAGTCTAATTCATGGTTTCCAACAACTGTTAGCTGGTCATATCCTGCTGCAAGTGAAAACATTTTAAAGTTTTAAGAATTAATGAAATCTGGGACATCTATTCCCAGATCTATATTGGCAAAACAGGACACACACAAAAAAATCGAATCAACAAAAAACTATCTCAAACATCAGCTGCTGTTCTCACTTTTGTCTGTTTAGTTTTAGTCAAACTACACATCCATATGTTTCTAAATAGGTCATATTTCCATCAAACATAGAAACATAAAATCCCAGGAGCGTTAGATGTTTAAGAGCCTAGACATGTGGGTTTCATGAGGCATTTTCCTCACCTCGGTGAAGGAGTGTCTCCTCCATCTGCCCCCAGCAGATTGCAGAGGGGAAAGTTCACACTCTGCCAACCTGGCTGTCAGGAGGTGAAAGCCATGCTGAGGAATCCAACACGAACCATGACACGTGGTCTCTTGTGCAACCCGATGACTCTGATCTGATCCATGTCTTATTTATGTATTTGTTTTGTCTTTTCATGTTGATGCACTGAGGTTCTGCCCTAAAATGGCCGGTTCTGATGGATCTTGGGGAATCCCAAAAAAGTTAAAATACAATCCACTGGAGTTTGTTTCCAAGTTTGAAGATGTTTCGCTTCCCATCCAGGAAACTTTTTCAATTCGTCCAGTTTCCTGGATGAGAAGCAAAATGTCTTTAAACTTTGAAAGGAAAGTCCAGTGGATTTTTTTTTATTTACTTTTTTGGAACGCTATGACCTGGATGACTGAGAATCTTCACCAGTGATCTGGGGAATCACACGCTGACAACCAACAAGTCAAAAGCAAACTGGGTTGTTCCAGCGATGAAGATAAAAGGGGTCATAGAATGATTCTACAGGGTATTTGGTGCTGGTCCTTAAGCTCTCTGAATAGGGTGTATAACGTTGGCTGGGCTGAAAATAGCATATTTGTGACCAGACGTCCTCTTTTTCCCAGACATGTCCTACTTTTCATACTTAAAAAAAATGCCGGGGGGAATTTCAAAATCGTCCGAGATTTTGGTTGACTACAGTGCAGCGGAACCTAGCCGTGAGCTCTAGGGCTGGTCAGTGCAGGGGACGGAGCGACTAAACCCGACCCGGTAGCCTGGACACCGGCGGCCCCAAGTTTCACAATTTACTCCAACTTTGACCACCAATTTTTTCCTCAGCGGACTGTATTTATTGGAAACTAACATTTCAACAATCCAAATGCCTCCAACCAACATGCTTATTCTACTGGAACTCCATTTTTTAGTGACTAGACTGGAACAAACCTTGTTCACTACCTTATCAATACCCCATTAACATTTTAAATCTGTAAAATGTATTTCAAAATTCTTTATAACATCTATCCTACAAATAATGAAATAGCTAAATATCTTGAAATAAATCCAAATTATTCAATCTGCAATATTGAACCTGAAATAACCCCTCACATATTATTCACATGTCCTGTAACCACATCCTTCATGAAAAGCAATAGAGCAGTACTTATCTCAAAAATGTAACTCCAGTTTAACCCTCTCTGGCCATAGCATTATCGCTTTTTTTACACACCCAAACAAAGAACTGGCAAAACTAATTGATCTATTTATATTTGGAAAGTTTCACATTCATAGCACTATATTCAATAAAACGAAACCTTCTTTATTCGCGTTAGATACTGAAATAAAGAAATAAATACAATCTGCAAACCATATCAACAATAAACAAGCTAACTACATAGCTAAAAATACCAGAAACTGGATCTTCATTTAGCCCAAATACCAAATGAAGTTTATATTTTAAAACCCTCACAACTTTATCTGCCCGAATGTCCAATGCACTTATCATTAATGATTTTGCAAATCTACTGCTTTTTTTTTTTATGTACTTGAAATTACAGTAATATTATTGTATCTTATTCTATGAATATTGTAAAAATATATAGGAAAATATCTATTATATCTCCAGAGAGGGCTTTTGGGCCAGTCAAGAATGGTTTTAAAGTTGTTCCCGGTCCTTTGTTTCTTTAGCTGTGTGCTTTGGGTCATTGTCTTGTTGGAAGGTGAACATTCGGCCCAGTCTGAGGTCCTGAGCACTCTGGAAGTGGTCCTCCTGTTCCTGCAGCTGAAAAACACACCCATAGCATGATGCTGCCACTACCATGTTTCACTGTTGGGATTGTATTGGGCAGGTGATGAGCAGTGCCTGGTTTTCTTAACGCATACCGCTTAAAATTAACACTAAAATAGTTCAATCTTGGTCTCATCAGACCAGATAATCTTTTTCATAGTCTGGGAGCTCTTCATGTGTTTTTTGGCAAACTCTAAGTGGACCTTCATATGTCTTGGACTAAGGAGAGGCTTCTGTTGGGCCACTCTGCCATAAAGCCCCAACTAGAAGAGGGCCGCAGTGATAGTTGACTTTGTGGAACTTTCTCCCATCTCCCTACTGCAGCTCAGTCACAGTGATCTTTGGGTTCTTCTTTACCTCTCTCACCAAGGCTCTTTTCCCACGACTGCTCACTTTGGCTTGATGGCCAGGTCTAGGAAGAGTTCTGGTCATCCCAAACCTTTGCAAAGGATTATAGAGGCCACTGTGCTCTTGGGAACCTTGAGTGCTGGAGAAATTCTTTTGTAACTTTGGTCAGATCTGTGCCTTGCCACAATTGTGTCTCTGAGCTCTTTGGTACCGTTCCTTCGACCTCATGATTCTCGTTTGCTCTGACATGCACTGTGAGCTGTAAGGTCTTATATAGACAGGTTTGTGTCTTTCCTAATCAAGTCCAATCAGTTTAATTAAACACAGAACCATCTCAAGGAGGATCAGAAGAAATGGACGTCATGTGAGGTAAAGGAAAAGTCCGGTCACCTTTAGAATACAAACTTCTGAAAGTACTTTAAGTATGACATTATTACATACTGTTCAATAAATGATAAATCTTTTAAATTCAGAGTAATTTCATTTAAATGTGCTTTAACGGAGACACCCATGTTTGTCAAAGAACTCTACTGCCACCTACTGGTTAGTGACATTGTCACGGTGCGGTATCGGCTGTTGATCAAGTCCCAGTGCTGTATCTGGTGTTTGTCACAATGTGCTATTATCCATGATGGCGACAACCAGTGCACTATGCAAAGCAGAGAGTAACGGATTAACGACGGCAATTCAACGACGAACCCGTGGAGGATCATGGACTGGAAAGGTGAAATAATTATTTATTTTTCCCTTTTAACCGATGTATTACAACATCCAACTGCCATGCATGTGGGCATTGTCAGTTTAACCGTAGCTCTGGTGTAATTCAGTAGTCAAGTCCTCTTAAAATCTTCAATAATTGTTGTTGATTGCAGATGTGTTTCGTAGTTCCCATTGATTTAGCTTGTAAAGCGGGGAGAATGGCGCTAGGCTTACCGCACCGTGACGTCACTGCCGGGAGATTTCAGGAGTGAGGTGTCACTATGTTTGGGCAAAAATGGCTGTTCCTTGACTTTTTATCTTTTTTACTGATTAACACTAAATTCATTATATCACCACCAACATATTAGCTTTAGGTATAAATAATGACTAATTGATTATTTCCTGCTGACCAGACTTTTCCTTTAAATACGAGTGTCACAGCAAAGGGTCCGTCTGAATGACCATTTGATATTTCAGTTCTTTTTTTTAAATAAACTAGCAAAAAAAATCCTGCATTCTTTTTTTTTCTGTCAAGATGGGGTGCTGAGTGTACATTATGAGAAATACATTTTCCTTTAACTGTATCAAATTGCTACAATAAAACAAAGGGTGAAATATTTAAAGGGGTCTGAATACTTTCCATACCCACTGTATGTGTAGATGTACATTTTTAAAGTCTCTCCCTTTTCAAAATTAGCATTGCTCTCCATTGTTTACTGCTCTAAAGCTAAGCGGATTCCCTGATGTTACTGCCGGCACCACCGTTTCATACACGGATGTTAAAAAATTGATTGATTGGATCTGATAAGAAAAAAAACCTTAGAGGTTAGCTTTTCAAGCCATATTGCCCACTCTAATGACCTCTGACCTTAGCTAAGGGAGTGAGGTATGTGGTTCTTCTGGGTTGCTTGTCAGCGCTCTATTGCTGTCATTTTAAAAGGTGGGCCGGTTCTTAGAAGGTTCCCAACTTTTCCACGTTTTACATTAGATTTTAAGAATTCTAACTGCTTTGTTCATATTTTCTTGATTAAACATGTCAAAAACTATGTTCCTCATCAGTTTTTTAGATTTTGTTTTTAGAAATTTACGTAGGGCACCATGTGTTGATTCGTTTAGCCTACTTCATGATGTCAAACTGGTTCTAATTAACTAATGTCTGCACCGGCAGAGAACAGTTTAAAATGCAGGACCGGGTTATGAAAAACAGGGTCAGATAAACAGATCTAATGCACTGAGGTCTTTTTTTAAAAGAGAGGAACCCTTAGAGCAGCGAGTTATTTATGCATTAAATATCTACCCAGCTCATTCAGAGCTGAATAAAGAGCAACATGGATAAAACCCAGAAAACACAGTTTAGTAAGTGTTATACTGGAGAGTCTAGGCGTGCCAAGACTAATAAGCTGTGTATTAAGTCAGTTTGCCAGCCTAATATCATCACATACGCTTCAGTGCTTTAGATGAAGTTTCCTCTAAAAAGGTATACTCATCTTTTAAAAACATCTTTTTTGTATTTTCTCCCATTTAAGTATGACCAGAAAAGTAAAACAGATAATACTTGGATAATTTAATAAACTCCCGTAATAATGGTAACAGTCATGCTTATGATGTAAGTGAATCAGATTTAACCAAACATTGGAGGTTTGCTCCAATCATCCATATTTAAGCAACATTTCAAACCAGACGCTGCCAACTCTGCATATCTGACAAACCTACAGAGCGACAAAAAAAACATTAAAGAAAAACTGATTTTCTTTCTAAGATTTGGGGCAAAGGTAATGAAACCCTGCAGGCAGTTCTGGAAAATGCTCAGCAGCAGATTCAGTGAAATATGAGGGATGTGTCTTCATACAGTAGCTGGGTGCGTTTGTTTATTCATCTTCTGGAAAAGGTCTTGGTGTGCAAAATTTTATTGGAGACGTGTGCTGAAAATTTTTAAATAAAAAGCCCTATTAGATTGTTTTTTTTTATTATTGATTATAAAGGCTAGAGAGAAAGAGAACACACGCAGAGAATGTCTCAGGTTTGGGGACTCCAGCCTCCATACGATCCGCCTGCTGTAGCTATGCAGCACCACAATTAAAATAAATCACTGAATAATCTTTGAGGTGGGCTCATTCCATGACCTCATACTTATTTTAAATAAGTTTAAAGACTTAATGTTATTACTTTTGTGAACTTTACTTTACTTTTAAAGTTTGATTAAATAAAAATCTCAAACTAATTAGGAAACTAACCTTTGACCTTGTCAATCGTACTTTTTCTTAGGAAGATCTTTGATGCACCTGTTTCAATTTGGTCCATTTTGACCAGTTAGTTTATTAGTAGAAGACCTGATTGACCAGTTCACTTCCAGTTCTACCTCTTTTCACACTAGCCTTAAACTATCAGCATGTGAGACAGAAATATACATCTAAAAATAATTACATTTTCTAATTGAACTCACTCTTCAAGCAGGAAGGTGAGCAGCAGGATTGAGTTTAATAAATGTTGGAGGGAGAGGTGACCAAGAAGTGCAGAGATGGAACGTTAATAAGATTCTATTTACTAATATCTAAATTATGATTAGAAGCAACTGAAGAGACTGAAACAGAGGAAATCCTCGGAACCAGACGGCATCCCCCCCAAGGCTGCTGAGGACCAGTGCTCATGAATTACATCTACAACCTGAGCCTCCAGCTCCCCCCAGACTCTACAATGTAACACTACAACAGCCATAAAATGTCCAATTACTATTTGATACCCTGTGCAATAACCTGTTTCTCTATATTTGACACTGGGTGGAATAACTATATAAATATCTTTCTATATAAATACCCATGTAAACACTCTGTGCAATAACCCTGTATAATAATCCTACTATTAAAAAAAAGCTGTCATATGTGTATATACTGTATATATCCCATACACCTTTTTCTACCTTTGGCACATTCTTCTTCTCCTTTCCTTGACTATTTCAGCCGATGTAACGAGTACATTTCTCCACTATGAGAGCAATAAATTAAATAAATCAATTAAGTTAGGGCACCAAAAAGGTAGGATAAAGAAATAGAAGGAAGGATAGACACAAAAGGGATAGAGGTGAACATGGAAGAGTGGAAGAAAGGAAGGTAGGGTACAAGAGAATGAGGAGGGAATGAAGGAAGTGATAACATTAGGAAGGAAAGAAGGTTTGAGTTGATGGAAAAGGAAGGAAGGAAGGAAGGAAGGAAGGAAGGAAGGAAGGAAGGAAGGAAGGAAGGAAGGAAGGAAGGAAGGAAGGAAGGAAGGAAGGAAGGAAGGAAGGAAGGAAGGAAGGAAGGAATTATCAAATTATCATTATAACATTGTAAGCTGATGTATTTTATCATTTTTTGAAGTGGAAAATCAATTATTAATTATTCATATCCAAGATTAATTAATTAATAATTATTAATATCCAAGATGGCCGCCCCCTAGGCAAGTCAGCCTCGCTGCTGACAGCGTCCCATGAGGCTTCTAGGTATATAATGTCTATGGCTGTGACGGGCAGCTCATTTTCCGTGTGGGTTGTTCATGAGTCCACCATAATGAGCCCTTTAAGGGCTGCTATACTCCCGCAGCAGTGTGCTGCAGTGAGCATAACGCAGATATGACACAGACATTTTTCATTTATACTCAGTATTGAAGCGTGGTCTGAGCTGTTTATTCCACACCACAACGCCAAAGGGGAAAATCACGAACTAGCTGACGGTCTAGATATGGAAGAGGCGGTGAAGAAACGGGGCAAGTTAGTGCTACAACAGAGGAACATGAGGGCGAAAAAGAGCGGGGATCCAGGTGGAAAAAAGGTCCCTGCGTTCTCGCTCTTCTAGCTGGTCCATCTTTACGAATCGTTTTCCACAATCGCAGTCATACAAACAAAATAAGCCAGTAAGGTTCCAAACAGGAGATACGCATGAGTAGAGCGGATGTAGATTTGACCAATCAGAGGCCTCCTGTCTGCAGCACTGTCTGCAGTCACCTACAATTAGGAGAGGTGCAGCAGAGGGTCTGCGAAAGGGGCGGGGACGTCTCTGCGTTCACAGCGACACCTACGCACGCAGACGACCTCGTTTTGAAGTATAACTCAGCCTTTAGTCCCCCCTCTGAGCCAAAATTCATGTTAAAGTGACCTTCTCTGGAGCCAAAAGACATGTTACTGTGCCGACCTTGGGAGCAAAAAAGCGTGTTAGGGCGCCCCCTTTGGGAGCCAAATATACTGTATGTTAAACAGTGGTAAGGATACGCTATATGTTCCCTTTTTTCTTTACGCCCCTGCCCTTCAAAAAGTCTTGGTACACCACTGACATTTGTACACCACTGTCACCATTAACATTTTGAGAATTGAAAAACATGAAAATCTTTTTTTAATGAAAAGGTAAACTTAACTGCATTGTTTTGATAGCTAGGATCACTGAATAGCTGTACTTTGACTATCCCTGTATGATTGGACGTATAAGTGCCTTGAGACATGTTATGAATTGGCACTATCTGTATAAACTGAATGAAATGGAAGCAGTGTATTAAAATTCCTCAGAGTAGTCTAAACAATTTCCCTGTAACTAAAGGTAATAGAAAGTTCAAAAACTGAAAAACTCAGCTCTGACTGCAGATAAACTGTTAACTTAAAAATGCAAATTAGGCAAAAATTTTGATAAAGACTTCATGTTCTCATCTCATGTGTAAAATCTTATCGCCTCAGGAACTCTAGATTGCTATTTAATACACACCCCTGCTTGTTTGCACTTTATAAGTCAGTGTTGAGTTTTTTTTTCCTTTGTGAATACTGAATAAAATTGAAAAAGTGTATAAACAGTGAACAACTTGGGATCAGTTGGGATTTATGAAAAGCTGCTGAGCTACTGAAGAGGAAGGAGTGAGACAAACATAAAAAGATACAGCGAACAAGGTGAAACCTCACTTTCACTCTCACTTTGTGACTTTGTGCAAAGTCGCAGAGACAAACACATCCTCAGAATTCACAACCCAAGACGTGTAAAAACCTCCTTTGAAAAAAGAAAAAACGTCATCATCCAGAGAAGGTGTGCGTGTCTCTGAGACGGGTCAGTCTAAGCATACTGGCATGAAGAGTTAGGAGAAACTTCTTCATCAATCACCTGCAGCTCAAACTTTGTCCCAGTTTCACAGGAGAAGATGGCCAAAGCCTCCTTGCTCTACTTTACACAGAATCTTAAACCTTTTCAAGGTGAAAAGAGACACGGACAAGAAAAGTCTGCAAACTTGGGGTCTGATCTACTTTTATGCTTCAGGACGTCCAGCAGGATGGTTAAAACTCAATGACAACTAGAAAACTAGTATTATGCTGTGCTTTGTCACATGATACTGTACATTAAGACGCAAACACTTTGCTCTCATCTGTCCAGACGACATTGATCCAGACGTTCAATTCAATTCAATTCAGTTTATTTATATAGCGCCAAATTCACAACACAAGTCGTTGATACAAAATTTTCTATCTAAGGAAAACCAGTTGATTGCATCGACTCATTGACTCTTCAGCAATCCCTCACACTAAGCATGCTTGTAGCGACAGTGGAGAGGAAAAACTCCCTTTTAACAGGAAGAAACCTCCAGCAGAACCAGGCTCAGTGTGAGCGGCCATCTGCTGAGGCCCACTGGGGTTCAAGGAGACAGAAGCAGACATAGAAAAAGAAGCATAGATACAAAAGGCAACTGTCAACCAGCTCCACAGGCCGCCCCGTCCAGGAAACACACAGCCAGGCAGACGAGCTCCAAGCCAGCTCCCATGTCAGAGGATGAAGAGAGCACATCCAGCCAGTCACAGTCAGAGAAACAGGACTACACTGAAAAACAGCCCGATCTCCAGCATCTATAAACAAGGGTGTTGATGGAAGCAGCACAGCTGATGTTTCTCTCCAGGATGGAGTTCAGTTATTTACAGTTGTGAGAAATCTAACCTGTTTAGCCAGATAACCCTGAGGTGGAGGAGGATTTCTCGTTTGAGTTTCACGCTTGAAAATTGGGCATCAATCCAAAATATCTGCAACATGCCTGCCACAAGCTCACTGCGACACACTGCTGCGGGATTATAACCAGCCCCACACAGCATCAGAGCACCCGGAGAGGAGCATTTGAGCGTATGGGCGTCCGAGCGTTTCAGGCTGGAGTTCAGAAATCTGAACTTTTGCAGCTTGACGCCGAGCGCCAACCAAACGGAAAAGCTAATCCTGAAGATTTTTAGGAGATAGGCAATACATAACAGACATCGCATGCACATGAATGTTTCCACAGCAGGAGTCAAACCGAACTAGGCTGACCTGGTCAGTATGAGTGACTTTCTGCCACACACCCGCACTAGATCAGGAAAGCAGCAACACCGTAGTTTGAGTCCAGCGTTACGATAGGTGTCCTGCTAACACCTACTGTTTTTTTCTTTGCACACTCAAGCTTTCTTTTTTCTCTCACAATTTTGAGACTAAAATCAAGAATTCTGTTTGTCTGATTTTAAATTCTGAATTATACGTGTGTTAAAAAATAAAATGTAAGTATCTGTTTATCAGTATTGAGATGGACAGAATGGCTGTAGTCCTTTGGGATCGGAAGTATAGGGAACTTATATGGGTTGAACAAAAGTGTAATGAGAGTTAAAGGAATAGTACACCCAAAACATGCTTAGCCTTCATTTTCTACTCCCCCCCATGCTGAACAACACTCTGGAGTACTTTTTTGATATCTCAAATGCATCTGGAGATCTGGGAGGCTTCTTGCTGTCTGCTGACATTCAAATAATGGAGGTCTATGGCGCCCGAGGCAGAAAGGTCCATAAAAGTCCACAAAAACGTGTCAATATTCCTCCATACTGCTCGTCCAATGTATTCCAAGTGTCCTGAGTGGGTAGCGTCCAGAATTTACTCGAAACGAAGTCATTCAGAATGTTTTTAGAGCATAAACAGTAGTGTATAGGATTTCCTAAAAGCGCGTTCAGGAGTCTACGGAAACCGCGGCAGACCAAACCAGATGAAAGTGCGCATTTAGCGTCTGCTCTGCCGATAATGCAAGCGTAGAAGAAGAAATGTGCTGTTTACCTGTGCAAAGAAAGAAACAACGAAAGAAAAATGTCTGAGGACTTCAGTGTTGAGGAAGAGCATGAGTTCTTTGCCGAGCTGAATGCGCACTTTCATCTGGTTTGGTCTGCCGCGGTTTCCGTAGACTCGTGAACGCGCTTTTAGGAAATCCTATACACTACTGTTTATGCTCTAAAAACATTCTAAATGACTTCGTTTCGAGTAAATTCTGGACGCTACCCACTCAGGACACTTGGAATACATTGGACGAGCAGTATGGAGGAATATTGACACGTTTTTTGTGGACGTTTATGGACCTTTCTGCCTCGGGCGCCATAGACCTCCATTATTTGAATGTCAGCAGACAGCAAGAAGCCTCCCAGATCTCCAGATGCATTTGAGATATCAAAAAAGTACTCCAGAGTGTTGTTCAGCATGGGGGTGAGTAGAAAATGAAGGCTAATCATGTTTTAGGTGTACTATTCCTTTAGGCTTTGAGGAACCCCAAAAGTAGTTTTTCTTTTAAATATTTGTTTTGTTTACTCAGATTTAGAGTTACAAAATGACACACAGTATTTCCTGCCTCGAGGTCAGACCTGAACCAGTTGACCACACCAAAAACTATCCCACCAACCGTTTAAGTCAAGATAGTGACCAAACTAATCTCTTTTGAGGATATTTTCCAGTACCTAAAGTCTATTATTTATTTTTTTTCATGAGAAGTTACTGTGGAATACTGTCAATAATTAGATCTAACAGGTAAGGCAAGTCGTCATTATTGTGGAACAATAAAGGGAGTTTCTATTCAAAATATACTTTAACATGTCTTTAGTCAAAAGAAATGATGGCTTCTTTAGTGTTTAGATCTATTACAGAGGGTTTGGTTTTTCATCTGCAGACGAAGGAGACGTCAGGAGCCTGATGAGGCCCTAACGCCTGAGCAGCATCACCAGCAGAGCGAGTTGAAGTCTGCCATCAGATCAGGCTGTCAAGAAACACCTGCTTTGATCTCAGCTGAGAGCATTGGTTTTACATTTTAAAGAGCTGCAGGCTGCCTCTGATTGAGAGTCTCTTCAGCCGAGGAAGAGATGAAACGTTGCGGCAGAAGCTCACCAAGTTCACTTGTTACGTCACTTCTGCTGGCAGATGTCATGGAATCTACAACTGGTTGCTTTAGTCGACGCAGTTTGGGCGAAAAGATTAGTTTGTTCCTGAAAATGGAGGAATGATACAGATAAGGAATTATATTAAAAATGGATGAATCACTTGAATCTTTACATTTTCAAATTGCTAAAAATTCGTCAGATAAAGCTAATAACGAGAAAGCCTTTGCTCGGTTGTGTTCTGTGACTAAAATGTTTTCTACAAGCTCATATCTGTCATAGCAGGTTGAGCAATGTGGCTGTTTAAACAAATACTGAAACTGCTGCAGCTTTTAAGAGAGAAAGTTGCAACCCTTTGCTTTCTAATGCAATGAATTAATAGATAATATGGGAGCATGGCTGCTTGTGTTGATGCAGGAGCTTTAGCACTTTTCTTTTTTGGAGCATACAGGCGTATGTTAATAGAACTAAATAAAAGTAATCTGCTTCCAGAATCATATTAGGAATCTTCATAAGTTTGTGTTTCAATAATACAAAAACTATACACTAAGAGGCAGGAACTGAAACTATGCTTTTAGAAGAATCAGAAAATCAAAGTGCAACACAATTTAAAAGATTTTGGTCCCCTTATGAGATCTCTTTGATGAACAGAAACACAAGAAATGAACCGAGCTTTCCACCTCTCCTTTATTTCCTATTTCACTCAGTTTGACTCTTTGAATTTTAGTTGCAGAGGTGAGAAGCATTACCGTCGTGATTCAACAGCTTTGATGTCTGGGCCTGAATAAATGCTGATCTCTAACACCCTGAAGGGAAAAATTATGTAGATCTACATGTGAAATGTGTGAAAAAAGAGGGATGACAAGCTGCAGCATAAAATGAGAGAATGCATCATATATTGATATAATTACTATTATTTAGTTTCTTTCCTTTCTCAGATCATTACGTTCCACCAATCTTTACTTATTATTTGTTTTCATCTGCACCACCTTCTACTTATGAGGTTCTGTTTGTTTCATTCCTCACAAGTGAATATTGCTCACCTGATTGTGCAAAGTCCATGCAAGGCTCCAAAGAACAAACACCTTTTCTCACCGAGTTTCCTCCGTCTAGCTGTTTTCTGCAAAGTAGGTTCTCACTGACAGACTTGGCATGCTACACTACAGATGGACTGTCAATAAATAGGCTAGAAGCCAAAATAAGGCCATGTAAGTATCAGGCCAAATAGATAACTGATCTGCATAATTTGATAACTTGATACTAGAATAAAATATCAAACACTTTCTGATATAATGGTTATAATAATAATAATAACAATAATAATAATAAGTTCTAAATAAAAAGCAAAGAAAAACTACCTGGATTCTTTTGTAAAACAGTAAATCCTGTTTAAATATTCATTTTGACTCGATTAAACAAGAAATCTAAAGTTCATTACACAATAATTCATTATTTTAGACAGAAAAATTTCATAAATAATGATGTGAAGAACTAAAGGCATCTTTTTGGATGGGCTGAGCTGCCACTCAGGGCTTAGACCCTCCCAGCCCATAAATGGCCAGCGTCGGCGTAGTGTAGGAGCAACTAACTTAGATTGCTTCAATAGGACAGCTATTGGTGTGATTACCTTACTAACTAAACATTCTGCTAACCAGTGTTGTTGTCAAGACCATCTAACCCGAGACCAAGACAAGACCAAGACATTTAGGGTCCGAGACCAAGTCAAGACCAAGACCAGCACCAGTATGTGACAATAAAATGTGAAACATGATCATAATCACAAAAATGGATCTAAAAAAACCCACATTCACATAAAAACACCTAGATATTTAACACACAGAACTGGACTAAACATTAACATCTTTATTTAGTACTTCTGTGTAGTAAGCAAAGAATTTCAAACAATTAATCAAAGTCGATCAAAACTGTATTTTCACTGCCGTTCATGAACAGTACAAACATTTATGTTGTTTTTAAATGTGCTATTTCAAAACAACATGCAAAATTCTGTAAAATGTGTAAAACTGAAAAAAAAAGCCAATCGTTTCTCTTGTTTCTCTCTCATACACAGATTAAAGCTATATTATATAACTTTTCTTAAATAAATCTATATCTGTCACCAAGTTGTGAAAATATGTTATGAGACAGATAATTTGTTGAAAAAGTAGATTGATCTCCTTCACTGCATTTACCAATGAGACTATGAGGTTATTGCTTGGATTTGAATCCAAGCATCCAATAAAAAGAAGGATCTTAAAGGAACTGATAATATTCTGATGATTAGCGTTATTTCCACAGTTGTGGTCTCGACCGGTCTTGAAATAAAATGCCGAGTCCTCTGCGCCAAAGACCGAGACCAAATGCGGTCAAGTCCGAGATGAGACCGAGACCTTTAAAAAACACTGCTGCTAACATCATTAGCTGCAAAGTTATACTGTTTTATGCTAATGGTAAAACACACATTACTCAGTAATTGACAGACAGACAATGCATTTCCAAAACATGAAGTTCTCCTGTTAACAGCGTTATAAATTTATGATTTGTTTAGTTTTTTTTGCTTTGCAAATATGTGCCTACATGGAGACGGGTGAGAAGGGTGAGGGAAAGGGCGGATCAGGGGAGGGTCCTATTTAATGAAGCAAGGTTAGTGAGAATCCAGGGTAAGTTCAGGGGTAAACTCCCGCATACCCTGCTCAGTAGCAACCCTGAGCTGTTCATCTTTTTTTGCAGTGATCTGGATGACCCTTTTGGGGTTTAATGGCAAATATTCCGATGATATCTCCATTAAAAAAAGTTTTTTAGATGTTTTATATTTTGTAAAGGAATATCTCTTCTTGTTTATTTTTCTTTAAATAAACACATCATATTGAATATTTTTAGAAACCACAAAATAAGATTCAAATGGTGTATCGTTATGCAATTATGTGTAAAGCATGAAATGTTGGCAATATGAAGATGGCCTGCAATATAAAATATATTTTTTAAATATTTTTTTTTTAAATCAGATCAATAAATACTGCCTGTAATGTTGAACCTAGATAAACACCTGGCAGGCCTAAACAGGGTGTGTTCCAACTACAGAAGAATCAGGAGAATGGAGTACTGGGCCCTTTAATAAGGGCCGTTAGGTTTATGTATGACCAGTGTGAGCGCTTGGTCCGCATTGCAAGCAGTAAGTTGGACTCTTTAACTCAGCAGTAAGTCTAAGTCTCACTTCCAAGTCAGAGTTAGACTCCGCCAAGGTCGCCCTTTGTCACCGATTCTGTTCATAACTTTTATGGAGAGCCAAACTGTTGAGGGGATCTGCTTTTCTTCTCTGCTATTCTTGGCTGACGTGGTTCTCTTGTCTTCATCGGGATGTGATCTACAGCTCTCGCAAGAGCGGTTAGCAGCTGAGTGTGAAGCGGCAGAGATGAGGATCAATGCCTCCGAATCTGAGACCATGGTCTTGAGCCGGAAAAACTGTAGAGTGTCTAATCCACTGGTGAGGTGTTCCAGGCACGTCCCAATGGTAGGAGACCCAGAGGGGGGCCCAGGACACGCTGGAGGGACTATGTTTCTCGGCTGGCCTGGAAACGCCTTGGGATTTCTCTGCAGAAGCTGGCCAAAATGGCTGGATAGAGGAACATCTGGGCCTCCCTACTGAAGCTGCTTCCCCTGCGACCCGACCCCGGATAAGCAGAAGAGGTGCTCTGAGTAAGTTGCAAGTACCCGAACGTTACCAACAGACTGCCACTCTGGGCAGTCTCTCTGAGCAAGACCAGGGCACCGCACAATGGCCGCCCACTGCTCCTCAAGAGGATGGGTTAGACTCAGAGATAATTTTCCAATGCAAGATCAATAAAGTTAATTTATTATAATTATTCAATTATCACAATTTGCACAAAACTCATACTCTTAGATTTGTCATGTATATTTTTAGAATCACTCAATTCTCACTTACAAAGCATTCAATCACTTTTATTTATCATTTGATGAAAAAAGTATATATCATAAATATTTTAATGATTTCAAATAGATAACAATTTAACTAATATTATGGGATAAACATTTTTTATCCTATAATTTATGAGAAGTCTTATTGGTGTAAATCATTTCATCATAGTGAGACAAAAACATTTCAATGAGTCTCATTCACTCATCATTCACCTGTGTAACAATCATGACTAGAAGGTATACAGCCATGCTACAGCAGAGCAATCAATCAACCAATACCATCATTCTACTTTGTTTTTTAAACCACCGTCGAAATCTCCACAAAATGAGAAGAGATAAACACACCTGACTGAAGAAGACAATTACTCGTTCTAGACTCTCTGCAAGAACAAAGAGAGAGCAAGAATAGCTTTGTATGCAAATCAGGCCCAACCGCCAACTCCACCTCCACCAAAGGTAAAAAAATAAAAAATACAGAGATCAAAGGCAGCGGCTGACATGCCGCAGACAGTGCAGCAAAAGGCTGATTAGTTAAGCAGTAACTAGCTCTAATCCTGCGGTGGAGCTGCAGCTGAACATCAGCGCGCGCAACCTCATGCATCTCAGACATCAGAATAATGTTGATGCAACATTAATGCTATATAATCAGCACAGAGTTACAAGGAGCTTCAAAGAAAATAAAGAAAAATGAAAGCTTGCAACTGTGAGAACAAAGATCTGATGTAAAATCTGACACAAAGGAAAACTATGGGATGTTTTTTTTCCAGGCTTTAAGCCTGAATATTTAGCTGATTCCCAGTAATGAATAATGCATTAAGTTATCATAACTATCTGCAAATAGCCCTTCTATGGATGGAAGTAGATGTCAATTTGTGATGTTTTGGAGTAGGACCAAAGTGCAGGGTAGATGTTGGGCACTGTGGAAAGAAACAAACAAAGCAAAACCTCCCAGAAACAGAAGAAGCATGGATGGAGAAACAGGCAGTAGTAACAGAGAGGGTAACTAGAAGACCAAACGGAAAACAATGGGCGTTTTTATGCTGCGGGGGCGTGCAGGGTGGAAGAGGATGTCTCTGTTAATCAGGAGACAATGTGGAAAAGCTGAGGCAGAAGTTAAGCTGAGGGAAGATGAGTATTAGCACAGTATTTAAGAGTATTTCTGATACATAGATGCGTGCTTAGTGATCTGTATGCCCTTGTACTGCTACGGAATCTGCACTCAGGCTTCAGATGGACATTCTGCCAGGGATTTCATGAAGCTCAGCCTGCTCAAGTTAGCTCTCTGCTGGTTCTGATTCCTCGGATCGTCCTCCTGTCATCAATTCTCTATTTATGTTCGGGTCAGGCCAGTTTAATGGTCATCAGGACGGTTTAACAGCTGAATGCACCTACTGAGAAGGTACAATCCGCTGACCTAACAAAACCCAGGGCTTGCACTAAAAGACAAATGGAAATGTTTGAAATGGTGGCGGGGGAGTAGATCCAGGCCAGGAGGAGCCATTGGAAACGGGCATTGGATTCATGTCATCTTTGACGGAGAAGCCGTCATCAGCAGGGCCTTTGTTAAAAGTCTGTGTCAGCATGCGTACACGCATACGCACAAACAAATACACTATTTGCTAAAATTAATAAAGAACATTTTATTTCTCATTAATGTACACTCAGCACTCCATTTTGACAAAAAAAAAAAAAATGGGGAAATTTTTTGCAAACGTATGACAAAAGAAAAGAATTTAATATCATATCGTCATAAGTATTCAGACCTTTTGCTCATTATTGAGAAGAAACACGATTTTGAGCTAGCACAGCCATGAGTCTTTTTGGGAATGCTACAACAAGTTTTTCACATCTGGATTCTTCCTTGCAGATCCTCTCCAGTTCTTTCAGTTTGGACGGCGAGCATTGGTGGACAGCCATTCTCAGGGCTCTCCAGAGATGCTCAATTGGGTTTAGGTCAGGGCTCTGGCTGTGCCAGTCAAGAATGGTCACAGAGTTGAACCCAAGTCTCTCTTTTGTGATTTTAGCTGTGTGCTTAGGGTCATTGTCTTGTTGGGAGGTGAACCTTGGGCCCAGTCTGAGGTCCCGATCACTCTGGAAGAGGTTTTCTTGCAGGATATCTCTGTACTTGGCCGGAATCATCTTTCCTTCAATGACAACCAGTCTTCCTGTGCCTGCAGCTGAAAAACACACCGATAGCATGATGCTGCCACCACCATGTTTCACTGTTGGGAATGTATTGGGCAGATGATGAGCGGTGCCTGGTTTTCTTTACACATACCACATAAAATTAAAGCTTTTTTTGCAAACTCTAAGCGGACCTTCAAATTTCCCGCACTGAAGAGAGGCGTCTGTCAGGCCACTCTGCCGTAAAGCCCCGACTGGTGGAGGGCTGCAGTGATAGTTGACTTTGTGGAACTTTCTCCCATCTCCCTACTGAATCTTTTTTTTTTTCTCTCACCATTAGTGGCTAATTTCTTCCACAGTAGGCTGACAGGAAAGGAGATATGAGAGAAGGGGAGAGACATGCGGCAAAGGAACACAGATTGGATTTGATCTGGGGATTCGAACGGATTCGGACTAAAGCCTCCAGGGTCGTGCGAGCTAACCGCTGCGTCTCCTCCATGCCCAAGATCCAAGTATTTGTTGTCAGTTCACTGCACTGATCTTAGGTATGAGCGGATCTGGATCTGAAAAATGTGTTGATTTACATCCAAAACCAGAGAAAAGAACCCCAGAGAGATGCTTTGTTTCAAAATCCAAATAATTGTGACTATATTTCAAAGTATAACACAGCCTCAGGATGGCTTTTCAAAATCAGATGCTTATGGGTTAAATATTAGCATGTGGGTTAATTATATATTCAGATGATCGTTACAAAATAAACTCACCAGAGCAGGAAGAAAAACAATATATCTGAGGTGAGAGCAAAACTAAACTATACCCAGTGTCTGGATGGAAGAGTTAATGATGTTATTAAAAGTGATAATAATTTCATTTTTGACAGGATCCAGAATTCAGGAGGATAATTATGACAAGACAAACTTTCAGCCTCTAAGATTCATCACAGAGAGAAACAACTAGAGATAGGTAAAGGTGCCAAAGACTGAATACAATACAAAGATGAAGGTTTTATTGTTTCTAATGACGTTGAGACTGAGAACTCCTGAGGGGCAGAGATGCCAGCATCGTCCCAAAGAAGATAGAAAGGAAAAAAGAAAGAAAACAACAGGATATGGAAAATGAAAAAACGCTGAACTGACAGTGAAAGACCAACAGCAGACAAAAAGGAAAAAATTAAAAGAAAGATACTCTGTTTTTACTTTAGAGGAAAAGTATTAGTTGAAATGTCAAAGGCTCCATTAGAGACGGCTCAATATAGGCTACTTTAGAATTTTTTTACTGTACTATGAACGTCCCATTTTTAATAAATACAAATATGTAAGTAAGTTATAAGTTTACATATATAAATTACCATATAATACTTTAAATTAACACGATTTTCAAATAAATCCTCCATCCCTTTTGCAAGAAATGATCTACTACATTCTTAAAGTTGTAGCTAGTAGGGCTGGGCAATTAATTGCATTTGCAAAAACATCGATTTAATAAAATTTATAAAATGAAGTTTTATAATTGCAGAGGCATTTAGTTTTAGTTCAATTATATTTAACAAGATTAAAACCCTAAATTTCTCACTCCAGCTGTTGAGGTAGCATTAAAACTCTTAGTGGGTTTTCCTCCACACAGAAAGGTCGAGAGAGTTGCAGTTACCACACAGACCCATACATGCAAGTAGAAGTAAGCATTTATAGAAACAAAGGTTACACTAAAATTCTGGAACAATGGACTCCTTTCACTGCAAAAACGATCCAGAAATAAGTAATAATGTCTAAAATTTTGTGTATTTACCCTTAATTTGAGTAGGTAAATAAGATTATTTGCCAATGAAATGAGTATTTTTACTCTGAAAATAAGATAATTAGATAATATGCACATGAAATAAGACAATGCTATATTTTTTTCTCATTTTAAATGTAAATTGTCTCGTTCCATTGGCAAATTGTCTCAATTACCACCTCAGTTCAAGAAAAAATGCACTTATTTTGGGAAAAAATTACTTATTTAGATTTACATTTTTTGCAGTGTTGAAGCAAGCTTTCAAAAACAGAAAGTCTGCGATTAAACATTTACAAGCTTGGGGTTAGTATAAAGGAAAATCAAAATAAAATCGCAATCGTAAAATCGGTGGAAAACATGTACAATTTAGATTTTTGGTCCAATTGTTCAGCCCTAATAGTTTTCAATCCTTTTCTGCCAGGGTTGTCAGATCTGCCCATTTCCAGCCCAAACACAATGTTAAACCACACACCTCAATAAAAAAAAATACTGCATAAATTCCTCTGAACCTTCTCCTAAACTGCAAAACTAAAACACCTAATAATAAACGAACCAAGGCTCTGCTGTATTATAGAAACTGCCAATTAATCACGATTAATCCAATTAGATGTTTCAGGCCTAATACGTTATATTGTTGACGTTATAATTAATATCTTTTAACTGATTTTTTTTTTTTTTCAAAAATATGGATAAATGGATGTTTGTGGTTTAACTGCCCTTTAGAACAACACACCTGCTTTTTTAACACATCAGCTTACATTTACTAAATGTATAGATATATGAACATGTGATGATCAAGTTTCACATTAGTTTCAGTGTCAGCTGTGATCTTAACACACTAGATAGACAGAATTAAAAGAATTTTAGCAGTTTTGGCAGCACTTTCTCCTCTGTTGGTTTGCTGATTGTGTTGAAAAGTGATTCAGTTTCTTATTGTTGTTCAACTTGTTGTATTTGTAACAATCAAAAAACTTTCTGATTGTTTGAGTTAACCTATGAAACACTAAAATATAATTTCATGTCCTTATGAAATTTCGAGCACACATACTTCCGATAATCAGGACAAAAGCAGCGTTGGAACAAAGACAAAAATTTAGCTGCATTCCACCTCAAATTGTATAAAATAGAATTTCAGCACTTATCATATGAGATTAACCCCAGTTTGGTCACTTATCAGACACCAAAACCATTTCAACCAAGAAGCTCACTCTAACTCCCAGCTGTCTCTGACGAGCTTTAGAGACATCTGGGTTTTTCATGGGTGTCAAATCTTTAGTGCTGTGCCAAGACGCTGGTGTTAATGGTATTTTGGATTCAGCCGACTCACTAGTTTTAAGTTTCACCCTCCCAGTCACAATATGCAAGCAAACCAGTTTGCCTGCTGTCACTCGACTAGAAAGTACTCGAAGGCATTTCTCGGCAGGAATCTGACACACTTTGTGTCACCATTACACAAATGAAGATCCAAAAATGGATCAGAGAAAAGTTTCCCCAAAATCGATTTTTTTTTTTTATATACATCACATATCTTCCGATTAAATCAAGTCAGAAGAACTTGCTTAGAATCATTTATCAGATGATTTACCAAGTTTGCAGAAAAGGAAAACGAAGCCTTTGTTAAATTACATTTTAATCAGATTCCATTATTAATTTCCCAACTTTACAAACATCATATGTGCCTGATTAGTGTCAGACCCATAGACTCAAGAAATCCTTTAGATACAACCTGTATGACAACATTAGTGAAATTATCACAAAAAGACGATCTATCATCAAGGGAAGGGTAATAAAAACATTTCTAATACATTTCGACTCCTCAGAACCACAGTGAGAACCATAACCAACATACCAGGAACTTTAACGTGGTTAGAAACCACAGGCAGCTTTTAAATTGAAAGTCTCTTTCAAAAAATCCTGAGAGTAAGAACATTTTTTATTTCATCTTTGAAAAGGAGCAAACTGTCTGACTGATGTTTACATCAAAGCTCCACATTGGTGTAGTATTTTGCATCAAAATGTTGGGAAACGTGAGTCAACTCTATTATGGCGCATCATAAGAAGACAGAGGAGAATAAGAATAAAGATCAAAACTTAACCTGTGATCATTAGTAATTTTTTACTTTCATTTTCAAACACCATTAACGACAACTGGAAATGTCTTAATCCCGACCAGTTTGAGGGAGCTGTTACTAGGGATTCCCAGTGGTACAACTGGCCTGAATTACAGCAATAAAATGTAGGGTGCTCAATGCAGTCTTTAGTTTACGTCAATGGAGAAAGCTTAGAAGCATTAGAGAATTATCTCAAGAGAGACTTTCCGCATGTGGAGGCATTATGCAGTTTGGTTCAGTCCACTAGCATCTTTCTTTTGTACATTTCTCAGTCATTCCCTCCAATAATGGCAATACTCAACAATTCGCAGAATTCCGGATGGAAATAAAGATTCCATGATTTTATGTTAATCAACTTGCCAAACAATTTCCAAGTACCTTCTTTCCTTTCTAGATTGCTGAGGAGGGGCTCAATACCTACATTGGGGTCAACATTTCAGCCCCACCTAAGATTTTGTTTTTTTCAGAAACTTTAAGCTTCTACAGGACAACTGTCAGGCAGATATGATGAGGTGGTTGGCTCTTCCTCTAGCTCTGACGGGATTTATGAGTTCCTCTATGTCTTTCAGTATGTCCAGATTTATATTCCACTTAAATGCTTTAACAAATCTATAAAAGTGTTTATTTGGAATAATAAGACGCCCTGTTTAAAGAAATATTCATTCTATCAAAAACCAACATGGGCCTTGCTTTTACTAATTTTAGTAGCTATATATGGGCCTGTAATATTGTGACGTTCCTTAACCAATTCTTCCAGCTTTGTCCTCTAGGTTTGAGTGGAAAGAGCATCACCACGTTTCCTTGGACTCAGAAGAAAAGAAAGGCCCATGTCACATCAAATGATCCCAAAGACAATTGGGAAAACATTCTGTAAACTGACCTCAAAGAAAGGCTGTGCATTCAGTTAAAGGTGCAGAACCAACACAGCATTAGAGAAACGGAACCAGTGAGGAATGCATTGCTGCCTCAGGACCAAAGGTTAACCAAAAAACTCTCTATAGATCCTAGTCATGAAACATTGAAATAATGAATCAGAGCCTTTTTTTGTTCACAGCTTTATGTAAAGATCACATCTCAGTTCTAACTTTTATAATTTTTCTGAAGCTGTTTGGAAATAAGGACATGCTCTAAATATTTCAAATGCTATAGGTTGACGTAGAGGAAGTTTAGGTGCAAATGAGAAGTCATCTATATTCTGTGAGAATAACAAACAATCCTGTGATTGTGTTTCTATCTGGCTAAACATCCAGGAGCTGAAAGAACCAAACTCAGCGTCTGCCCCTCCCAAAGTTTTATTTATCCGTCTGTATTTACTTTGCTATGGCCTTCTCTGCGATCCCTCCCGCAGCTGAATGTCTCAGTAAGAGAAAGGCGATCCACTCTTCTCCACTTCCACACAGCTCACACACACTCACTGTGATCCCCCCCCACCCCTCCTCCTGAACAGCTGTTACGTAACCAGCTCTGCCCTGAGAAACTCAATGAAGCACCATCTGAGCGCCTCTCCTTCTGCCTGCATACCAATAACAGGCTGCAGGAAAGTCTGCGGCTCACAGGGGACGTGACCTCACATGCTGTCTTTCACTTCCTGTGTGGGTGCCATTACTTCTAACAGAGAACTCTAATAAGGTGCAGAAGCTGATCTGACAGGTATGATGGGATTTATTTGAGTGGCAGTTATAGTAAAGTTTCTAAACTTCCCTGAGAAGCAGAGGACATTCCGAACACAGAGGCTGAATTAATTGTTGGCAATTAAATGATGAATCTCATTAATGCACTGGCTGCCCTGAAACCATTTAACACCGACGGGAGAGCTGTTGTTCACCCTTCCATTAATCTATTAATCCAACCATGCATAATTCACTCATCTACTGATCAACAAATCTCTTTGACCATACATATTTCCATGATTATCCATTCCTCTGCAAGCATCATCTATCCATCTATGATTAAATGCAGGTTTATTTCTGATATAAAAGATAAGGGTGACATCAGCATGAACAAATGGCTTTAGATGGGATCCATACTGCTATTTCTGTCAAGTTCTGCAAAGAAACTGACCACTTTTCAACTGTATAGTGAGTTAAAGCTACTGGGAAATTTGTTTTATTGTGACTAGAAACAAGCCAGAGGAAAACTTGTATTGCATTTCATAGATTACAGCACAAAAAGTTGAAGGTTTGCAGCTCGGTGGGCAGCACGCTGTGGCTGACCTTCAGCTGATTGAAGAAGTTCAATTGTCTCCCAGACAGAGTGGAGTGTTTGCTGTCAGTGAGGACAGAATGAATCATCTCTGCGCTTCGCCTCCGTGTTTGAAGCCTGGCTCATGGGTTATTAGGCAGATGATCTAATCAGCCCTACCTCTGCCTTGGCTGGACCCGGAGGATCCGGAGCGGCTGTGCGTCCTCTCCGGCGCAGCGTGCGGGGTCTCCGTGGCTGCTGTAGCGGTCTGACAGCGACTCCTTCCCGCGTCAGTCACTGAATCCTGCGGGGATGGCTCCATCCAGGGACCGAAGGAAATCCAATAAAAATGAGCAACAATGAAAAAAGGCACCAAAAAAATAGAAAATCCTGAAAGGTCAGTTGCTGATTGTTTAAGTAAAGGAACCGGAGAGCAGCCAGTCTGGAGCGGGAGAGGAGCGGCTGACAGGGCGCAGCGTGGAGGAGAAGGAGCCGGGCAGAGAGAGAGTGAGGGCGGCGCTGCGGAGGGCTCTGCCCACCCTCTCTGGAGGCTCAGACCCGAACAGGATCGCCAGAAAGTCATGGAGTTAAAAGTTTTACAGTGAAATGTAATGAAGAGGATTAGGGCCACTGAAAAAATAAAAAAGTTAACTGATTTTTTAATTTTATTTCAGTATAATATAAGGAAAAAAGTCAGAATTCCGACTTTAATCTCATAATCCCGACTCTAACCTCAGAATTCTGACTTTAATCTCAGAATTCTGACTCTAATCTCAGAATTCTGACTTTAATCTCAGAATTCTGACTCAAATCTCAGAATTCTGACTTTAATCTCAGAATTCTGACTCTAATCTCAGAATTCCGACTTTAATCTCAGAATTCCGACTTTAACCTCAGAATTCCGACTTTAACCTCAGAATTCCGACTTTAATCTCATAATTCCGACTTTAATCTCATAATTCCGACTCTAATCTCAGACTTCCGACTTTATTCTCAGACTTCTGACTTTATTCTCAGAATTCCGACTTTAATCTCAGAATTCCTACTCTAACCTCAGAATTCTGACTCTAATCTCAGAATTCTGACTCTAATCTCAGAATTCTGACTCTAATCTCAGAATTCTGACTTTAACCTCAGAATTCCGACTTTAATCTCATAATTCCGACTTTATTCTCATAATTCCGACTTTAATCTCAGAATTCTGACTCTAATCTAAGAATTCCGACCTTAATCTCTTAATCCCGACTCTAAACTCAGAATTCTGACTTTAATCTCAGAATTCTGACTCTAATCTCAGAATTCTGACTTTAATCTCAGAATTCTGACTTTAATCTCAGAATTCTGACTTTAACCTCAGAATTCTGACTTTAACCTCAGAATTCCGACTTTAATCTCATAATTCCGACTTTAATCTCAGAATTCTGACTCTAATCTAAGAATTCCGACCTTAATCTCTTAATCCCGACTCTAACCTCAGAATTCTGACTTTAATCTCAGAATTCTGACTCTAATCTCAGAATTCTGACTTTAATCTCAGAATTCTGACTTTAATCTCAGAATTCTGACTCTAATCTCAGAATTCTGACTTTAATCTCAGAATTCTGACTCAAATCTCAGAATTCTGACTTTAATCTCAGAATTCTGACTCTAATCTCAGAATTCTGACTTTAATCTCAGAATTCCGACTTTAACCTCAGAATTCCGACTTTAATCTCATAATTCCGACTTTAATCTCATAATTCCGACTTTAATCTCATAATTCCGACTTTAATCTCATAATTCTGACTCTAATCTCAGACTTCCGACTTTATTCTCAGACTTCTGACTTTATTCTCAGAATTCCGACTTTAATCTCAGAATTCCTACTCTAACCTCAGAATTCTGACTTTAATCTCAGAATTCTGACTCTAATCTCAGAATTCTGACTTTAACCTCAGAATTCCGACTTTAACCTCAGAATTCCGACTTTAATCTCAGAATTCTGACTCTAATCTAAGAATTCCGACCTTAATCTCTTAATCCCGACTCTAACCTCAGAATTCTGACTTTAATCTCAAAATTCTGACTCTAATCTCAGAATTCTGACTCTAATCTCAGAATTCTGACTTTAATCTCAGAATTCTGACTTTAATCTCAGAATTCTGACTCTAATCTCAGAATTCTGACTTTAATCTCAGAATTCTGACTTTAATCTCAGAATTCCGACTTTAATCTCAGAATTCCGACTTTAACCTCATAATTCCGACTTTAACCTCATAATTCCGACTTTAATCTCATAATTCCGACTTTAATCTCATAATTCCGACTCTAACCTCAGAATTCTGACTTTAATCTCAGAATTCTGACTCTAATCTCAGAATTCCGACTTTAACCTCAGAATTCCGACTTTAACCTCAGAATTCCGACTTTAATCTCAGAATTCTGACTCTAATCTAAGAATTCCGACCTTAATCTCTTAATCCCGACTCTAACCTCAGAATTCTGACTTTAATCTCAGAATTCTGACTTTAATCTCAGAATTCTGACTCTAATCTCAGAATTCTGACTCTAATCTCAGAATTCTGACTTTAATCTCAGAATTCTGACTTTAATCTCAGAATTCTGACTCTAATCTCAGAATTCTGACTTTAATCTCAGAATTCTGACTCTAATCTCAGAATTCTGACTTTAATCTCAGAATTCCGACTTTAACCTCAGAATTCCGACTTTAACCTCATAATTCCGACTTTAATCTCATAATTCCGACTTTAATCTCATAATTCCGACTTTAATCTCATAATTCCGACTCTAATCTCATAATTCCGACTCTAATCTCAGACTTCCGACTTTATTATCAGACTTCTGACTTTATTCTCAGAATTCCGACTTAAACCTCAGAATTCTGACTTTAATCTCAGAATTCTGACTGAATTCTGCTTGATGCTAACAAACAGCGTTAGCATCAAGCCGTTGCCATGTTTGTTATAAAGACTAAACTAGGTCTTTTGTTTTAACCACCTTCTGCTCTTCCCTGAATTAAATAGCATCTTTGTGTTAAATAGCATAGCATCACGTAAATCGTCGCCTAATTCTGTCATTTTCCACCAATGTGTTACTGGCCCTCCCAAACAACTTTGTCAGTGAAGCTGCGTGCCCCCACATCTCTTCCTTCATGATGCCCATCTACATTACGATCCAAAATTCTGAGATTAAAGTCAGAATTCTGTGATTAAAGTCAGAATTCTGAGATTAAAGTCAGAATTCTGAGACTAAAGTCAGAATTCTAAGATTAATTTTCTCATATTATAGTGAAATAAATTTTAAAATCAGCTAACTTCGTTTTTATTTTTTCAGTTAGGATACACCCCATCCGAGCAAAAAGAAGAATGCATTTGTCTGCCACATAATGAGGAGTCTTGGAATCCGAGTAGAGACCTGGGAGCTGCACTATGACGTAATCGGCCTGCCAATCTGGCCTTCGGAGGATGCAGCCGGAGGATGAATTAGAATTCAGCCATAGTCTTTATCTTTAGGTTTCTACTCCAAACTGAAGTGCCCTCTACAGTGCTGAGGATGCGCTACATGTGCTCTTTTTCTTTCTGCTCCTGCCCTTCAAAAAGTTTGTGCACGCCACTGCCCCTGACTGCTGTTAACTCTAAGGTGAGCTCACTGCTCAGAAGTACCTGACAGAGGCCTTACCATAAAAAGCAAAGCAAGAAAGAAACACTGCACCAACTTTTTAAAAGACTAAATTGTGAATAAATTATCTATGTACTCCTTACTGTACTTTTGATATTGGAAATACTTCAACCTAAAGCTTCCACTGCTCAAAGTTCAACAAACAAATTCAACAAACATTCACAAATGACCAAACTGTGATTTTCTCCTCGATGTTGGACTCTCCCGCAGCCTGATTTGGTTGTGCACCCCACAGCCTGTCTTACTGCCTTCCTCTTCACCTTTTCATCATCGTAGATTTTTTTTTTTTGCCCAAGAGCTCAAATTGCCTGGAAGAATTTTGCAGGCAAACATTGCTCCAGATTTCATCATCCTAATTAGTTAAGATGAAATGAAAGAGCTGAGTTTTATGACTATTTAGAGGAGCGAAGCAGCTGGCAGTTCTCGTTTACCTGCAGTAAAATGCCTAAGGAGCTCTGCTTGCACATTTAGCTCATTTCTGTCTCATTGAGGTGTGAAAGAACCCATCTCCATAGCATGCAATGTGCAAACGTTAAACAGTCCAGGTCCATCCAGATAAAATAAACCTACAGTATGATGTTTACGATCACCTTTAAATAACATCTGAACAGAATATCATGTTTAAATATATAAACAATGAGAACACTTTGAATGACTAAAACTAAACTAATACAGAGTGTTGTGAAAATGGTTTTTCCAGCCCAGTTGTTTTCTAGTAGTCCTGTCATTGCCAGAAGAACAAGATGTTGGGAGCATTGCTTTATTTTGAAAATGATCTGAGCTGCAGGCTCTGACCTCTGGATGGCTTTGCTGGGGTGCCCACATCTAGAATGAGGGGCAGCCCTTTTAATTCATTCACACTTGGATATAAACTGTTGTTCTGTAAAGTGATGTATGAAATTATGAGCGTTGATTTACTGGGATACTTGATTTTTTTTCTCTGAATGCCCTAGTTTTCCCATTTGACATACCCTCATTTTATCATTTTTTTTATTTTTTCACCTTTGATTTTGACACCTTTGCTTTCACAAGCAGACCATTATGACTGTTGTCATAAGTTTACCCTTGATACTTGTGCATTTAACTTTTTTTGAAAATTATTTAGGGAGTAAAATTGTATACAACAGACAGCCAGAAAGAAAGTTTAGAAAGAACGAGGGGATAGGAACTAAAGGGAGCATTAAAGAGATTGAGATGAGAAAGATTGCATGGAAAGAGAAAATAAAGCCACAGAAGATATATAGTAATTCCCAGACGCTTGATTCCATAACTCCCATTTAAACTGCTTGGTCCTAGTCATCAGTGCCAGATTATTCTTTAGCCTTTGGTGTGAGAGTCTTTCTAGCTTAACTTATTGTGTTCTGATTGCCTGATCCTGACCAGTTTCTTTGAGCCTGCTTGCCCCTGTTCTGATCTGTTTGCCTGACCTGTCTTCGGTTTATGTTGGATTCTACTGTTGGCTGAACCTGGATCTTACTCTTGACTTCCCCCTCTGGATTATCCTGCCCTCCTCTGTCATCTGCTTTGTTCTGATCTCCAGTAAGTTCTGTGTCCTTCAAGGAATCGGTACCTGGAACTGTCAGTGCCACAAGCGCTGTCTTGTCAGCTCACTGGATGTTATCAACCTTGTTCTCAGGGTACGGACTGAACTCTAAACCAGGTTAGTGATTCACGTGTTCAGATCATCCTCTGTCAGGTTTTCGTGGTCACTAACCTGTGTTTCCTCTTGCAAGGGTTACCTGCCTTGGATGCCCTAGCCGATGCCGTTGCAGATCCACAAACTATCCATCATTGCTTTAATAAATCCTTTTTGAATTATTCCACTTTCTGTCTTGCCTGAATGCTGTGAACTCTGTTCTGAATCATTTCAAAGGCACAGTCCAGGCAGCCACCAGGAAAGCTATACCACACACTAGAAGTACCCAACCTTTTGCCTAGAGTACCATCAGCACGCCAGCAGACAAAGGAACGTGACTGGTTGGGAGCAGAAAAAGAGGGGGAGGATGCAGTGGGTGGGGCGGACTTTATGGGAGACAAATACTCCAACAACAGCAAGAGGGCAAAGACGATTACAGAAAGGTTGGTTGAATCTATTGCTGTTGACAAACAGCCCATCCCAGTAGTTGAGAGTGTCGGACTTAGACATCTGCTGGAAGTTTTGGACCCACGCAACACTCTGCCCTCGAGACACTACATTGCGACACAGCCATACCACGGCTATACAGCAAAGTTGGAGAAACAATACAAAGTCACTTCAATCTGAATGTTGTTGTTAGTTTCACTACTGATATTTGGAGTGCACGCATTTGCACGATGTCCCTACTGCAGTGTTTTTCAAACCTGGTCCTCAAGGCACCCTGCCCTGCATGTTTTAGATGTTTCCCAGCTTTCACACACCTGTTATCAATTGATAGCAAATTATCAGGCTTTGCTGAACTGCAATCATCTGAATCAGGTGTGCTGAACCTCAGAAACATCCAAAACATGCAGAGCAGGGTGCCTTGAGGACCAGGATTGAAAGCACACTGCCCTACTGAGCCTCGCGGCACACTGGGTTGATCCCGAACACGTTTGACATACTATACCAAGTCAGGTTTTTTTTTTTTTTTACTTCTGTATGAAATTTAAAAATGACGCTGACCTTTAATTCTCTGTAAGATTTAGATTTCATGGGATTTACAATAATAATTCACAATGGTAATGCTTATTGATACAATATTTGGTCTTAAAAAAGTTGAGTTAATTGCTCAAAATTTATTTTAGTTTCACTTAATTACTAAAGGCAAAGTATTGGATCAGGACTCGAAACTGGATTGGATTTGAGGTAAACAGATCAGATCGGGATCAGAGGCCGAAATTGCTGACTCTACATGACAGGTTTTATTTATTTCTTTTCTGTTCCTAATAGCATTTTTTTTTTAATATATCTATAAAAAGGAAACATAATAGTTCTGAAAAAAAAGTTAGTTAATAATAATAATACGGTAATAATAATTTAATAGAAATAAAAATAAGAAAAAGTGTTAAAGATTTTTGGGGTCCACAGCATGGAAAAGTTCAGTAAGTGAGTTTTGAGACCACCGTGTCACAAGAAAAACCTCAAAAACAAATCACCTTAGCAAAGGACGTTTTCCAGCCGGATTTAATTTGTGCAACCAAGTCTAGAGCCAATCGTTTTTTTAAGCAAGAGTTTTTTTCCAGCTTCCACCTGACACCACCTGGTGAGAAAACATGTTTTTTATCGCCATATATCATGATTAAAACCTTGATAGTCTTCCTCACCTGATGTATAGTGGGAGAAAACTGCAAAAAAAAAAAAAACATAATTTAAGCAGCATGACTTATTAAAATGCGTCCTGCATGAAAAGAAAAAAAAACTGACTATTAATGCACGCCATTATAATTTAAAGCCTCCCTTTGTAGTGCGTTTCATCAGCGCCGGGTGTGATGAAATGATCGTGACACTCGATTAGACATTAATGTGGAAATTAAAACATGTGCACGAGATTCAGTTTCATTGCACAAATATTTGGAAAGGTTATAATTTGATTCTCAGCAAAGTTCAGCTGTTTTACTTTTAACATAAAAAAGAAATAAAAGAAACCGTTTTATTTTTTATGTTCTTTTTATAAAACATAGTCACCCACCAAAAGAATTAAATTATCTAGTAAAATATTCCTTTTAAACTCATATTCATTTCTGATCCTATTTCAAAAGAACCTTGTCTGGCAACATGAAGAAAAAAAAACATATGATTTTATAGTAATGTGACTAGTGACTTGTTTTTTTTTGTTTTTTATTGGACAGTAGGCTGACAGTAAAGGATGCATCTTGAAGAGAAAATACAGACTGCAGTCAATGTTGATTCGTACATCAGTGATTTTACAATGTATGCCACTTCACTTTTGTAGATAAGGGAGCTTTACCCAAAAAACCCACTGGATCATATTTGGTGTAACATCCAACAGAAAAAACATTTCGAATGACTGTAGCAATTAAAACACATTAAAGCAGAATGGGCTGTTCAGATCGCTTACAATCCTATATGACTGCGTACAGATGGCAGACGTGTTCACAAGTCATTTTTTGCAAGTCCAAGTCAAGTCTCAAGTCTTGAGAAGGCCTGTCGCAATGATCAATTAATCACAAAATAAATTCTAATCACTTGATTAATTAAAAAAAGTGCAATAATTTTCGTGCTTGCTTAGACTTAGACTTAGACTTGACTTTATTAATCCCTTGGGATTACTCCCTTCGGGAAATTGTATTTCCAGTAGCAGGAAAAATTGCACATACAAGAAAATAGAGGATGTTTAGACACAGTATATACAATAGAAAAAAATAAAAACAATTAAATAAGGTGTAGGAAGATGTATTGGGGGATAAGGATAGACAAATAAATACAGAGGGCTATAGCAAAAACATTGACTTAAATGAACAGTTATGTAGTGTATTGCACTTGAATGGTTGAGAAAAAAAGAGTGTCCAGATTATAAAAACCAAAGCGAGTAACTACAACTCCTTCACTTCTGTTCTCTAAAAAACTCTATTTCCTACTCCCCCCCAGAGAGGAGTTATAGAGCCTGATGGCATGAGGGACAAAGGAGTTCCTGAGTCTGTTGGTCCTACATTTGGGAAGGAGCAGCCTCCCACTGAACAGGCTCCTCTGGTTGCTGATGACGGTGTGTAGGGGATGACTGACATTGTCAATAATGTCCAGCAGTTTGTCCAGTGTCCTCCTCTCTGCTACCGTCACCAGTGAGTCCAGTTTCATGCCGACCACAGAGCCGGCCCGCCTGATCACTTTATCCAGCCTGGAGGTGTCCTTCTTAGATGTGCTGCCCCCCCAGCACACCACAGTGTAAAAAAGGACGCTGGCAACCACAGACTGGTAGAACATCCACAGCAGTTTGCTGCAGATGTTAAAAGATCGCAGCCTCCTGAGGAAGTACATCCTACTCTGTGTCTTGCCATACAGGTGGCTGGTGTGTGTTGTCCAGTCCAGTTTATTGTCCAGCCACAGCCCGAGGTATTTGTAGGAGTCCACAACCTCCACCTCAGCTCCCCCTAACAGAACTGGTCGTGGTCTTGGTCTGGACCTCCCAAAGTCGATGACCAGCTCCTTCGTCTTAGAGGTGTTGAGCTGTAGGTGGTTGGTGTGGCACCATGCAGTGAAGTCCCTCACCAGACTCCGATACTCCTCCTCTCTGTCGTCCCTGAGGCACCCAACGATGGCTGTGTCATCGGCGTACTTCTGGATGTAACACAGCTCCGAATCGTAACAGAAGTCCGCGGTGTACAGGGTGAAGAGAGCAGGGGCTAGCACTGTGCCCTGGGGGGCTCCTGTGCTGCTGACCACAGTGTCAGACGTGATGTCCTTCAGCCTGACATACTGTGGTCTGTCAGTGAGTGTCAGTGAAATCCAGTGCACCAGGTGGGGGTCCACACCCATCTTACTCAGTTTGTCATGGAGCAAGGGGGGCTGGATGGTATTAAAGGCACTGGAGAAGTCCAAAAATAGAACCCTCACAGTGCCACTTGCTTGTTTCTCCTTGTGTTTTCATCTCCGGCACTGAGACGGTATAGCTTGGTCCACCGCTTTGTTTACAACAGCCACCTGCCTGGCACTGTGACGTGCTGAAAAATGTGTTGCAGGCTATGATGTATACATTTGTTTAAATGTATTTATTATACAAATTTGTACAGCATTGGAAACATAATAATTTGACCTGAATCTGATGCTGGTTCAATCATTTATGAGAGTTGGGGATATTCACTTCTCACCCTGGACCAGGAGGGTTTTAAAAGCCTATATTCCTTAATAAAATAGAATAACTTACCTACATTTTAGATTATTCAGGAGGTCTCAGCTTTTATTGGTAAATATTTCTAGCCGGTGCAAAGCAAAACCAAATTGTGTCTGAGTTTCCAACTTGCAACTAGAATGAGCTCAGACATTTTTTCCAGACCCATAAATTTAAAGAACAAATGTTTGTTCTGCTGCCTGCAGAAGCTGATTGTTTCAGAGGATATAGCTTTTTCTGCGCTTTGGTTTCACAGCTCAGAACTCTGTCTCAATAATTAATACATACAGACGGGTGCTGAATTATTGAAGTAGGCTGTTAGTACAATGAAAACTCAAGCTCTGCTACTCTAAGGGCAGTTTGGATGTTTTTTTTGTTTTTGTTTTTTTCTTCTTCAAAATTCTCAGTGCTATTTTCATCAGATGGATCCTTGTGTGGGCTGGTTTCATGGTCTTTGCTGTCAGATTTTTACACATAAACACGTTTCCTGGTTGTGATTTACCAGAAGAATCTGACCTTGACTCTCTTATGGCCTCTTGATGAACGCTGGGAATGATTGAAAGTCTGCCCCAACATTTAAATAGAAGCAAATATCTCCTGCAATTAGTATTTACTTTAGTCAACATTGCTGCTGCTGCTGAAAGGAGATCCTGGCATTCAATCCCAGCCTGTACTCATTCTGCATGCATGTACAGGTGCTGGTCATAAAATTAGAATATCATGAAAAAGTAGATTGATTTCAGTAATTCCATTTAAAAAGTGAAACTTGTATATTATATTCATACATTACATACAAACTCATATATTTCAGATGTTTATTTTGTTTAATTTTGATGATTACAAATGACAACAAATGAAAATCTCAAATTCATCATATCAGAAAATTAGAATATTACTGAAGACCAATAAAAACAAAGGATTTATAGAAATGTTGGCCAACTGAAAAGTATGAACATGAAAAGTATGAGCATGTACAGCACTCAGTATTTAGTTGGGCCTCCTTTGGCCTGTATTACTGCAGCAATGCGGCGTGGCATGGAGTCGATCAGTCTGTGGCACTGCTCAGGTGTTATGATAGCCCAGGTTGCTCTAATAGTGGCTTTTAGCTCTTCTGAATTGTTGGGTCTGGTGTATTGCATCTTCTTCTTCACAATACCCCATAGATTTTCTATGGGGTTAAGGTCAGGAGAGTTTGCTGGCCAATTAAGAACAGGGATACCATGGTCCTTCAACCAGGTACTGGTAGCTTTGGCACTGTGTGCAGGTGCCAAGTCCTGTTGGAAAATGAAATCTGCATCTCCAAAAAGTTGGTCAGCTGCAGGAAGCATGAAGTGCTCTAAAACTTCCTGGTATGTGGCTGCGTTGACCCTGGACCTCAGAAAACACAATGGACCAACACCAGCAGATGACATGGCACCCCAAACCATCACTGACTGTGGAAACTTTACACTGGACTTCAAGCAACGTGGATGAAGTGCCTCTCTTCTTTTCCTCCAGACTCTGGGACCTTGATTTCCAAAGGAAATGCAAAATTTACTTTCATCAGAGAACATGACTTTGGACCACTCACCAGCAGTCCAGTCCTGTTTCTCTTTAGCCCAGGCAAGACGCTTCTGACGCTGTCTGTGGTTCAAGAGTGGCTTGACACAAGGAATGCGACAGCAGAAACCCATGTCTTTCATACGTCTGTGTGTGGTGGTTCTTGAAGCACTCACTCCAGCTGCAGTCCACTCTTTGTGAATCTCCCCCACATTTTTGAAGGGGTTTTGTTTCACAATCCTCTCCAGGGTGCGGTTATCTCTCTTGCTTGTACACTTTTTTCGACCACATCTTTTCCTTCCCTTCGCCTCTCTATTAATGTGCTTGGACACTGAGCTCTGTGAACAGCCAGCCTCTTTAGCGATGACCTTTTGTGTCTTGCCCTCCTTGTGCAAGGTGTCGATGGTCGTCTTTTGGACAACTGTCAAGTCAGCAGTCTTCCCCATGATTGTGTAGCCTATAGAACTAGACTGAAAGACCATTTAAAGGCTTTTGCAGGTGGTTTGAGTTAATTAGCTGATTAGAGTGTGGCACCAGGGGCCATCAATTTTGAACCTTTTCACAATATTCTAATTTTCTGATATGATGAATTTGAGATTTTCATTTGTTGTCATTTGTAATCATCAAAATTAAACAAAATAAACATCTGAAATATATGAGTTTGTATGTAATGTATGAATATAATATACAAGTTTCACTTTTTAAATGGAATTACTGAAATCAATCTACTTTTTCATGATATTCTAATTTTATGACCAGCACCTGTATGTTTGTCCCATCTATGTAATGAATCTCTACATATACTCCAGCTTTTTCCCACAACCCATGCGTTAACTGGTCTTTCCAAATTACCTTTGATGATGAGAGTGTGCCTCACATCGCTGCCGTCTATTTTGCCTTTCGCTGGAGATGGGAAGAGACAGGAGACTGGCAGCAGTCCTTGCAACTAAAGGGGGGTTGAGGCTTTTTGCAAAAACACATTAAGGCTTCTTCTTGCTTTCTCCGTGTTGTATTTACCTATTTATTTTTTTATTTTTTTTATTTAAGGACAAATGTGGTGAGGGAAGTAGAAATCTTATCGCCGTTATTAGGCCTTATTTGACGGATCTGTATGGGGGAGAGCGGGCTTTATGGGTGAGGAGTGAGAATTAGTGATGGTTTAGTATGAAATTTGACATCAGCCAGCTTCTGAGGGATCAAGTTTAAAGGAGGAGTCACACTTATTAGAAAAATATATATTTTTATTTAATCCAATAATGGAAATTACAAAATACTGACCTCATAAAAGGAGGTGAAATAAATAATGTGAGCTCGGGCACAAATGTAAATAAAGAAAGCCGGGGCACAAAGACATACCTGACTTCACAGAGGAATGATGCTAAAGGCTGCATATGCTGGCCGATTGGACCATTAGCACACAATAGGGGTAACTAAACAGAATTAATCTGTAACCACACCAAACAGAACAGCACAGCAACATTTATTAATAAACTAAACACCAAAAAAGAAGAGGAAAAGTCCTTAACATTTAAAATAAATTTTCACTTCAATGAAAAAAGAGCAGGAAGTGGTGGTGCAGTCCAATCAGTCTATTGTTTTTGGCCATGGATTCAAACAGGTCTCTGGCTTTCATCGCCCGTATGCTCTGTCACTTAGCAACCATGACAGTTAACCCACCAAGCAGCCAAAGAATGGATACTCAACTTCTCACTACTTTTCTAGATGCTAATTACATTTTCCAGGAGCTTCAGCAGCAGTACCGTCCTCTCAAGTTTAGATTTATAGTATCCAGACGGCAGAGATATTGGAATCTGAGCTTAAATATCAGCCAAACCCATTTACACAGGGACAGATAATAAAGCCAACCAAACACTACCCGCCACATATCTGACCCAATGACCATTTAAAACAACTAGTTTCATTCATTTCAGATAGAACTATTCACCACTGTTTGGCGCCAAGTACCCTTTTCCTCTGAGCACGGAGCAGCCTGCTTGCCTGGACTCACAATTAGTCCTGGGATACCCAAGTCTAAGGAGGATACAGAGGAACTGTCCTTCAAAACAGGAAAAAAAGAAAGTTGCATTTGTCGGCTGCATAATGAGGAGTTTTCCAATCTGAACAGAGGACGCAGCCCCTGAATTTGAACTCAGCCTTAGTGTTCTCCACTCTGGCTGCATCTTTTATCAAGAAACTCCCAGAAACAAGAATCAGCCATAAGCACAAATAAATAATGAGAAAAGAAACAGTAGAAAAACTAAATGTGTGTGCTTGCAAATAGATTTTTTTTGTATTATTATTTTTAATCATTTTACAACAAAGTAGTGTTGTAATGTAAATTAATAACCAACCTTAATGGAGCGCGGCTATAGGTTTTGTCATCACACAGCTGCATGATTTTAGCAGAGATGGGAGATCTGGACTCAGCAAGTCACATTTATGTCATGTATTTTGTTCTGCCCAGCCACTTAACCAGGTGACGCCAATCTGCACAGATTAATTAACTCTGCAGATAATTGGATCTCCAGATTTCAGAGTAAGCTAGGCATGGAAATAATTTTAACAAGAGAGAGGAGGCCAAATATAACATTTAAATTAAAAACATGCTCTCAAAATAAAACTTGAAATATTAAAACTTGTAAAAAATGTTTTAATACACTGATAACCAAATATTTTCAAATGTGCTGGCAGGAACCATGCAAACATGGTTGGATCCAGGATTTTATTATTTCCATAGCTTTGAATGGGCTGCAGTAAATGGTTGAAATTAATCTGTTCTAATCGTTTTTAATTTCCATATGTTTTGAATGAAGGACTGGAGTTAGAAAGCTACTGTTTTGCTGTCATTCAATGTAGCAAAACCAAAAAATGAAAAGCAAGTATAATTGCTATGATATTCTTTAAATCTTTTTATATTCTTTACATTTAAAATGAGTTTACTTGTCCAGCTTCAGTTGTCACCCTGTTAGTTACCCACATCAGGTGAGTGGCAGCAAAAAAATAAAAATAAATAAAAAATACTTCAAAATATTGTTGGGTGATGCTGGAACAAAAAGGAGTAAAAGTATATTTCACAGAGAATATCGGATGTAATGAGGGATTCAGGTGAGGTGATATGCAAGTTTCATTTTAATACAGGAATTTTGGTTTCCTGTTGCTTTTGAATGAAGGAGGATGTGTAGAAAATATCATAAAGCCACTAAAATGCACCAACTGTAAAAACAGATACAGAAAAAAAGAAACTATTTGGAGCAAAATAACAACAGTGTGGTTCTGTGAAGTATTGTGTGTTTAACGTGTAACTATTCATGTAACTATTAAGTTCAGAGCTACAGCTACTCTGCCCTCTGGAGGTAGAGGAGTCATTTAGCATCCAAAGGTTGTGGGCTCGATTCCAGCTTATTTCAGCCACATTTTTAAGTGTCACTGAGCAAAGTTATCAAAAGCTCCCTATTGGTTTAAATACCAATGTGCTAATAATGGAATTTGGCTGCAGTGTAAATGTTCTGTCAATAGTACAGATGTTATGGAGCTGCATTTATTTATCCTTGTTTCTGGTCTCTTATTTTACAAATAGACCAACAGGAGTGCCTTTTAATAAAATGGTTTATGTAAAACTTTTTATATATATATATATATATATATATATATATATATATATATATATATATATATATATATATATATATATATATATATATACAGGTGCTGGTCATAAAATTAGAATATCATGAAAAAGTAGATTGATTTCAGTAATTCCATTTAAAAAGTGAAACTTGTATATTATATTCATACATTACATACAAACTCATATATTTCAGATGTTTATTTTGTTTAATTTTGATGATTACAAATGACAACAAATGAAAATCTCAAATTCATCATATCAGAAAATTAGAATATTGTGAAAAGGTTCAAAATTGATGGCCCCTGGTGCCACACTCTAATCAGCTAATTAACTCAAACCACCTGCAAAAGCCTTTAAATGGTCTTTCAGTCTAGTTCTATAGGCTACACAATCATGGGGAAGACTGCTGACTTGACAGTTGTCCAAAAGACGACCATCGACACCTTGCACAAGGAGGGCAAGACACAAAAGGTCATCGCTAAAGAGGCTGGCTGTTCACAGAGCTCAGTGTCCAAGCACATTAATAGAGAGGCGAAGGGAAGGAAAAGATGTGGTCGAAAAAAGTGTACAAGCAAGAGAGATAACCGCACCCTGGAGAGGATTGTGAAACAAAACCCATTCAAAAATGTGGGGGAGATTCACAAAGAGTGGACTGCAGCTGGAGTGAGTGCTTCAAGAACCACCACACACAGACGTATGAAAGACATGGGTTTCTGCTGTCGCATTCCTTGTGTCAAGCCACTCTTGAACCACAGACAGCGTCAGAAGCGTCTTGCCTGGGCTAAAGAGAAACAGGACTGGACTGCTGGTGAGTGGTCCAAAGTCATGTTCTCTGATGAAAGTAAATTTTGCATTTCCTTTGGAAATCAAGGTCCCAGAGTCTGGAGGAAAAGAAGAGAGGCACTTCATCCACGTTGCTTGAAGTCCAGTGTAAAGTTTCCACAGTCAGTGATGGTTTGGGGTGCCATGTCATCTGCTGGTGTTGGTCCATTGTGTTTTCTGAGGTCCAGGGTCAACGCAGCCACATACCAGGAAGTTTTAGAGCACTTCATGCTTCCTGCAGCTGACCAACTTTTTGGAGATGCAGATTTCATTTTCCAACAGGACTTGGCACCTGCACACAGTGCCAAAGCTACCAGTACCTGGTTGAAGGACCATGGTATCCCTGTTCTTAATTGGCCAGCAAACTCTCCTGACCTTAACCCCATAGAAAATCTATGGGGTATTGTGAAGAAGAAGATGCAATACACCAGACCCAACAATTCAGAAGAGCTAAAAGCCACTATTAGAGCAACCTGGGCTATCATAACACCTGAGCAGTGCCACAGACTGATCGACTCCATGCCACGCCGCATTGCTGCAGTAATACAGGCCAAAGGAGGCCCAACTAAATACTGAGTGCTGTACATGCTCATACTTTTCATGTTCATACTTTTCAGTTGGCCAACATTTCTATAAATCCTTTGTTTTTATTGGTCTTCAGTAATATTCTAATTTTCTGATATGATGAATTTGAGATTTTCATTTGTTGTCATTTGTAATCATCAAAATTAAACAAAATAAACATCTGAAATATATGAGTTTGTATGTAATGTATGAATATAATATACAAGTTTCACTTTTTAAATGGAATTACTGAAATCAATCTACTTTTTCATGATATTCTAATTTTATGACCAGCACCTGTATATATATATTCAGAGAAGCTTTTTGTCAAGCATATTGGAATAAACCATTTCCATAGTCATATTAATTAAATATATTAGCTGCATGTATTTGAAGGCACATGTAGCTTTGGTAGTTCCAAAAAAAAAGATTTTAAGCTGAAATGAAACAAGAAAAAATGTCTCACTGATCTTAGACTGGATAGACCACAAAAAGTTTTTATAGTCAAAAAGTGATGTAGATAATGACTTCCCAAACTTTACACACTAGTTTATCATGAACAAAAATAATAATAATTAATAAAAAAAAAACTTTCAACACTTATATTTAATTATAAATAAAAGGTAAGTAATTTTAAAGCCTCTTTTTTTCTCTCTTTTTTCTAAATCAAACATCAAAGTCAACTCTTGGTTTTAAAAGTTTGCTCCAAGTAAAACCATATTGTAATTCACACTCTGACCTCATGGTGGCAGTGTTATCTTACTTTTACAGAAGATGTTCCCTCCAGCGGGTAAACCAGATTTAAAACCATGATGATAAAATGGTTTAATTTCACATAATATTTAAAAAAAAACAACTACAAGGATTCCTCCAAAAAGAAATAAACATAAACTAACCTTAACACAAAATTATGTTTTAAAAAAGTTTGATGTTTCTGCAAATAGTTTAAATAAGATGTTGTTTTATAACAAATATCTGTTTTCGAATTTGATGAATCTCGGATTCAGGAGGAGCAGCGTGCTTTTTGTCCTGGCTGTGGAACACTGGATCAGCTCTACATCTTCAGGTTCCTGGAGGGTCCATGGGAATTTTCCCAACCAGTCTACATGTGTTTTGTGGATCTGGAGAAGGCATTGGACTGTGTCCCTCGGGAAGTCCTGTGGGGGGGGGGGGTACTCCAGGAGTATGGAGTTGTAGTGAAGAGAGCTGAGCCAAAAGGCAAAGCTCTCAATTTACCCGTCGATCTATGTTCCTACCCTCATCTATGGTCATGAGCTTTGGGTCATGAACAAAAGAATAAGATCCCGGATACAAGCGGCTGAAATTCTCAGTGAGTTTTCTCCATATTGTGTCCTCACCCTATCTCCCTTAGAGATAGGGTGAGGAGCTCAGTCATTCGATGAGGACTCAGAATAGAGCCGCTGCTCCTCCACATCGAGAGGACCCAGTTGAGGTGGCTTGGGCATCTGGTTAGGATTGCTCCTGGACGCCTCCCTCGGGAGGTGTTCCAGGCACGTCCCACCGGGAGGAGGCCCAGGGGGAGACCCAGGACACGCTGGAGGGACTATGTTTCTCAGCTGGCCTGGGAGCGCCTTGGGATTACCCCGGAGGAGCTGGACCAAGTGGCTGGAGAGAGGGACGTCTGGGCCTCCCTACTGAAGCTGCTACCCCTTCGACTAGACCCTGGATAAGAGGAGGAAGATGGATGGAATTTGATTTTGTTGTTTTTTCCTAAAGGTGTTTTTTGTCACCAACTTTAATGACAGATTAAGTATAGATTAATTGAATGAAGGCTGAATATTTTTTTTTTTTTAGTTTAACGAATTATTTTGTGGTGAACGGCTCACAAATACTTTTGCCTTCAACTGTTTAATGTTGGATATACGAGAATTTCTAACTGTGCTTAAATACTTTTACTTTCAGTCAATCTATATTTGAAATGCGTCCTATTCCGACAGTGGCAGAAAAGCCACTTAGAAACCTGACTGCTAAAACAACATTAAAAGCCAGATTACAGTTTTGATATGCATTCGCGTTTAAAGACCTTGACATTTCAAAGCATGTCTGTGGTTTGATATAATGAACCTTGCAGTGATAAGTCATGATGATCAGTGTTATATTAAAAAATGGGGGGAACTTTGCTAGTCCCAACTGTAGAATTGGGTGGAAGCAGCGTCGTTATGTGAGGGTGTTTTGCAGCTTTTCACCAAACATTTTGCATCACAAGTACAGACGATTATGAAATCCTAAAGCAGCATATTAAGATTCCTTGTAGGAAGTTAATGGTTGGGTCCAAATGTGTCCTACAAATGAACAGTGGTGGAATTTCACAAAGTACATTTACTTGATTACTGTCCTTAAGTTCTTTTTTTGAGTATCTTTAATTGAGCAATTTTTTCGTGGGTACTTATTACTTTCTACTCCACTACATTTCTAGGAAGCTGTTAGGTCCTTATTCCTTATGGCTCAGCTCAGCTTTGTAATCCACTGTTGCCTTTTTTACTTTCTTGGAATTTAATTTCAACATGGCAGACAGCGGCCCTTAGGACTGAATCTGGACACCACTGTTTTTTTGAGATGTGGATGAAATTCTACAAATGTGAGGGTCAGATATTATTAGTAGTTAATCATTTTATTAAGGCGTTAGTTGTTGTCATGTGGCCAAGTTGTTCAGTAGGATGAGTCTTAAGGCAGAGTTGGAGATTCTTTGTGGTAACAGATTTAACTGTAATCCACTTTTCATAGTGAAAGTGTGAGGACTTTTCAAAACAAGGATATAAAGACTGCACTTCAAACATCTACATTTTATGTGTTGTTGTTTTTTTATGGATATGACTAGATCTCTGTGTGTTATGTTGCAAAATAATTTGTAAATAATAGAAATGATTATTGGACAATAGAGCATCTAATCCCCTTTTAATCCCAGGATTAAAGGACTAATGTCTCAGCATGATCTGGAAAAACTAATCCATGCGTTTATTTTTAGTCGAATTGATTACTGCAACGGTGTTTTCACAGGTCTGCCTAAAAAGTGGATCAGACAGCTGCAGCTGGTCCAGAACGCTGCTGCCCGTGTCCTCACTAAGACTAAGAAAGTAGAGCACATCACCCCGGTTCTAAAGTCCTTCCTCTGGCTCCCTGTATCTCAGAGAATAGACTTTAAAATACTTCTGTTAGTCTATAAATCTCTGAATGGCTTAGCACCTAAATACATCACAGACTTGCTATCAGTGTATCAACCCTCCAGACCACTCAGGTCTTCTGGCTCCAGCCTGCTCTGCAGACCTAGAACCAGAACTAAACATGGAGAAGCAGCATTTAGTTCCTATGCTCCACTTATCTGGAACAAACTTCCAAAAAACTGGAAAAGTGTGGAAAGCCTGAGTTCCTTTAAATCAAGACTAAAAAAACATTTGTTTAGGATTGCCTGCCACTGTTCTAGTTAAACAGTTCAACTAAAAAATATTTTCTTTAGTCCAACTGTTTTTAATATTTTTTTTTTGTTTCTGCATTTTTTATTTTATTTTTTCCTACTTGCTTTGATTCTGTTTTATCTTCCTGTATTTTAATCATGTAAAGCACTTTGCATTGTCTTTGTACTGAATTGTGCTATACAAATAAATTTGCCTTGCCTTGCCTTGCCTTTAAATGGATCAGCAACATTTTCCCCTTAGGTTATTGTAACTGAGGTAATAACATTTTGACCAAAGGAGGAGAGATCCAGAGTTATCTCACAGTTTGACTAAAAGTTACACTACCTACCTCTGTTTTTTTTCTGTGCTATTGCTTTAAATGTGAAACTCAGCATAAATAAACTAGAATATCCTGTAATTCCAGGCTTGATTCCGTATTTTGGTTTTGGGGGAAAACCCCTCAGGGGTTGAGGGCTAAGGAGGGGGTTTTAAAGTTTTAAGAATCAGCTGATACACCATCTTCTGTGATCCCTCATGTATTGTGATTCAAATGTGTTTCATCACTGCTTCCTTCAGGTTTAGGTATTGGTGTCCCTGTGACCTCAGGGTTAATGTCAGTGTGACTTCAGGGTTGGTAGAGAGCAGACAAAACAGGGTGCAACATCAGCTCCTGAGTGTTGGACTTTCCCAGACGATGCATGACGTGTGCCTTTCTGCAGCTTCTGATCAAGACTGAGGTAGTTTTTAAGAGCAGTCCTGACTTAGCATCACTCTTTAGCATGAAACTTTCTAAAAATCCAAAGAACTTCCTTCTCCTCATCCTTCTCGGTTTTCTGCTGCTGCTGGAGACCTTCAGGTGGGTGGAAACGACCAATTTCTAACTGCTTAAAATATTTAAACATACAGAAGGGTTAAACTATGACTGCTGCAAATGTAAGCGAATAAAATGGACAGTAGGTCATTTCTGCAAGCTAACTGTAAATTTAGCTTCTATTGTACTACAAGCTTGTTTGTGGGGATTACTCAACAGCCTTGAACCTAGATAGAGAGCATTATAGTAACATAAACAGCTGAGAAGAGCATGGAGTGACTCCAGCACAACCAGAACGGTCCAGACTCACCGTCTCTGTTAAAAGCATTAGATCTAAAAGCCTGAACACTGGCTGCGAATTTTTAATCTCCGATCCAATTTTGTTCCATGTTACACTGACTGCATATAGATAGGCTCCCCCTAGGCATGGTGAGCAGATCTGTGCAGATAATCTTTTTAAACTTTTTTTTACTTCTGTCTCTGTACTTCTGGCTAAATACATTTAAAAATCAGTGGCACATTCTATAAAGCAAAGCCCCACTTCACGAGTCTGCAGCATCTCAAACCAGAACAGATAAAGAATGTTCATATATTAAAAACATAATGAGATCTATGTCTAAAGAAAAGAGAAACAAAGCAATAAACGCTGTGGGAAGGTTTCTATGCTGACTGAGGCAGAGAAGTGACTCTCAGAGACAGATCTGGGAAGTTTATCCCAGTTTTTCTTTCTTTTTTCATAAAGAGGTGAACGAGATACATCAGTTCCTTCTCTGTCTGGCCCTCGTTATTTTCTTTTGTGACTGTTTCCCTGCGCAGATTTTATTTTATATATTTACTTTGGATCCGTGTCTCTTTTCCTCTCAGACCCATGAAATTTCTGCTGCATTGCTGCTGCATTGCTGCGTAGTCTGACTGAAATAGCCCGGAAGTCCCACATAAAGCAGGCAAAGAATGTATACCAAACTTCTCACTACTGTTCTGGGTGCTAATTAAATTTCTGAGGAGCTTCAGCAGCAGTACCGTCATCTCAGATATCAGATTTATAGTCCCCACACTGAAGATATATGGGAATCTGAGCTTAAATGTCATCCAAACCCATTTTCACAGCGACAGATAAAACCTTTCAATAAACCAAACATTACCCACCAAATATATATACTGTATACATTTGGACTTCTTTTGGTCTGTTCCACATAGTAGAAAATGGTTTATCTATCAATATATCAAAAAAGTAAAAAAAAAAAAAGTATATAAAAATATATTTACCAGTAAGAATGTAAGCTGGGAACAAGTATGATTTAAGTAGACTACCTATAGTTTACAACATGTCACCAGTTCTTCAGATGCATAATCTCCTGGCGTACTGGGCCCATGCTAGCAAAAACTATGTCTCAAATAAATGTAGTTAATTTTGTAGCCTATCCCTTAATTATGAGATAGTATCTCATACTAAACTATGTAAACCAGTAATGGAGGTCTAACCAGAGTAGAAAAAGAAGTGGGAGGCTGCGTTGCATAACTGAGCAAGAAGATAAGTACATTAGAGTCTCTAGTTTGAGAAACAGACGCCTCACAGGTCCCCAACTGCCATCTTCATTAAATAGTACCTGCAGTAGCCTGTTTGTGCTCCTCTGAAGGGAGCAGTACACACTGTTGTAGGAAATCTTCAATTTCTTAGCAATTTCTCGCATGGAATAGCCTTCATTTCTAAGAACAAGAATAGACTGTCGAGTTTCAGATGAAAGTTCTCTTTTTCTGGCCATTTTAAGCGTTTAATTGGCCCCACAAATGTGATGCTCCAGAAACACAATCTGCTCAAAGGAAGGTCAGTTTTGTAGCTTCTGTAATGAGCTAAACTGTTTTCGGATGTGTGAACATGATTGCACAAGGGTTTTCTAATCATCAATTAGCCTCTGAGCCAATGAGCAAACACATTGTACCATTAGAACACTGGAGTGATAGTTGCTGGAAATGGGCCTCTATACACCTATGGAGATATTGCACCAAAAACCAGACATTTGCAGCTAGAATAGTCATTTACCACATTAGCAATGTATAGAGTGTATTTCTTTAAAGTTAAGACTAGTTTAAAGTTATCTTCATTGAAAAGTACAGAGCTTTTCCTTCACAAATAAGGACTTTTCGATGTGACCCCAAACTTTTGAACGGTAGTGTATGTCCTAAAGATCAGTGGCTTTCTCATAATCAGAGGATAATATTAGGAGGAGGAAATTTAACCTGTTAGAACGCCCGGGGGGGGATATGGGTTCAGCCACATTATGCTTTAGTTGTTGACATCTTCTCAGTCATGAGAAAGTGGCTAAAAGCTTGATGACAGAAATTCACACAATATTCAGTTGTTTAATTAATATGCTTTGTTAACATTATATCTTCACCTAGGTAACAGGACCACTGAGAGTAAGTGTGCCTGGTTAACTTTTGTCGTTCTGCAGGTCCCACTGGCCTTTCAGGATCTCTCAGGCACCCAAACAAATCCCACATAATGGAGAACCGTCTGGTGAGCGTGATTTACCTCAGACGACGCCATCACCAAACGGAGGTTTGTTTGATTTATGACTAGTCAGTGTTTTTGCAGCAGCTCTGGTGTCACTCCTGTTGTCAAAACTTATTTGAATAAGCTTGTTTGGGTTTCACTGTTCAGGCTGATGAGTGTATCATTGAATTCTTTCTGTTTTTAAAGGAGAATCAGCATCTTTGCTGAGAGTTAAAGGAACAAAAACCCTGCTGGTATCAGCCTATTTAGAGCATCGCACAGCAGAAAAAGAAGTAAGCACGGTTCTCTCAGTTCCTTGAAGTCATTGAAAGATTATGAATTTGAAAAAGAAAAGATTAAAGCCTGAAAATCATGTTTGTGGATGTCTTTTTATTGAACTTTTAAAGAGAATTGTCCTGAAGAATCCTTGAATCTTTTCTTCTGTTTGCTTTTTTGGGGGGAGGGGAAGTCATTAGAAACTGAACTAAATGGTGACTCATGTAAACATTTCATTATTTCTTGCCTTGTTGCTTTAGGTTTTTTGTGTTTCCTGTGTGTGCTCAGTGTAAACATGTCCTTTACGGCACATTAATGTCATTGCAGTACAATGCAGCTTTCAGGATGTATGGCATGACAAAGTAGGCTATGCTGATTGGTTGTTGAAGGTTTAGTGATCGCACACATCCATGCATTCACTGGCTCATCAGTGCATTCAGCAGCCGTGCCTTGAGCTCACGTAACATGCATGCATTCCTGCTCCCTCCATTTGTCCATCATTGCTAATCCTTTTTCATTTGTTAGTAAATTTTTCTCATTCATCTTGAAATATTTCAATGTTTGTCTCTGCTTCAACTCTGTTGGAAAGCCAAACCCCTGGAAGTTGGACTAAAACATTTCAGTCCATCCCTCTGTGGTTTGTGTCTTGGAGCAAAGAAGCAGCACTGATATTTCTTTTTATGTCCTTTTTATGCACCACTAATGGTTCTTCTTGTAATGCCAGGTTCGTGTCATTGTAATCACGCCTCGGAGCGAGCAGGCGGTCTTTAACTGCCACCTAGACTGCCAAAGACAGCTCTACGTATCCAAAGGTGTCATCAAGCTCAACAAGGACTTCTTTGGCTATCTATACGGGACGGCAGACATCATGTGTCCCCTTCCTCCAGGCTGTGAAACACCAGTTCACGTGGCCATTACCCTGAATGGCTCTAAAGGCGAAGGTACATGATGTGCTAATCATGATGGTTAGGAGCTAATGATGATTTTGAGCTGAGTCACAACATTGATTGGTTTCAGATTTAATCAGTATTGATGTTGAAGCTAATATATTGGGATTTATTCGACTTAATAGCTGAAAAGTGAAAAGTTACCCCAGAACTGAATGTGTTAAACTTGAGGCCTGTGCTCTGTTCTGTAGCTTCAAAGTAGAGAGCAGTCTATCTTTATTTACTGTATGAGTTGCAAAATAGTTTAAACACATTTATAAGTGAGAAAGTTGACCTCCAAGCATCGTCTGTTCATCAGTTCAATAGGATTACGATCCCACTAGAATATGCAGGTCTTGTTCTGAGCGCCAGACCAGCATACAGCCAGGAGGCAGCGCTGGAAAACCCCGCTGAAAGCTCTCTGCTGCAGCCAGCCTGTGGGGGGTTTCCTGCTGCCGTTTGTTGCGGCTGGATGTGAATAGAAAGAGTTTTTAAAGTTTGTGGTAAAAACTTCAATTCAGTTGTTTATTTGATGCAGTGAAGTTTTGTTCATGTTGCTTTTGTTGCAGGACCAAACAAATACCACATGAACAGTCCACCGTCTGTTCAATCTTCAATCTTCAGATATTCTAACTCTGATGGTTTGTTGTCATTAAGATTAGAGTTAGTTAAAAACTTATAATTTGTAATACTTTTCAAACTCCTCATATCAGTGGTTTAATTTTGTCAACCAATTCCAACAACAACAAATTGTAGGAGGATGTTCCCTCTGGAGATAAATTTTAAATTTTCTTGAATAATATTGGTATTTTTTATTTGCAACACCTTCACCAGTTTATTGCATTCAGCCATGCCTTAAGATCACTTGCATGTCTATTCCTCCATTTACTATGTTTGTAATAATTTCATTGATTTCTTAATAACTACTTCTTTTTTATGTGAATGAAAAAGAAACATCTTAGTACTATTTTTTAAGAAATAAAGGGGCAAAAATTGGTTACAAAGTCAAGACAATGACTTCCACAGTTGAAAACAACTACTTGTTGAATTAATCAAGACTATGACGGACCGATGTAGCCTAAAAGCCAACGTCTAAATGATGTCTGGTGTTTTGGAGATGTTCCTCTTTCAAACAACATTTATTAATCTATTTCAGGGAGAACGGATAGTCTTTAACAATGTTCTGTCTGTTGTGGCCAAACAAAGGACCCCACAGTTTTCTTCTGTTTTCACACTCAGAAGGATAGTTGATGTTTAAATAACCTTGAACTAAAGGAGTCTAGCTCCTTATCAAAACATTTAACTTCGTAAAACTGCTTCAGAGGGAGCAGTAATATAAGACTGACATGAAGCCTTGTAAAGCAGGCTTACCTCTTTATTTTCAAAAACAGGCCAAGCTCTAACATCTATAAACGAAGGCACAGCTGATATTTCTCTCCAGGATGGAGTCACAGCCAAACAGGAACAGACCAGATGAAGCTACTATGAGAAAAAGCAGAGAGAGCAGAACGTTAGAGATTGAACTAACAGATTCTGCAGAGTGGGAGAATAGAGATAGAATGAAGCAGAATGATGAAAAAGGGGTCCCTATGTCCTCCAGCAGTCTAAGCCTATAGCAGCAGAACTATAGAGATAGCTCAGGATAACCTGAGCCACCCTAACTATAAGCTTTATCAAAAAGGAAAGTTTTAAGCCTAGCCTTAAAAGTAGACAGGGTGTCTGCCTCATGGACTAAAACTGGTAGTTGGTTCCACAGGAGAGGAGCCTGATAACTAAAAGATCTGCCTCCCATTCTACTTTTAGAAATTCTAGGAACCACTAGTAAACCTGCAGATTGAGAGCGAAGTGCTCTGTTAGGAACATCAGGAACAATCAGATCTCTGATATCAGATGGAGCTTGGCCATTTAAGGCTTTATATGTGAGAAGGAGGATTTTAAATTCTATTCTGGATTTAACAGGAAGCCAATGAAGAGAAGCCAGGATAGGAGAGATATGATCTCTCTTTTTCATTTTCATCAGAACTCTGGCTGCAGCATTTTGGATCAGCTGAAGGCTTTTAACTACAGTTTGTGGACTTCCTGATAGCAAAGAATTACAATAGTCCAGCCTTGAAGTAACAAATGCATGGACTAGTTTCTCAGCATCACCCCTGGACAGGAGATTGCTCATTTTTGCAATGTTCCTCAGATGAAAGAAGGAAATTCTAGAAACCTCTTTGATATGGGATTTAAATGACAGGTCCTGATGAAAAATAACACCAAGATTTTTTACTTTATTATCTGAAATCAGTTTAATCCCATCCAAATGAAGTGACTGACTAATCAGCTTCTTTTTCAGAGACTCTGGTCCAAACACTATAAATTCTTTTTTGTCTGCATTCAGAAGCAGAAAGTTACCGTAAGAGTCATCCAGGTTTTTATGTCTTCAGACATGCCTGTAATCCAAGTATTAATCTATGTTAGCTTCATCTGGATTATAGACAGATATAGATTGGTGTCATCAGCCCTCTAATTTTCTCAAACACTAAGTTTTGTGTCTTTATTATCTTTAAGCACATAAAGATACAAATACATTTATTTATCCCAAACAAGGATGTTCAGTTTGCATCTAAAGAAATATGAATTTCTTCTGCAAAATTGCAAATAAAAATTTACTTCTATTTGTGAGGCCTTACTTTTCATGCTTCATCAGAATGATGGTACCCTTAGAAGACTCATTAAAGGAGGGGTACCAACAATTTCTTCAACATGTGTATATACTCAATTGTGACACCATTCTTGGCTGATGTTAACATACATGTGTATTTGTATAGTTTTAAAATGAATCCTGTATATTAGTGAAATATTATTCTTCAAATTTGCCTTTTGTTTCTTCTTTTATTTTTAGATCATGACTTTCTGGAGGTTAAAAACCAAAAGGCAGAAACCGAATTCTTACCTTACAACTTCACAGTGTGTTTTCCTGTCATGTTTGAGTTCACAAATGTCCTGCAGGTGAGATTAAAATTAAGTGTTTTTACGAAACTAAAAAGCTCATTTAAAAACATCATAAATATTAATAATTGCTGATGTGAGGAAACACATTTCCTTCTGGATGTCATTAGCTCATTGTGTAGCTTTTGCAGCTTAGTTGTTGTGAAATGGCTTAAAACATTATAAAACAATGAATTTATCATGGGAAAAGTAAATGTATTGAAATAAATAAAGAATTAAAAAATAAGGGCATAGCTGCAAAAATGTCAATAGAATATTTAGGTAAATATGAAATGTTTTCAATGGTAGAAAATACATTTGCTTTGAGTGTTTTGTTACATTTTTTACAGATTCTACTTTTTTAACCCCAAAGTACAAAATCTGAGAACCTAGAAACTAAAATCCTCTTGACCCTTCATCTCTTTTAGAGAGTAGAACCTGAAAGCCTCCCATGTGTTGCAGCTGGTGCAGAGTTTGGAGATGCTTCAGTTACTTGGAGTGAATAAAGTTGTCATCTACAAGACCAGCTGCAGCCTGGAGATTCACCGTGTGCTGGACTACTACACAAGCACAGGTTCAGTATATAGATTTTTTGTTTGCATTAACAGCCTGATTTCAATTCAATGTATTCTAACTCCCAAATAGTTGCTCAGACCAAAACAGTCTTTTAAGTTTCCAAAATGGGTGGTTGAAAGAACATACATGCAGTGTATCACTAAATGCAACCCTCACTTTTCTGCAGATAATTAAGAATTTCTCTTCATGGGACAACACTGCGGAAATGTTATTTTGAATCTATAAAACACGGTCTGTGAGTAGCTTATATACTGTAACAATGTAAATTTATAGTTCACTTATCATACACAATATGCAGCCATCAGAGGTAGTTAAAGTTTTATTGTTCACTACTCCAGTAGAAGTATAAATCCTGCTGTTTAAAAACACTTTTGTAGAAGTTAAAAGATCAACTTAAGCTTTTTACTACAGTAACATTTTAGAAGTACTGTTTTTAAAACTAGTAAAAATAAAAAATTAGAAGTAATGTAGAAAAAATGTTAAGGACAGAAGCTTTACTGTAATTATTTCTGGATGATCTTTTCCTTAGACTTTATTTTCTTAGTTTTATAACTTATGGTAACAATGTTAAATTTAACTTTGCAACACCTTGAAGAAAGTATTTATTTTGGTATGTGATGAAAAACAAGTTGGGGCAGCACCGTGTCATACCACAAAGAAATTAATTGTCTAGATGAAACAAATTATAAGGAAAAGAAAAAATTTTTTTTTGAAATATAAGGAGTAGAAAGTAGAGATAATTGCAAAAAACTGTAAGGAGTAGAAGTGAAAAGTTGTTCAAACAATAGTTACTCCAGTAAAGTATAGATAGCCAACATTTCTACTAAAGTAAGGTAATAAAGTATTTGTACTTTGTTACTTGACACCTCTGACTACACCCCTAAATGTCCAAATTAAGCATTGATAGTGATTTGTCCTCTAAAATGTCATGTGACTTGTTAGGTCTCAAGTGTTCAGAAGAAGCAGGTGTGTTCGATTTTGTTGTTCAGCTCTCTCTCTCTCCCATACTGATCATGACTGCTCAGGAACTGCTAGAGTACCACTACCCGGCGTTGTCCCTAGTCTGGGCCTGTCTAAGCTGTTTGCTTCTAGGCATGGTCTAATTCTTGGATGCTCAACAACCCAAGGAGCTAGCTCTTTCCTCCACAGCTAAAAAAAATACACTTATTACACACGTCATTATCGTTGCAGAGGAAAACTACATCTTTCTCAGAGAGTAGGAGATCTGTAATTGAATCTATATAAACAGCAGCGGTCAATTTTCTGCTAACAGTGTTTTTCTGTATTGAGGTTGAAATGACATTTTGTTTTTGGGTTTTGTCTCTTCAGGTTTCGTTGAGGTGGTTCCTTGGTCTCTGTCAAAGTATCTGAATGTATCTCGAGGTTTTATGTCTCATAAGGATCCAGGTGATATCCACTACTTTGGTCAGATGCCTGCTCTTAGTGACTGCCTCTACAGATACATGTACCAGTCAAGATATATGGCCTTCCAGGACCCAGATGAGCTCATCTTGCCCCAGTCTGTCAACAGGTAGATTATACAGTTTTTTACAGAGATGTGAAATTAATTGTGATGCATTTATACTGCCTGAAATATACAGTTAGCTTCCATGAACAACATTCGTAGCTGTAAAGTCTCCCCTTTTGGCTGGGAAACTGCTGTATTTTCCCCCTCTTTTCTGTTGTCCTCCTATATTAACAATCTCCCGTAAATCTCCTGTATAGTGTATAATAAAATGATATATAAAAGAAAATATTGATCTGCCTCTCTAAATGGAGCTATCTGGTCATCTTATTATAATTTGCAGTTGTTTGAGAAGTTATTTTAAATTTCTTGTGCATATGTTATAAAATATTATAGCTACTACAGCTCGCCTGGGGTGGTCGGACGGTTTGCAGCGGATATTCTAAAATTTCCTGTATTAATAAATCCAACACTTGATAGATATAACATCAATATTAAAATGCATTTGTTACTTTATTAATCTTTTTCTATATTTCACTCAAGTTTTTCACAAAAGCAAAAACAGCAGAAATTTAAAAGGCTTCAAACATTTTCTGTGGAGTTTTCATGTAAATGCTGTCATTTTTTTTTTTCCCAGCTGGTTGAAGTTGTTGCCTGTGCTGGAGAAGAGATATGGTGCTAACAAGTGTTACATGTTTGAGAACAACGTGTTTCCCAGAGAGAGATCGCTGCCTCCTCCCAAGCCCCAAGTTTTGCCCAAACAGAACCAGTGGCAGAATGTAGCAGGGGTAAACATCCTAGCTCACCTGTACAAAGAACCTATCATGCCTCAGTTTAAATGGGCCAAGTTTAAAATCATCGTCAACCCCAGAGCTGTGTTTACAATCACCGTCCACGGAGTGGTAAAATCCCAAATGGGTTGTGCCTGGATCGACAGAAACATAGCGAGGATGTACCACACAAGGTAGGTCAACAGCTCTGTAACTAAAAACACTGATGATGTCACACATAGATGAAACCAGAGGTCACATAAAATGATGTAACCTTCTATAAATCACACTAGATTAAAAGTTATTTTTCTGTTGAACAAAAAAATAACAGAAGAGAGGTACAGTTTTTGTAGACCTTTTATTGAAACACCCTACAATGTAATTAAACACTGTCCATATTTGCTAAAAAGCCTGCGCAAAATTAAGTAGTCTAGAATAAAATCTGCACAGCAGTGTTGATCCCCAAAGAGGAAGATTCCAAAGAAAACAGTCATTTTGCTGTGGTAGGAAAGATCTCCTTTAGTTTTTTGGTGAAGCGGCTGGCGGTTTCTTCCACAGCAACGGTGTGTGTTGTGATTAAGCCTGGCAAATCTCTACTGCTATTTGCCCTGCAAACTGGTAATGGAGACACTGGTGAGGCATTTCATTCCAGTCACAATAAGACACCTTGACATAGATCACTACAGTTATTTTGGGTTTAGGGTCCCGGTAGAGGGGATACTACAGATTGGATTTAGGAATCATTACAGGCTGCACCACCTCAGTCATCCTTCTTGCCCTGGCTATGGACATGTTTGTAAAATCTCCAGAGACAGAATGCTGTGGTCCCAAGTCCAAGTCTGGAGTTACACAACCACTAATCCGGGCCTTATGAATGACCTAACATTAAGCAGTGAGTTGGTCCCTGGAGGCAGATGGATCCTGGTAGGCCTGGAGAAGCTCATGAGGTGAATGTCTTTCAAGCTATCAAAATCTAGTTCTTTGGAAAAAGGGTAAAGCGACAGACAGGTTCTGCTTTGCTATCCCCCGGGAACAACCATTCCTATCCAAGAAGCCAGTTAAGAGCTTTGGGAAGTCCTTTGACTGATAGTAGCGCATCAATAACTCTTATGAAGACCTGGAGGGATGGCTTAAGGAGGTTGAAAGGACAGGTCTACGATGGAAAGTCAAGGCATTGTTGTAGCAGCATGTTTTGTCAACGAAAACTCTTGCAAATTTGTACTACCTCGGAAGTCTTTTCAGGAGGAGATTACAGTTTTGCAGTTAAAGGACGTACTGCAATGTTTGGTGTCTGCGGATCCTTAGGTCTCTGAAGCAGCAGAGTATGCAGTACTGGTAGGAACAGGGACAATGGGATGGGCAGAACTAGGAAAGGAACTGTCACACCACCTAATTTTGACAAGGTTTGGGGAAAACAACAAAGACACATTTTTCAGATTGAATCAAAGAATTGGATGTGGAGAGAGTTTGTTGACCAGCGGGGATGGGACAGCAAGGACCTGGATGGGGGAAAGATGAGAAAGTGGAAGAACTTATGGCATGACCACTTGTGGACAGAACCACAACACATTAGATCTCAGTCCAGGCTGTAGATGAGGACCTACCTAGCCATTCCAACCAGCACTGCTGAGGCTTGGCTAACAAACCAGCATACCCCTTGTTTCAGGAAAAGTTAACCCTTAAGTACATATCAAAATGCTGCAAAAAAGCTCTGGGAGAAGGCAAAGATCGGTAGCTTCACAACAAGGTGCTTAAGACGATTGCAGAGAGCATCTGTAGCTCCATTGCCAGTTGTCATACGACAAAACAAGAAAAGCAAGCCATGACCTTCATCTTTGTCGGAGAAAAACCAAAGAAAACAAAAATCAAAATGTTTTTTTTTTAACACTGCATAGGGTAGGCTGCTTTCAGCAGATTTGCTCAAACCTGGTTTCCCCAGCGTGTTGCTAGCACCACCCTTAGACCTGGCAGTAGTCTAGAATGAGTGGCAACAAAGTTTATGGTCATTCTTGAACTCTTGAAGGAAGCCTCAGAAAGAAATAGGGATAAATAAAACCACCTTGTCAGAGACTGCCACAGAAGGGCTGTAGGTGAAGGTTCCTGCATATGGAGGTAGAGTGGAGAGACTGCATGTTAGTCTGTGAGTAGAGCTTACAAAGCACTCAGCATTACAGGGTAAAGGAGGAGGAAGGCCATCTACAGCAGCACAGCAGAGAAAGTAGGCTATAGGTTGAAAGGACCTGTGGACAAGGGCTGAGATTGACCTCAGCTAGCTGTCCTGAGTGAGGGTTTATGATGTTCTAACCAACCTAATTACCTCAGGATAATCCACAAACATTTCTGCTTTATGATCGAAAATATTCCTTTTCAAACAAGAGCCATTGTGTCTGCTTGCGATTAGCTCCTTTGTCTATAAAAACACAGCTAAACACGGTTAAATACACACATCTGCAATCTGTCCTTCCCTTTGCTTTTCTCTCAGGAATAGTCACCATATTAAAAATCAATTATGTAAACGCTCTGCTAAGGTGAATCAATTAATTAAAAAAAAGTTCTAAATTTAGGGTGACCATATTTTCATTTGGGAAAACCAGGACACCTTGGAGGGGTGGGGGGGGTTGATTGAAAGAACAAATGTCTCATCATCGGGATTTGCTCCGTGATCAGAGGAAATGTTATTTGGCGCAGAACAGTGGTGAAAATTGGAACTTCAGTTTAATATAATCCAGTCAGTGAATAGTTTAGTCTGAAATGAATGAAAATAGTTGTTTTAATGGTTATAGAGTCAGATATGTGGCGGTAATGTTTGATTTATCTAAAGGTTTTTATCTATTACTGTGTAAATTAATTTGGCTGGAATTTAAGGACAGATTCTAATAGATCTACAGAGTGGGAACTATAAATCTGATAGGAGTTTAATTTTTTTATTGTTGTTTTGCACAATATGCTTAACTAAGTATTTTTTGTTGTTGAATATTAGAGATTTTGCAGATATATTTTGTAGATACATTGTTTAGATTTACTTATATATTTCTAACCCTTTTATAGAATAGAATAGAAAATCCCTTTATTGTCCCACAATGGGCAGATTTACAGCAGCAGAAAGATTATTGAAAATTGTCACACAAATGTGGACCTTAGAAAAATGTAAAAGAACAACATAATAGGGAAGAGTTAAAATATAAAAAATACAATACTGTTAAGTGTTTTAACAATATAAAACTGGAGAATAAATAACCAATATGCAGCTATGGACATTTTTACAGTAATGGATATTTGAAAATAGCAGCAACATCAGAGGTGTGCAGAATGACAGCAGCAGGTTATTTAACTGACTAAGGTTTCTATCATTACATTTGATTTTATTAGTTCCTGCTCCCGGTGGTTGGAACCTTTATTCCACTCTGGATTCTTGTGAGTGTAGTCTTTGTTCACTTTAACTTTTTTAAAAATAAATAAACAAACAGTTTTGAAAACCTTGGTATTCATTCTTTTCCTGCTTTGTGTGTCAACTTTCACGGTTGCTAAGCAACAGAGCATACGGCGGTAAAACCCGCCAAAGGGTAGACCTGTTCGAATTTACAGCCAAAACTCTTCCGGCCTCCTTATTTTCAAGGACTTGGAAGGATCCAGTCTAGGTAGACCGCGTCCTTGGAGGATGCAGCCCAGGTTTTCGAACAGAGCCTCTGATTAAGAACAGGGCTGCCCGCACTGACGCGGCTCAGGGATTACGTCACACGGAGCGTCGTGCGCAGTGAAATCAGGACATTTCCTCACTTTCTAAAAAAAACCCGGGACGCCCGGGGCAGGACGTGAAATACGGATATGTCCCGGGAAATACGGACGTTTGGTCACCCTATCTAAATTAAATTTAATTTGCAGTGATGAATTAATATGAGTTAATTCCACTTTTTCTTATTAGTAAAAGACCATTTAACCTCATTCCATTTTCTTCAAGATAAACTTTGGTTCTCAAACGTCAAAATCATGCTTAACTGCAATAATACTACTTTAGCCTATTCATAATAGTTATCAATGTTTTTGATTTTTACTAATTTGGTTCAGTTTTTAAACAGAAGTATGATTGACCTGGAGTGAATTACTTTTGCTAATAAATTCTTATATTTTCTTTTGATGCTGTGAATTTATTCAATATATTTTCTGAGTTAAACTATGATTTGAGCTTAAAAAACACTTTAATTTTTTGCCTTAGCACACAGCTAGTTGGGTGTAAGTCATAGGAAAGTGTGTGAAAGTTCCAAAGTTATTTAAATAAATGAATATTAAAAAGGCATGAATGCATACAAATGCACAACACAGTGTATGTAAGTATCAGGTTTCATCTACAGATTAGAGCGCTTTGCCAAGGAATAACATTTGCATTTTTTTTCTGCAGGTCTGAAATGCAAACCAAGCTTAGAGATGACCAGCTAATTTACGACGGCCGACTGCTGAACTACAGCACAGATCTCTCAGCAGCTGTTAACACCGTGTTGAAAGAGAGCCGACTCCTATCTGGCACAAAGTGATGAATGAAAGTCATTGGATGTGCTCTGGTGCTAATGCTAATACTGACTTGAAAGCTTTGCTTTACATAAAAAAATACTTTTTGATAAAAATAAACATGAAAACATGTTGCTGTTTTTATTCAATTGCCACCTACCATGGAGTAAATGCAAAAAAAACTTTCTTTTCATATAGTTTTCACTGTAGGGGTGGAGGTTTGACAGGAGGGCCCAAATGCAGACTAAAACTGAAGGAGGTTACTTGAAGATTTATTCTACAAAAAAGTTCAACAGAAGCAAAAATGCAAAAACATAAATCTACAAAAGCATAACCATTAGTACTCACAACAAGGGGCAAAGAAATGAAGACAAACGAAAAAGATGCATATATGGGAGAGAGAAACAAAGACCAGGCTAATCAGCAGATTGGGAGCAGGTGTGGACTGAGGAATCTAGAAGGGAGCTACTGTAGGGAAAGGGAGGCTGACACAGAAGGCAAACAAGAAATACCTAAGAACTCAAATACTATCAAAAGTAACCCAAATAACACACAATGGAATTAAAACCAATGAAACCTCAAAGATAAAACTTAAACAGAACCACAACCATGAAAAAAGTCTTTTTTTAATCAAGAAAGCTTCCACCAGTAGCTTCTGTTAATGGTAATCTTTTCATGTTGGCTGAAGCCTCAATATAATACCCCATGAAGTTCTTTCCAAATTAGCACTGAATTAAACGGTTCAGTTAGGAAAGGAAACAATGACTTTCTCATTTTGCTAAGCTAGCATCAAGTTGGAAATGCCAAAAAGATTAAATGTGGGTTTAGAAAATCGTCCAGCTTTTGCAGCTCAGAGTAAAGAGTAGAAACTCCTCCAAACCAGATTTAATAGAAAAAAAGGAAGGGACAAGATGAAGGCAGGGATAACCAACCTGGTTTAAAAAAATGAAATGAATAAACATCTCTTTGTATTTTTCTCTTAGAAAATAAACGTTTTTACAGAGACAAAAATTATATTTTCAAAATTATGTTAATCAGCCTTTAGTGGTTCTTTTGAAGGTAAGTTAGATGTGAACCCGTTAACTGTCACTTCCTGTCTGCGGGACGTATGTGGTGCCTCCTAGATCAGATCCGATTCAGGACCACATAGCCTGGGTCAAATTTTAAAAACATATCTGTGTTGTTCAGACTGTCATGAAAAGATCAGATACAGGACGCATGTAGGTAAAAAAAATGCTATGGATTTAACCTCATTCCAATTTCTTTAAGATAAACTTTGGTTCTCAAACATCAAATTCATACTTAACTTTGTTTAAAAAAATGTCACTTCAGCTTTGAATGTAACATTTGAATGTAGTGTCTCTGCCTCAATACACCTGAAACCAACAATCAGGTCATACGCATGACTCTGGAACACCTGTCTGCAAGCTGAGGAGGTAATTCAGCTATTTGATCCAGGTGTGGAAGCAGAGAAACCTCTACAAGGTACTGGACATTGGGCCCTGAGGAATTGAGGAACCCTAGTGTAGGCTGTGGTTGATCATGGTTCAAGCCTCATGTCCACAATACTTGCAGTAGAATGAAGTCCTGTTTGTCCAAGTTTTTGCTGCATTTACACTATCACCTGTCTCTGCTCTTCCTTCAGATAGATAGATAGATAGATAGATAGATAGATAGATAGATAGATAGATAGATAGATAGATAGATAGATAGATGGCAAATGTTTGATTTCTAATGAATTCTGCGAATATCTTCCATTACACTACACAAACAATCTACAAATAAGTCAACATTTACTAAATTAAGTGTATTTACCCTGAAGTTAAGTAGGTAAATAAAATAATTTGCCAATGGAACGAGTATTTTTACTCTTCAATTACGATAATTAGATAATATGCACTTGAAATAAGACAGTACAATTGTTTCCCCCCCTTATTTTAAACATACATTTTCTTTTTCCATTGGCATTGGTGTCTCACCTACCTCCTCAATTCAAGAAAAAATTAACTTATTTTAAGGAAATTAAAAACAAACCACTAGACTTTGTTTCCAAGTTTGAAGACGTCTCACCATTCAGGGAGCTTTATTATTATTCAAAATGAAATGAAGGTAAAACCAAGCTTAAACAGAGGGGGGGAACTCTGGTTTCAGCTTTCAGAACCTACAATGCAGCGATTGAATTAATCCCTTCCCGCTATCATCACAGCCCCAGCTCTTGTATACAGCAGAGCAGAGGAGCTCACCTTTCAGCCAGGCCAATAATCCACTTTAACGACCCCCTTTCAGACATGGGTATGGGGCATTGTAGGCTAACAAGAGAGGCCAAACTACCCCCGTTCCAAAGGGGTGAACCCCTTCGTTCTAATTTGCATGTTTTCAAACAAAAATAAGGTTTTGTTGGGCTATTGCATGAAACCTAAAACTGAACGCTATTCCGGGCATTTTGAATTGAAAAAGCTTCCTGGATGGGAAGCGAAACATTTTCAAACTTGGAAACAGTGGATTTGATCTCCAGTGGATTGTTTTTAATTTTCTTTTTTTTTTTTGGAATAACTATGACCTGGATGACTAAGAACCTTTACCAGCAACTTATTTTAAGAAAAAAAATACCTGTTTAGGTTTCATTTTTTCCAGTTTAGGGTAACCAACTGGTTTAGCTCTTTAGCAAGGCTTCTCACAAAAGGGAGAGAGGGATGTTAGATAAATTGTCAAGCAGGTCTAGTTATTCAATGACTGATTCAGGTTTCACTGTCCCAGCAACCAGTGAGAACTCTGGACCTTCAAAGCCAAAAGGTGTGTCCCCAGTCATTCAGCAGATCTAGGTTCAGTTTTCTGGTGTTGGACTTATTCTTAAAATATTAGACTGATTAAATGTTAACTTTGTGTTACTCTGTGTCTGCAGCAGCTGGTATCTTTTCTGCAGATCGAACCCTGTTTATCAAGTCAGGGTCTTGGAGAAAATCAGTCTTGCAGTTCGCAGTTTGGCCTTACGGTGACATTTTGATTTTACCTTTGAAGGAGTAATTTGATTTTAACAGTTAACCTTAAACAAAAAAGAGGTTGAATTACAATCGACCCTTTTCATTCCCTACAAGTGCCAATAAAATATGAAGCTGTTTGTTGTTGTTTTTTTGTTTTTAACAGCTGATTTAGAGAAGAAAGGTGTTTTTTTAGAAGCTGACAGGACTAAAAAAAATCTTCTCCAGTAACTTCCAGTAAGGTTTGGGTTAATGTGTGCAGAAAGCTCATAAAGAATAACTTTCCACAGATGTCCTCTCTTTAAAACAAAACAACCTACAAATACAGTCTAGGTAATTAATTCTTATTTATCTCTTTTATTTGGGAAGCTGAGCTCAGCTCAATCCCACCCAACCATAGAAATATAAAGAGGAATCCAAAGACAAGAACTTAAATAAAAACAACTCTAAACCTTTGGGTGAAAAAAACAAATATATCTCATTTGTTAAATGTGGAAGTTATGTCCCCCCAGATCAGGTCGTTACAGGACAGAGAAATTGATTGGACCTTTCAGCAAGAATTTCATTGTTTTATGAGATTCATTTCCACTCCTTCCTCTCATGTTTTCATGTTGGACCACCTGGAGAGATTTTGATCAGATACCAGAGTTTCTGACCAAAGCACAACGTGGAGACAGAGTACAACCAAGGTGTCAGTCTTTGCTGCAGTGAGGTTTGGAGACCTTTCTACTTTTCTCACCTGACCGCCATTGTCCTCGCTGTCCTTTGTGAAGATGAACTCTGCTTTGTTTCATCCATTTGTTATAAGCCTTTAAATTCTTGTTCTGTTTGTTAATCTGGAATAACTTAAGCCAACATTTTTTTTTCTTGACTTGTAAAGATCAACACATGATTGCATTGCTTGAATCATACATTCTGATGGGGAGATAGGGCTCAGTGGAAAGTCAATACATGCAACGGAAACAGGAAGTCATTGATTACTGGTTAAAAGTTCTTAGGTGAAACAAATTTTATTTTTAAAAAGTGCTTTATTTGTATTTACTTCATCGGGAGTGCCAGCCGGACAATAAAAAACAACAGTTACTTTAACAATGATATGTAAACACAATGTATTTACTTTTTATACAAAGCACAACATGCAAGTCACTGTATTAGCATTAGCACCAGAGTAAATCAGAGGATATTGAGTCGTCACTTTGTGCCGTCTCCAGGTAGAAGTTGGGTCTCTGTCAACACGGTTTCAACAGCTGCTATGAGAGGTGAGCTGTAGCTCAGCAGTCGGCCATCATAAATTAACTGGTCGTCTCTAAGCTTGGGTTGCATTTCAGCCCTGTAGAGCAAATATACAACCGTTACTCCTTAGCGAAATGTTTTAATCTGTAGATAAAACCTTACATTAACATTCATGGACAAAAAGACTAAAACATCTTTCCTATAGTCGACAGTAAACCTTTTTGTAACATCAGACTTTACTTAAGAAAATGTATTTTTAATGAAAACACAATTTTGTAAAAGCATTGCAAGCCGTTTTCTTTTGATTTATTTTAAATATTGTCCCTTGAATATCGCCACAGTGTTTTAATGCATTCTTGGTAATAGACGAATGCTCCTGTAGTGCTAACTCTGTCCAACCAGAACTGCAATAAGTAACCATTAATGAGCAATATAATAATAATAAGTAGGCAATATTAAGCAACATGTTTCAGTTTAAAGCGTAGCAGAATAAAATAGATGACAATAAAAAAATCACAAGAGCATAGCTGTCAACCTACGGAAGAGGATTAGGGCCACTGGAAAAAAAAAGTTAACTGATTTTAAAATTTCATTTTGGTTTAATATGTGAAAAAAGTCAGAATTCTGACTTTTTTTTCTCAGAATTCTGACTTTAATCTCAGAATTTTGGATCTTAATGTAGATGGGCACCATGAAGGAAGAGATGTGGAGCACTCAGCTTCACTAACAAAGATGTTAGTTGTTTGAGAGGAACAGGAACACATTGGTGGAAAATTATGCAATTAGGCAACTTCTTACATGCCTGAGGGCTCCCCTCATTAATGGAGGAGCAGAAGGTCATTTAAACAAGAGAGCTAGACTGTAAAACAGACATGGCTATGGCTTGATGCTAACATGTTTGTAATCTGTCAGACTTCTGAAAACAAAATCAGAATTCTGAGTTTAAAGTCAGAATTTTTAGAAAAAATTCAGAATTCTGAGAAAAAGTCAGAATTCTGAGTTTAAAGTCAGAATTCTGAGAAAAAAGTCAGAATTCTGAGAAAAAAAGTCAAAATTCTGACTATTTTCCAATGTTAAACTGAAAGAAAATTTAAAAATCAGTTAACTTTTTTTTTTTTTCCAGTGGCCCTAATCCTCTTCCGTACAAGTCTGCCATTTTGACTTGGAAACTATCGTATTTTACCCTTCTTTCCCGCCATCCTACCATATTAGCAGTCCAATGTTTATTATAATATTATTGTATTATAGAATTATAAATATAAAAAACATTTAGATCTGCCTCTCCAAATGAACACTATCAACGCTAAACAAAATGTGATCACCATATTGTAGTTTTATTTCAGTGACAGGTGTTTATTTTAAATATTTTGTGCACAAGCCTTAAAATATAATGGATACTGGAGCTTGACTGGGGCAGTCAGATGACTTGTAGCAAATGTTTTAAAATTTTCTTGTATTTTATCAGAAAAGTGTCTTTCAGCGACTGAAAGATGATTCACTGACTCTTTAAACTGTCGTTCTTTATCTTCCTATTTGATTTTGAATTCACGTTAGCTTCTGCTAATGGTGTTAGTTCAAGCTAATATAGTAAACAGTAGATCATCACAAGCATATCACATTTGTTTGTGTTGCGGCCTGCACACTGAAAACAGTTTGAAAGAATGAAAGAAGCTCAGACACGATGCTTCCATTCAGGCAGACACAGCAGGAATTTATTTACAACCCAAAAGTATTTTTCAAAACTTAAATTCAGCTTAAATTCTCTGTCAAAATAAATTTACAATAAAATAAACAAATATGAATGTCGGTATAAAACAGTTCCTTTTTTGCATTTCCATATTTCTTTGCTGTTTCTTATTTTTTCCATCACAACAACTGAAAATATAAAAGCCCAAATGCTAATTTTCAGTGGAATTTACTTTTACAATCAACTGTAGCAAACTCACAAAGTTTTTAACCTCTTCTTAACTTAGATAAATGTTCTGAATACACAAATAAAGGTTTTTTAACCTCTTCTTAACTTAGATAAATGTTCTGAATACACAAATAAAGGTTTTTTAACCTCTTCTTAACTTAGATAAATGTTCTGAATACACAAATAAAGGTTTTTTAACCTCTTCTTAACTTAGATAAATGCTCCGAATACACAAATAAAGGTTTTTTAACCTCTTCTTAACTTAGATAAATGCTCTGAATACACAAATAAAGGTTTTTTAACCTCTTCTTAACTTAAATGAATGCTCTGAACACACACACACACAGACTATAAAGCGTCAACACTAATCTCTTAGTGCTACGTCAACACAGGCTAATCTAACTAGCTTAAAACAGTGCTAACTAGCTTAAAACAGTATCTCAAGTCACGTTCATCAATAGTAAATTATTTACTCAAAACCATTTAACTTCGAGATGGAAAACTGACCAAACACAACAGCAAACGTTTTTAAAGGTAAACAAATAAGAATATTCAGTTATTACCTGAAAACAGTTTGAAAGAATGAAAGAAGCTCAGACACGATGCTTCCATTCAGGCAGACACAGCAGGAATGAGACATCGTGGCTAATAGCTCCCCCTTCAGTCCTAAGAAGGCATGACTAATCAATCACAGGATCATCTCTCAGCGAGATTTAGCCCGTAGAACACAGATCAGAAAAACATATTTATCAGATTCAATTGTTCAATGTGTCACACACTCCCCTGCAAAACTAGATGTCGTCCCGACATCAACATCAATAAACTACAACCTCAAGAACACCAAGCGCGTACATTAAGTAGTCTTTCTCAGTACCAGCAAGATGATATCTAGCTTTTCAGAGTTTTATGCTACAATCTAATATCCTTGCATAAACATTGGTTGATGTACTTGAAAAGGATACATCCACCTCACTAGTTGAAAGTCTTTATAAGGAGTGGGTTGGTATTGATACAAAAGTTCATTTGCCTGCACTGTGCTGTAGCATGACGGAGTCCCGAGCTGATCATAGGTGAAGATCCTAGGAGCCCGTCTCTCTCTTTTCGGCATATCACCAAGCTGTTTTTCTTGGCTCTTTGTCTGGGAGTCATAGGATTCTGGGATGTTACTGTGCATTTCCTCAGCCAATTGCAGATCCTCAACATGATGGTCAGTCTCAATCAGCACATTTTCTTCTTGTGTTTCAGGTTCATCTGTGTTGGTCACCCCTTCATCAGAATCTTTGTCCTCCTCGTCCCCATTTGGTGCTTCCTGGTTCGTTTTTGTTTGGATATATTCATTATCCATATCTTGTGTGGGTTCTTGGTACTGTATTACTGGAGTGTAATCATATGCACATTCATCCTCATCGTCCTCTCCTTCTTGAGAGATGTCTGTGACTGTATTTGTCTTTTTTTTCTTTATTGTTATTTTCTGTTGAGTATCAAGAGGCAGGAAATCACATGGCATTAACAAGTTTCTATGTAGAATTCTTGATCTTCCTCTTCCCTGCTCTGGTTTGACTTCATATACTGGGATATCTTCTCCAATCTGACGCATGACAACATGGATATGTTCCTCCCAATGATTGCGAAGTTTTCCAGGGCCTCCTCTTGGTGTCAGATTTCTAATTAGTACACGATCACCAGGATACAAAATTGAACTGTTCACTTTTGCATCATAATGTCTTTTACTCCGATCTGTGGATCTTTTTGCATTTGCTTGGACGAGTGCATAGGCTTCTTGCATTTCTGTTTTCCATCGTTCCATATAAGCAAGATGATCTGTGTTTTCTGCGTCTGAGCTGAGTCCAAAGAGCAGGTCGATGGGTAACCTTGGGGATCGTCCAAATAAAAGGTAAAATGGTGAGAATCCAGTTACCTCTGACTTTGTACAGTTGTAAGCGAAGATGAGTTTGTTTAAGGATTCTTTCCAATTTGTCTTCTCTTTATCAGTCAGTGTCTTTAACATTTGTAGTAATGTCCTGTTAAATCGCTCAACTTGCCCATTTCCTTGTGGGTGGTAAGGAGTTGTTTGTGATCCCAACACACCACAATTCTTTTTCAACTGAGAGAAAAGCCGGTTCTGAAATTCACCACCTTGATCATGATGAATTCTTGCGGGCAGCCCAAACTTCAGAGCAAAGTCATTAAATATTCGATCTGCAACTACTTTGGCAGACTTGGAGGTAGTTGGATATGCCTGGGCAAAACGAGTGAAATGGTCCACAACAACCAATATATATTCATACCCACCACTGCATTTGTCCAGATGCAGGAAATCGATTGACACTAGTTCAAATGGCTGTGTGGTAATGATATTGGTTAGAGGTGCACGCGTTTCTTTATGTGGCTTCTTCTGTTTAAGGCAGGTGCAAGTCCGTGCAACATAATGTTCAATCTCACGCTGCATATAAGGCCAATAGAATCTTTCCCGGATCAGTGTAGTTGTCCGATCAGTGCCTTGATGGCCCATCTCATCATGCAACTCTTTTAGCACTGTAGCTTTGTACACTTCAGGCAATACTAATTGCTTTTTGTTTGTTGTCTTTCTGGTAAGGACCCCATGTTCATCAATATGTAGCCTTTCCCACTCGCGCAACAAGCATTTGCTCTGAACACTTAGTGTTGACATGTCCTGCAATGATGGTTTAAGATCGTTTGCCTTGTACTGCATAATGGGACCAATGTCTTTGTCGTTTTTCTGTGCCTGGGATATTTCACCAGCTGACAGTTTTTTTTTCATCAATTCAGTTTCTGAATCCCATCCAGGAGATGTTAGCGCTGCACATAAGTGATATGAGATGGGATACTTGGCCTCAGTTTGTGTCACAGCAGCCACACTGTCAGATGTCAGTTCTTCTGTACATTGCTTCATCACTTCCTCAATGTTCACTGGCATTCTTGAAAGACTATCTGCGTCCACGTTCTCTTTACCCGGACGATAGCGAATGGTGAAATGAAAATCTGCCAGTTCAGCCACCCATCTGGATCCAGTTGCATTTAATTTGGCACTCGTCAGGATGTAGGTCAGTGGGTTATTATCTGTAAACACAGTAAATGTTGGGGCATAATACAGATAATCTCTGAATTTCTCAGTTATGGCCCACTTCAGTGCCAGAAACTCTAATTTTCCTGAGTGAAGATGGTAATTCCTTTCAGAAGTAGTCAGAGTTCTGGAACCATAGGCTATTACACACAGCTTACCATCTTGGTGTTGATATAAGACTGCGCCAAGGCCTTTATCAGATGCATCTGTGTGGAGAATGAATGGCTTTGCAAAATCTGGAAAACCAAGGACTGGGGGTTCAGCCAAACAGTCTATTAACCTCTCCAGTGTGCATTGATGTTCATCACTCCACTCAATTGGTTTGTGTGATGGGGCTCCTCTCTTTGTTACTTGTCTTTTATCTCCCCTACTCTGTGGCTGATTTACAGTTGAGTCCTTCAGCAGGTTGTATAATGGCACTGCTATCCGTGAGAAATCCTGTATGTACTGTCTGTAATAGCTTAGCAGTCCCATAATTGCACGTAACTCACCAACAGTTTTGGGTTTCTTGTCTTTCAATGTCCTCACAGCGATGGTGTCTGCTGGATCAATTTTGCTGCCCTCAACAGAAACGATCCTCCCCAAGTAGCGGACCTCCTGTTTGAAGAGTTCACATTTGGCAGGTTTTAATTTAATCCCATATCCTCTTAATAGCTGCAGTACTTTCCGCACATGAGCAAGGTGGTCATCAAATGACTGACTGAAGACCAATGTGTCATCCAAATAGGGAACACAAATGCTGTCTCTGACCTCCTGCAGACACTCTTCCATGCAGCGTTGGAAGGCGGCGGGAGCGTTCATGAGCCCAAAGGGAATCCTTATCCACTCATAAAGACCCCATGGAGTCACAAATGCAGTTAATGGCTGACTATTCTCATCCATGAATCCCTGGTGGTAAGCCTTCCCTTGGTCTAACAGGGAGAACCAAGAGTTACCACCAAGACTGTCAAGGATATCCTGCACTCGTGGAATGGGTTGTCTGTCTGGATTAGTTTTTTTATTCAGTTCTCTGTAGTCTATGCATAGTCGAAGACTCCCATCTTTCTTTCTTACACAGACAACTGGTGATGAATAAGGTGAGTTGGACTTCTTCACCCATCCTTGTGCAATGAGGTTGTGAAGATAATCCTTCATCTCTTTATACAGAGGTTTTGGCACAGAGAGATATGTGCGTGCAACCGGGGTCAGGTCCTTCAGTGAAATGCCTAACTTCAGTCTTTCAATACAGCCAATATCATCATCCGATTTAGAAAAAGATGCACATTCTTCTAGAAGCATTTTCTGTACTCTCTCTTTCTCAGAATTACTTAGATGGCTAAGGTCAACAGGTGGATCCCATGGACTTTCTTCTTTAACACTTTCTGTACACACCTGACTAATCAAAGCTGTTGGAGCTTGATCCTTCTCCCCCAGAATGGTTTCTGGATACACAGCCTCAATCTGTTGTAAAGTGCCTACTACAGTTCTTCCTGACAGTTCAATGTCATGCTCAGTGGGATTTTGGACACTGAGAGTGATATAAGGTGGCACATTTTTTTTAAGTGTAATCAGAGTCTCACAAAGCTCAAGGCCATCTGCCCACTGTGGGTTGATCTCTGGCTCAAACAATAGTATGATGTCCATGTTAACAGGTCTTATTTTCACTTTACAGTCAACCAGCACAGATGTGTGTTTTGGCACAATGACTTTTTCCCTGGCTGTTTCCACAATATAATCACATGATTTTCAGCAGTTACTAAATCAACAAACGTGGTAACATTTTCTTCTTTTAAACTTGGAAAAGCTGTCATTAATGTCTCCTGCAACTTTTTATTTGTGTGTGTCCCACTCACTGGTTCTGTTGTGGTAGTTTTAACCATGTGTTCAATGACATTAAAGCCAAGGATGGGCTGTGGAAGTCCATTGCCTGTCATCACCAACATTGGTACTTTCATTTCACTGCCCCCTGCTGGCAGAGCAACAGTAACTTCAATGAAACCTTTGTAAGGCATGTTTTGCCCATTAGCAGCAGTGATTTTCAAGTCGTCAGGTGCATCAAGTAGCTCAGATATATTTTTAAGTGTCTCATCAGGCATATATTTCACTTTCCATTGTTCATCAATTATACTTACTTGAGAGCCTGTATCCCACAATGCTTGAACCTTCTTTCCTTGAATATAACACTCAACCATGCATCTCTTACCCACCAAAGAAACAAGTTGAGTTTGATTACTTCTTTTCTTTGTGTGGATGTTCTTTGTTCTTTTCTCTGAATGTTGTTTACACAGTCTTTTATGTTTTGGCCAATGTCCACTTTGACAAACTTTAGAACAATAAGTATCTCTCCTGCAGGATTTACATATCCGAAGACTGTGCTCCATTCCAGAAACACCGCAAAAGGAGCAATGCTGATGGGACAAGTCTGTGTTAAAGGTTACTCCCTGTCCCTTGGGGGTAACCCTGTTCCATTTAAAGGATTGTCATTGCTATCTCCAATCTTCCTTCTGCAGCCGGCAATAAAGTGCTCAGTACTGCCACAGCGGTAACAGTGGTTGCAGTACTCACAACCATTTTGCTGACAAGGAAAACATTTCCTTGCACGAGCACGGTTCAGGTGTGGATATGACTGTTGAGATGGGAAGGGTTGCTGGTATGGTCGTGCATCTCCCCTCCACTCCTGTCCTCGGTGTTGCCATGTGTTTTGAGTAGGAAATTTGGATTGAGGAGTAATGCATTCCTGTATTGCATGTGGTGGATGGTACTGCGGTGCGTTTGGGCCCCGGATGGACTCTCTTATTTGTGCAACTTCAGCTCCCAGATGCCTCAATGCAGCGATATCAGAGCGCATCTCCTTTAGTTCATTCAGAACATCAGGCTGATTTTGGCAGGAATGCTCGTGTTTTATGTTTTTGGTCTTCTTGTCTGTTGCTTTTTCCTCTGATTGGACAGTGTGAATCATGGCTGGTCTTTGTTGGGTAAGTAATTTCCTTTTATTTTGTCTCTCTGTCTCGTTTGCACAAGCTTTGTTGAGTTTCTCAAGTAGCAGTTCATCGCTTGGATTTGTCTGCTGCAGGTATGGCTGTAGGTCACTTCTTATGCTGTCATTTTGTAGCCCTGTCAAAACAGTGTGGAGAAACATACTTTGCACAAGGTTGGGATCATACCTCAGCCCAGATTCATCTTCCTGTGATGCAAAAAGTATTTTCTGTCTCAAATCAAGCGCACGGATAATAAAGTTTTGTGGGGTTTCTCTGCTGCTCTGGACTTCTGATGTGAGTTGTTTATAAAGTTCTGTTGCTCCCTTCTCCTGGTAATGAGATCGTAAAATTCTCCTCAAAGTAGGCAGAGTCAGGTTTGTTTTGCCTTCCAAATAACTCCGTAGTTGCAATCCAGGTGAGATTGCTCTTATTACTGCATCAATTATTTCTATTTCAGGGAAGCCTTTATTAATAGCTTGCTCGATCTGGTGTGCCAAGCTAGAAAAAGAGAGTTTGTCCTTTTGGCCTGGTTCTCCAATCTGGCCAGAGATTTTGAACTCTTTGCTCCACTGTAGGGAAAGACGGGGTTGTTCATTGATATTATGGTCAAATTTTCTTGCTCCATCACTTTTGTTTTTATTCTCTTGTAATGATCGCTATAATGCTAGCTGTAATGTAGCAATTTCTCTCCTCAGTTGCTCCTCCTCTGATTGCTGAACTGTCACCTCTGGTACACAGCTTGTCTGTTTAGCTGCTGTTATTTGTTTTGTTTCCTCAACAGGCTGTTGTAACTCTGTTACTTTGTCTTTCAAAGCTAACAGTTCAGCCATTCCTTGATCCTCAAGCTCACACAGTTCTTTTCTTTCAAGATGTTGTTGGATAAGTGTAATTAGAGTGAGACGACTTTTTCCAGACACATGTTCAAATTTGGGTCCAGCAATTGTTAGGAAATCGCAAACATCAATCAAAGCATCTTTTGTCAAAGTGTATAGTGCACCTCCCACCATTAGCTTTAAATCCTCCAGCTCTGATGAATCCATTACAGTATCTGTCATGTCGATGTTATGATGCTCGATACTCTGTAGAGTAGATGATGTACCTCTCCAGGCTCCAGCGGATTACCTCAGATGATATAAAGATCACTCTGCACAGATGTTGGACGAGCACCCTTTACCATCTGCCTTGACAGCAACTGTGATGAGTTAAAAGATGAGTGATGATCCGGACGTCCATTCCAAATAGCCCATCCAGGACTCAATCATCTCGGTGGGACCTCCAAAATGTTGCGGCCTGCACACTGAAAACAGTTTGAAAGAATGAAAGAAGCTCAGACACGATGCTTCCATTCAGGCAGACACAGCAGGAATTTATTTACAACCCAAAAGTATTTTTCAAAACTTAAATTCAGCTTAAATTCTCTGTCAAAATAAATTTACAATAAAATAAACAAATATGAATGTCGGTATAAAACAGTTCCTTTTTTGCATTTCCATATTTCTTTGCTGTTTCTTATTTTTTCCATCACAACAACTGAAAATATAAAAGCCCAAATGCTAATTTTCAGTGGAATTTACTTTTACAATCAACTGTAGCAAACTCACAAAGTTTTTAACCTCTTCTTAACTTAGATAAATATTCTGAATACACAAATAAAGGTTTTTTAACCTCTTCTTAACTTAGATAAATGTTCTGAATACACAAATAAAGGTTTTTTAACCTCTTCTTAACTTAGATAAATGTTCTGAATACACAAATAAAGGTTTTTTAACCTCTTCTTAACTTAGATAAATGCTCTGAATACACAAATAAAGGTTTTTTAACCTCTTCTTAACTTAAATGAATGCTCTGAACACACACACACACAGACTATAAAGCGTCAACAGTAATCTCTTAGTGCTACGTCAACACAGGCTAATCTAACTAGCTTAAAACAGTGCTAACTAGCTTAAAACAGTATCTCAAGTCACGTTCATCAATAGTAAAATATTTACTCAAAACCATTTAACTTCGAGATGGAAAACTGACCAAACACAACAGCAAACGTTTTTAAAGGTAAACAAATAAGAATATTCAGTTATTACCTGAAAACAGTTTGAAAGAATGAAAGAAGCTCAGACACGATGCTTCCATTCAGGCAGACACAGCAGGAATGAGACATCGTGGCTAATAGCTCCCCCTTCAGTCCTAAGAAGGCATGACTAATCAATCACAGGATCATCTCTCAGCGAGATTTAGCCCGTAGAACACAGATCAGAAAAACATATTTATCAGATTCAATTGTTCAATGTGTCACATTTGTTTCAACAGACATCTCTTATGAAGCCTAATCAAAACTTGGACAGCATAACACAGTCTAACATTGCCTATATTTACACCAGTCAAACGAAATAAGATAAAAAATCAAGTCTGGTAATGTTTGCCTTCCTGTGTTTACTCTGTAGTTTCCAGTCACGCAATTTCAAAGGTATGTCTTCCTTATGTGACATAATGGAGAGAAAAAAACTGTCAACATATCAGGAGCTGAAGGGCAGTAGAAGAGATCAAGTAAAAAAAAGGCCAGAATCCCAGCAACATTGCTATTAGAAGCTTGTGAAATTATATCCAAAATGCTTTACCAAAATCCTGCAGTTTAAAAAGAAAATCTTAGCCTGATAAACCAGACTAAATGTGAGATTAAATGTGTAATTTACTCAATCAGAAGATTGTTAATGAGAGCAACCCGTTGCCTTTCAAACCGCTCTCTGTGCCTATTAGCCAACGCTCTGACCAATGAGGGCAACTGACTGTGGCGTAGCTCAACAGAAAGCTGGTGGGGGAGCGTAAACAAACAGCCTGTTGGTAAAATGGCGAATACGTCCTTCCTAAAAAATAGTTGTTGCCATCTTCCTTGTTGTCCTTTCTCCAGCGTCGCACACCTTTGTCGTCACGTCCTCAAAACCACTTTGCATACAGAAATTCAATACACATCTCTGCGTTGTGATTGGCCAACTACAGGTGCTGGTCATAAAATTAGAATATCATGAAAAAGTAGATTGATTTCAGTAATTCCATTTAAAAAGTGAAACTTGTATATTATATTCATACATTACATACAAACTCATATATTTCAGATGTTTATTTTGTTTAATTTTGATGATTACAAATGACAACAAATGAAAATCTCAAATTCATCATATCAGAAAATTAGAATATTACTGAAGACCAATAAAAACAAAGGATTTATAGAAATGTTGGCCAACTGAAAAGTATGAACATGAAAAGTATGAGCATGTACAGCACTCAGTATTTAGTTGGGCCTCCTTTGGCCTGTATTACTGCAGCAATGCGGCGTGGCATGGAGTCGATCAGTCTGTGGCACTGCTCAGGTGTTATGATAGCCCAGGTTGCTCTAATAGTGGCTTTTAGCTCTTCTGAATTGTTGGGTCTGGTGTATTGCATCTTCTTCTTCACAATACCCCATAGATTTTCTATGGGGTTAAGGTCAGGAGAGTTTGCTGGCCAATTAAGAACAGGGATACCATGGTCCTTCAACCAGGTACTGGTAGCTTTGGCACTGTGTGCAGGTGCCAAGTCCTGTTGGAAAATGAAATCTGCATCTCCAAAAAGTTGGTCAGCTGCAGGAAGCATGAAGTGCTCTAAAACTTCCTGGTATGTGGCTGCGTTGACCCTGGACCTCAGAAAACACAATGGACCAACACCAGCAGATGACATGGCACCCCAAACCATCACTGACTGTGGAAACTTTACACTGGACTTCAAGCAACGTGGATGAAGTGCCTCTCTTCTTTTCCTCCAGACTCTGGGACCTTGATTTCCAAAGGAAATGCAAAATTTACTTTCATCAGAGAACATGACTTTGGACCACTCACCAGCAGTCCAGTCCTGTTTCTCTTTAGCCCAGGCAAGACGCTTCTGACGCTGTCTGTGGTTCAAGAGTGGCTTGACACAAGGAATGCGACAGCAGAAACCCATGTCTTTCATACGTCTGTGTGTGGTGGTTCTTGAAGCACTCACTCCAGCTGCAGTCCACTCTTTGTGAATCTCCCCCACATTTTTGAAGGGGTTTTGTTTCACAATCCTCTCCAGGGTGCGGTTATCTCTCTTGCTTGTACACTTTTTTCGACCACATCTTTTCCTTCCCTTCGCCTCTCTATTAATGTGCTTGGACACTGAGCTCTGTGAACAGCCAGCCTCTTTAGCGATGACCTTTTGTGTCTTGCCCTCCTTGTGCAAGGTGTCGATGGTCGTCTTTTGGACAACTGTCAAGTCAGCAGTCTTCCCCATGATTGTGTAGCCTATAGAACTAGACTGAAAGACCATTTAAAGGCTTTTGCAGGTGGTTTGAGTTAATTAGCTGATTAGAATGTGGCACCAGGGGCCATCAATTTTGAACCTTTTCACAATATTCTAATTTTCTGATATGATGAATTTGAGATTTTCATTTGTTGTCATTTGTAATCATCAAAATTAAACAAAATAAACATCTGAAATATATGAGTTTGTATGTAATGTATGAATATAATATACAAGTTTCACTTTTTAAATGGAATTACTGAAATCAATCTACTTTTTCATGATATTCTAATTTTATGACCAGCACCTGTAGTTCTAGAGCCTGGGGCATTGATCGAGGCTAGACCAGTCGCAGGTAAAAAGGATTTGGCTGCTGGCGGGTGGAGCTAGTTTACTAGGCTAGGAAAATCCAACAACTTAAGAGAATTCAAGCTTGAGTCTTTTTCATTTCATTCAGTGGCAAATAAAAAATGTATTAAAATTTTAGGTAAGAGGTAATAAGATTATATCATTGTCTGCAGTGAATGTAACCTCTGGTTTCATCTATGTGTGACATCATCAGTGTATTTAGTTACAGAGCTGCTGACCTACCTTGTGTGGTACATCCTCGCTATGTTTCTGTCGATCCAGGCACAACCTTTTTGGGATTTTACCACTCCATGGACGGTGATGGTAAACACAGCTCTGGGGTTGACGATGATTTTAAACTTGGCCCATTTAAACTGAGGCATGATAGGTTCTTTGTACAGGTGAGCTAGGATGTTTACCCCTGCTACATTCTGCCACTGGTTCTGTTTGGGCAGAACTTGAGGCTTTGGAGGAGGCAGCGATCTCTCTCTGGGAAACACGTTGTTCTCAAACATGTAACACTTGTTAGCACCATATCTCTTCTCCAGCACAGGCAACAACTTCAACCAGCTGTGAAAAAACAAATATGAACATGAAACCTTTGAAGAAAACATTCAGACCCTTGTAGATTTCTACTGTTTTTGCTTCAGTGAAACATTTCACTACAAAAAATAAAATAATCAATACAATAACAAATCTTTCACCGTTGAACAATTTCTCTTTTTGACTAACTGAAACCATTTACATATGTGTTATTATTGGTGTATAATTACCTACAATAATAATCAGATACATTTTCATAAACAAAGAATTGCATATTAGTTTATACATAAGGCTGGTCAATTTTTTGTTAAACTTCCTGTTAAAGTTTCTGTAACTCAATGGTTATTTCTACACGCGTCACTTGTTTTCATACCTTTTGTTGTTCACTTTTGTTCCCTATTTTAATGTTATTACTTGATCAAGCCTTTTCTAACATTCTATAACGTAAAATAAGTAATAAAAGCCAGCGAGACTCGTCATATATCGTATCAGGTCCAGATTAGTATCAGCAATTCCCAAAGCTAGAATATCGGTATCGTATGGGAAATGAGAAAGTTGAATTGTGACATCCCTACTTGAAAGCATAGAGGCTAAAGAGTGATAAAATATTAATAACGCATGGAATAACAACGTGTTTCCGCTTACTGGCAGTTCAGTATGATTCAGAGGCGACAGTGTTGATCTGGAGACACTAAAACGACAACTGAGAGTCTTTCTATTGCAGCACAATGCAGGACCATGAATAGGCAGCAGCAGCACAAGAAACAGTTTTACCAAGAAAGCCAAAAAGAGAACAAGTTAGAGAAGTGTACTACCTAAATTAGCAGAAAGCTAATTTTGTCCATTTTGGTTCCATTAGACAATGTTGCTTGTTACCCTAGAGAGCATAAGAGTAGATCCTGAAAACATATCAATCTTGTCGGTGCAGAGTTAAGGGTTTAGTAGCTACTAGTCTTGTTGAATGCTGGCTTTTTGTCACAGTAAATGTAAGCTTGTGTCACTTAATTTATCTCGGATGACATGGTTTCTGCTTTGTTGAAGCTTTTTACCACATAGCAGCTGCCGTTGCCCAAGTACATTTTGTTAGGTTTATTCAATGATGATTATAAAATTAATGTGTTTCTGAAACATTTGCGCGATGGGATGCTCCACTCCTGTCTCATGATTCAGTCAGGAGACCATCCTGCCTTGTCATTCTGATGGAGCATTCTGTCTTCATGAACTGATCAATTGTTCTGTAAGAACAATACTCTGTTTGTAACCATGCGTCATGTTCTGTTAATAAAATGATCTGTGGAGGAGGTCCAGTGGGAGACAGTGTGTTTGTGTCTGGGGTTCAACTGTCTCTCCTTTCTGCAGAAATTGTGTCCATAAATTGTGTATTTCAGTTCTTCTTAAGCAAAAACCTACATTTTATGAACCCGACACATATTTTAGGCAGTGACGCGCTAGGTTATAATGTTGAAATGTGAATTTATCTGACTGTGTTCATGAAATGTGAAATACTAGATGGCTTTTAACATTGTTGTTGATTGTTGTTGAGTCACAGAACCTGTTGTACCTGTCGACGGACTGCGGCAAGATGAGCTCATCTGGGTCCTGGAAGGCCATATATCTTGACTGGTACATGTATCTGTAGAGGCAGTCACTAAGAGCAGGCATCTGACCAAAGTAGTGGATATCACCTGGATCCTTATGAGACATAAAACCTCGAGATACATTCAAATATTTTGACAGAGACCAAGGAACCACCTCAACGAAACCTGAAGAGACACAAAATAATCAGATTTAAATCCTCATTACAACAAACTACATCCTATCCTCTTATAATCATTTAAACAGACAGCTATTGCTGCTGTTTATAGATTTTAAAATGGCTTCATCTTTGTTCTCTACCTAAAGATTTTATTACCTCACTGAGCTTTCAGCTTAAACACATTCCATGGTAAAGAAGCCTGGGCACAAAGAGTTTGGCATCTTTTGAATAAAATTTTACAGCAGGGATGTTCAAGTCGTGGCCGAGGGGCCATTTAAGCCCTTGGTTTGATTTTGTGCAGACATTGAGCACGATTCGAGAATGGCTCCTTAGGCCATCAAAGCAGATGCACATTTATTTTAAATACTATATTTTAATGCAGTTTTTTAAAAAGATATAGAAATATCAATCCTTTTAAGGTGAGTGATATATGGAGCAGTAAAACATATTCTCCCCTTATCAACATATTGTTGCTTTAAGTGTCATTCAATAGTAAATAGGACTTTAAAATCCAGTGACTTCTATTATCGGTGTATTTACAGCAAGAAAGTCCTTTGGTCCAAACCAAAACCAGCGTTTCTTGTTTCTCATTGCACTGTTTAAGTGAACTATAACTTTTAGACAAAGTGACAATTGTTGGACTACTTAGATAGATGTGACCATACACTCAGAAATAAATTATTCACAAAATTCCTGCATCCATGTGCTGTTATTACAGTTGCACGATCATTGGGTCAATAGGAGCTCAGTCAGTGCAGGTCAAGTAGAGGTTTATTTTGAAACAGCACCATTTAACATGCTCTGTTTCGTTAAGCAAAACATTGAGGATCAGGTGAAACTTCAGGAAAGGTTTATGTTTCCTGTAGTGTTATCAGATTGCGGCTGGTTTATATTCACACCAAATGTAAACTGTACCAGAGTCTGACAGGAAGTGGAGCGAGGACATGTCAAAAGGCGTGTTTTTTCTTTTCTAACTCTTTTTAACCAAAGTCACACATCTGCACAAAGGGTCAGAACAAAATCATTAACAAAGATGTGCAGATCCATTTTCAACAGAAATCAGAATACTTTGCATGTTTCAATAAAAAAGTGTTTTGTTCAGATTTTTCTTTTAATTCAAAGTTTAAAAAAAATTATTGTTTAAGTTAAAAATTTAAAGGTGATAATTACAAGTTTAACTCCTCTCGGCCAATAAGTGGCGCTCTGTGTTGCTTCTGAGCCCCATTGCTTCATTAAATCACCACCAATGCTCAAATGCTTGACTGATGTTCACCCTCATTTGAACTCTTATTTGTTTTATTTTATTTTTTGGCTTGCATCTGAGAAATGTAACCCAGAGGAGAAGGCTTTTTTTTTTTTTTATAGCCCAGTCATTGAGCTGCTAGGATCTGAAGACACCTGAGCTCCTTCAAACAACCTATTATTCCTATTGGTGCAGAAACCTTCACCATCAGTGTTTGCATCATAACCAGAAGGAAATATGGAAGTTCTGTGGATGTATTATTTTTTAAAGGATTAATCTTGACCTTTTAAATACTTTTTCCCCTTCTGTACATGCCCTTACATTTCCCTGACTTGTAAATCAGTTTCACTCTGGTTACCAGAGTTGGCTCAAAGCTCCATTTGTCAGTTAATGAAACATCAGGTCGTGCCCTCTGGGTGTATCACACTGAGGCATCTTGTTTATCTGGTTACTTTGGTTAGTCTCAACCTTTGGCATGATGGCAAGATACCTTTGATGTAACTTTCCTACCTTAGGAGGCTTTAGGTCCCTAAACAACAGTCATGCCCAGTTGCAGACTACATTACTTTATTTCAACTTGTCACCAAATAGGAAGATATTCTGCAAAAACTCTGGAACTTGTACTATGCTCCTTCAAACAGCTCAAATGTCTATGGTCCCCAAAATAATTTGAGTTGTAAATGTTTGTTCCTGATAGCAAAAAAGCAGATCTTCCATAAATATGTTGGCCCCATTAAAAATTAAAGAATTCTCCAAAATTTTCCACAATGAGCCACAAATCGTAACATTTTAAAAAATTAAGAATCTTTTTTTCTTTTATGCTCCCAAACATTTACATTAACATGCAATATTTTACTGACACAAACAGCAAAAACTAAAATACTTTAGCTTTGATAAGGGATCTCAGACGTGTGTTTTCATAAAATAAAGGCGTTCATGTTTTTACATTTTTGACCAAATGTTTCCTCTTTTGTTGTTCGACAAATGTTTTATTTCTAGCCAAAAGAAAGAGCTTCATTTAAAAACCCTCCCTGTATTTAGCGAAGTGAATAAATGCAGCCATTATAAAATAAAGATTCACTGGATGTTTGTGGTCCTACTTGCCACAAGAATAAAACAGTAAAGATATGCATAGCTGAAATAATATAATATGTTGTGTTGTATTGAATATTTTCTATTTAACACAAATAAAACTGTCTCTGAAATTCTAATATGAAAACATTATAAAAAGGATCCATCTGCATCAGCTCTATTTCCAATAGGCTTCAATTTGTATCATCGCTGAACTGCAATCAAAGGCCACAAAAAAAATCATCAAGTGCCACAAATAGCACCTAGCTTTACAAAATAAGAATTAAAAGCTGAATATCAAAACAATCAATACAGGCAGCTTTATGTAAGTTTTATTACAAGAACCTGCTCCAGAAATTTAACCGACAATTTGGGAAAAACTATTTGGTCAAAGTAAGTAAAATCAGGCCGTTAATGCAAATTAAAAAGTCTAATACCAACCTTTGCTAGCGTAGTATTCCAGCACACGCTGAGTCTCCTGGCTGCAGTTTGTTTTGTAAACGACAACCCTGTTTACTCCCAGTAACTGAAGCATCTCCAAACTCTGCACCAGCTGCAACACAGGGGAGGCTTTCAGGTTCTACACTGGAAAAAATATGGATGCCAGAAAGCCTCTGGGCTTTTGGGTTCTTGATATTTATTGGTAGAGTAGACAGCTTTCAATCATGTAAAACACCTAAGAGTTGATATTGTTTTACTAAAAGCTTTAGTAAAAATCTATGCAATCATTTTATCTTTATTGTTCTTAAAGATAATGTGCCAGACCTAATGGACCTAGTTAATGATTTTTTTTTAATGCACAAAACTGCAGCAAAACTCTGGCTAAATCAGAAAATAAAACAATGTGGATTGGCTTTTAGGAGAGCTGAGACAGAGGACACTCTGAGGTGACTGTAGAAAACCTGCTGCTGACCAGGTTAACTCTGGGGAGAATGATACTACAGTGACTGAAACAGAGGTTGAGGAAGCTCTCTTTATGAAATTGCAAATTCAATGTACCATATTTCAGGTTTAGAAAAACAGAAGCGTACTCGTGACATCACCACATACCCGGCTCGTCTGGAGCTGCATTTCACCTCCTCTTATTAATAGTCTCTTGATAATAATAAATTATTCCTTTTTCATTTAGTGGGGGAATAATAATGAACACAGTCAGATAAACTCAAATCAAATGAACATTTTGCCAAATAAAACAAAAAACTTGCCATCAGAGCCAGCGATCCTTCACACAGGGCTATGCAGAAAGAGGGCTGCAGCAGACGGGCTGCCGTTAGCCTCGTAGGTCCTCGGAACTTTGGAATCATTTTTTTTTAATTACGCATTAAAGCGCTAAATGGACCATATAGTGACGCTTTAAAGTATAACATTCTCGCGTCAAATGATCTTAAAACGTACTTTTGAACAACAGCAACAGAAAGGAGAATTTTTAACTTTCAATGGAGCGGTCCATTGAAAGCTGCTGCTGCCGCAGTGCAAGCTTGGACAGCTGTCAATCTCAAGAACGGACAAGTCAGCTTTGATGCATACTCGGTAAATAGGGAGGGGTGAGAACAACATCCGGGGACCGTTTTCGGTCTGCTGTTCTTGTGAATTGGAACAGTACTAGGGCTGAGGCTGAAGACGTTTTACGAGCACATGAGAACACACAAGTACACATATTGGGAAACGGCCTCTATTTTGCAGATGGCTCTGTGCCGGTAAAGGCTTCCAGCTGAAGGCTACACTAAGAAGCAACCAAAACACCTCCGGACAAGTCTGCACCGAGTCAGACTGCCTTTTTCCTGAGATCCAGAAAGAGCTGAACACAGTGTTCCCTAAAGCCTGCTGTAGCAGAGACAGAGATGAGTTAATCCAGCTCTGCTAAGCTGAAACTAACTGCAGAACAAAGGGGCCCCCAATTGCTGTTCGTCGAAGGAGCCGTTAGAAGCCGCCAGATCGTGACTGCATGAGACTGAGAGATAGAGCAGCATCCAGGAGCTGCTGGAGACTGCGGCTACAAGCTTACCACCGTAGCTAAAAGAGAGACGTCCCTTCCTACCGTGAGTTATAAAATCAACCCTCTTGCAAAATCGCCTCTTGTTATTGCATTGAAGTGATCCAAATCTTTTTGAGCTGCTGTTGGACAAACGGACAGGACAGAGGATTGGGCCTGCAGAGAACCGGACCGTGCCGAAGGCCTTCAGTCCACCGAACCAAAACAGTACCAACCCTTTTCCTCTGATGCTTAATAAGTGCTCTGTTTGGGTGAACTAAAGGTAGAATAGATAGTTGTGTTTGAGTTTTATTTGCAATAAGCTTTCTGATTCAATTCCTGATGGTTTTAAGATTTTAACTGAATGCTAATGCTCACTACATAGACTGAACGAGTCACATGTTGCTGAAGCTAACTGCTAGAGTGAACTGCTGAACAATTCAATTCAATTCAATTCAATTCAGTTTAATTATATAGCGCCAAATTCACAACACATGTCATCTCAAGGCACTTTACAGTTCAACCAGATCATACAGTCAAATTGATACAAAGTTTTCTATCTAAGGAAAACCAGTTGATTGCATTGACTCATTGACTCAAATACAATCCCCCACACTAAGCATGCTTGTAGCGACAGTGGAGAGGAAAAACTCCCTTTTAACAGGAAGAAACCTCCAGCAGAACCAGGCTCAGTGTGAGCGGCCATCTGCCGAGGCCGACTGGGGTTCAAGGAGACAGAAGCAGAGATACAAAAAGCAGCTGTAAAAGGCGGCCCCGTCCAGGAAACACACAGCCAGGCAGACGAGCTCCAAGGCAGCTCCCATGCCAGAGGACGAAGAGAGCACATCCACTCAGTCACGGTCAGAGAAACAGGACCACACTGGAAAACAGGCCGATCTCCAACATCTACAAACAAGGGTGTTGATGGAAGCAGCACAGCTGATGTTTCTTTCCAGGATGACGTCACAGCCAAACAGGAACAGACGAGGCAAAGCTACTCTGAGGAAAAGCAGAGAGAGCAGAAGGTTAGAGATTGAACTAACAGATTCTGCAGAATAGGAGAACAGAGAGAGAATGAAGCAGAATGATGAAATGGGGGTCCCTATGTCCTCCAGCAGTCTAAGCCTATAGCAGCAGAACTATAGAGATAGCTCAGGATGAACACATGCTGAACACTTTATAGAGGCTACATCCTGAGCTAACCCTCTCTTTGTTTCAGTTGGACCAGACCAGAACCACAACCGCGGAAGCCAGCTAGGCTAACGGTTCTTTCAGCCTCATCGTAGTTTAATGCATTCCTGAGCCATTATTCATTCTTCACCATAGACTGCAGTTTTGACTGCAATTAAGATCTCTGTTTCAGGGTTTATTCACATTTTATCTGCTATTTTTAAAGAACACTTTCAAATGTTTAAAGCCTTAAACTTCGAACATCCCTCATACTTTGAACTGACTTTTAAACAACTCTTCCCCTATTTCTCTATTTTTGCTTATTTTCAGTAGTGTCAAGTGTTTGCTTAGTTATAAGATGTAATAATGTTTGATTGCAGCTAATGATGGCACCATTGTATTTTAACTGGCAGTCATTTGTGTTTATTTTACACAGTGAACAATTTATCACTCAGGCTGGATCCACTCTTCTTTTAGCAGCATCCGAATGAACAAAGATAGATTTATTTGGTTGGTGATTAATAACATTGGCTAGATCAATTTATAGTTGCGGATTAGAATCTGAGTTTGTTAAACTTGCTTCATGAAATAGACCCCAGATCCAGTATGGATTAGTGTGGCCTTCATTCTGGCCCTGGAACCAGGAAATACATATTTATCATCCTGCAACTGCTTGTTATAGCAGTGAAGTTGTTCTTCCCACATACACTGTGATTCTGGAGAATGCATTTTATGAGTGATGCTGTGGGAGCATAAGGTGCTTACAAAGCTCCTTAATGCTGATGAAGAATCATAGACCTTCAGAATCATAGACAGGTTTCAGATATTACAGGCGAACAATGGAAACAAACGACCTGCTCGTCGGTTTCAATTTCCATGTTTCCAAGTGATACAAGGCGTTGTCTATAAAAGACTCAAACTCACTGCGGATCCAGACATTTGAATTGAGAAAGCTTCCTGGAGAGGTGGAGAAACGTCTTCAAACCTTGGAAGCCAAGTCCAGTGGATTGTTTTTTAAACTTTTACAGAAAACTACTTAATCCCTATGTAACCAAAGCCAGGCAGGCTGTTCTTCAATAGGTTGCTTGTTCTCAGAAAATTCAGACCCGTTTATAAGATAATAATTCTTATGGTCTCCTCTATGCTTTTTGAATAATCAGTTAGCCCTGTAGCATTTTATTCCAGAAACAATACTTGACATTTTAGTTCTTTTTCATCAGCTTTTGATAAGCGATATAGAAGCAAGAGCACTCAATAAAATTTTACCTGCAGAACGTTTGTGAAATCAAACATGACAGAGAAACACACGGTGAAGTTGTAAGGAAATAACTTGGTCTCTTCCTTTTGGTTCTTAACCTGCAGGAATTCATGATCTAAAGATAAAAGAAGAAACAAAAGGAACTTCTGAAGACTAGCCACTCAATAAAGTTAAAAAAGAGGCAGAATTAACAATCAACATTAACCTGCGCAGAAAATAAACTAAAATCCAATCAATACAAAATCAAATTACAGAGATTTAGATACTAAAATATAAATATAGCAAGTGAATTATTATTTCCATCTGTCGGAGGAAGGTGGGCTTTGGTCATTTTATGTATTCGTAAGAGTATTTTTTTTTTTTGCTCTTAGTGTTAAGGTACTTGCTTTGTAAATCCAGGTAACACAAATGAAAGCTTAGTTTGTGTTTTTGTAGAGTGACATAAGTTTTCTAGCACACATATCAAACAGGTATTTAGTTTTTGCTCAGGAGCAGGTTAAAACAGAAAAAGGCAATGCTGTGAATTAGCGTTATATATATAAACTGAATTTAAAAAGAAATTGATAACACATCTATTATGCATTTTATTTCATCTGCAACTGGGACTATCTAATGAAACTATTTCTGAACCCCAACTCATCTTAAATTGAACAGCAACTATGTACATCACCTAAAAGCAGAGAAAGTGGTCATCTCTGAACCATTACGTTTAGCACATCTTGTACCTTCACTTTTAGAGCCATTCAGGGTGATGGCCACATGAACTGGTGTTTCACAGCCTGGAGGAAGGGGACACATGATGTCTGCCGTCCCGTATAGATAGCCAAAGAAGTCCTTGTTGGGCTTGATGACATTTTTAGATATGTAGAGCTGTCTTTGGCAGTCTAGGTGGCAGTTAAAGACCGCCTGCTCGCTCCGAGGCGTGATTACAATGACACGAACCTGGCATTACAAGAAGAACCATTAGTGGTGCATAAAAAGGAGTCTGAACATGTCAGAAATATCTGTGCTTCTTCTTTGCTCCAAGACACAAACCACAGAGGGATGGACTGAAATGTTTTAGTCCAACTTCCAGGGGTTTGGCTTTCCAACAGAGTTGAAGCAGAGACAAACATTGAAATATTTCAAGATGAATGAGAAAAATTTACTAACAAATAAAGGATTAGCAATGATGGACAAATGGAGGAAGCAGGAATGCATGCATGTTACGTGAGCTCAAGGCACGGCTGCTGAATGCACTGATGAGCCAGTGAATGCATGCATGTGTGCGATCCCTAATCCTTCAACCACCAATTAGCATAGCCTACTTTGTCATGCCATACATCATGAGAGCTTCATTGTATTGCAATGCAATTTTGCTTAATGTGCTGTTAAGCAAAATTGCATCTGCGTTTCTTTGAAGCACCATGACTGATGAGCGTTTAAGCAATTTGGGTGTACTGGGTGTAGATTTAAAAAGTGTTAAGGCCATAAACCTTTATAACTTTGTGAATGCGAATTAAGCTGTTCTGAGGCCTGGAAACCAGATTTTGAGACTATGGATATTTGCTGATAAGTTCTTTTTGTAAAACAAATTATTAATTTTGTTTTACACCAAGAAACAAGCTAATTTTTTCTTAAATTTTTATAAGACTATTGATCACTGCTGGGAAATTTTTTACCTAAAGACCCTATCACACCTTGACGATTTATACCAGCGTACGCCTGACGTCCTAGAGTCTTCTAAAACGCTGGCATACCCGGAACTTTCTATGTATTCATAACGAGTCCAGAACTTATGTCCGACAGCCTAACGTATGCATAACGCACGGCAACGTGATGCCCATGAAATGTCACAAGCAACTGTGTGTGATGATTTGACAGTCAAATATGACTTCCCTACGACTTGAATATCACCAAACAAAGCAGATTTTTATACTGCTCTACACTACTCTGTGAAATATTCTGCAACATAGCATGTCCACAATGAGTTATTAATAATTCTACTCAAGATCAAGGACTCGCAGAATCTTCCTTAGTTTCTCTTACTGTATGTGTCTTTGAAATAATGCAAAAAGGTTTTGCCATTTTTGTTTTTGCAACACACAGAAAACAAGAAATGTTTCTGCTCCTGATGATTGCTAGCCTTAAGTATTGGCACACCTGTTGAATTTAACAAAAGGTGAACATTAATATGTTTGATAAATAAGTCCATTAATAAAAGAATTTATATTCTGGCTAATATAATTAAAATGTGCAAAATTATAAATTTGCTTTACACTGCAAAAACGAAAAAGTTAGTTCAACTCAAAATTTCAAGGCAACCGGCTGCACAGAATTTTTGAGTTGAAGGCATCAACTTAATTTTTTAAGTTTTGTAGAACTACACTTATTAAGTTGTGTCAGCTAAGCTTTTCAAGTTCTGCCAACTAAGTTTTTTTAATTCAAGTTACTGGAACTTTCAAGTCTGTAAAAACTTATTATTTTAAGTTCAGATTATCTGTAAAATGTTTTAAATACAGATTACCATCCCCTGTAATAACTTACATTTTTGAGTTCAGTCCCCCCCCATTAAATCATCCACTGACAGTAAACCATCCATCCATTTTCTTACACGCTTGTCCCAAGTGGGGCAGGGTCCACCCTGGACAGGTCACCAGACACACAGGACTAACAACCATTCATGCACACACTCAACAATTTAGAGAAGCCAATCAACCTAACAGTCATGTTTTTGGACGAGGCCAGAGTACCCAGAGAGAACCCACACATGCTCAGGGAGAACATGCAAACTCCATGCAGAAAAACCCCAGGCCAGGAATCGAACCCAGAACCTTCTTGCTGCAAGGCAGCAGTGCTACCCACTGCGCCACCGAGCAGCCCTAACAGTAACCCAGTTAAATTTTGCATTTTTATTTGAACCACTTTGGCAAAAACAGGTTTACAATTTCACAGTGTAAACAAGTAATCTTATGCTTAAAGCAAATCAGGTTTCAGCACATATTTTTTTTACTTTCCAACTCCTGTTAAAACCTTACAAATAATGCAATATTGCCAGAGATGACAGGAAACTAGTGCCTTAGTCTTCTCTTGGACGAGTGACCAGATGGCTGAACCAAACTTTAGAAGGGAGCTCCTGGGAAAATCCATGGAAACCCTGTAGCAGCCGGTTGCCATGACAAATTTGAAATGAGCATGCGCAGATAAGTTGACCTCGCTCGGACTGGGTGTCAACTACAACTTCTAAGTAAACTCAACTTAATTTATTGAATAAGATGAACTTTTCATCAGAAACTTATGAAAGTGAGTTCAACTGGCTCACAACAGACAGTTCAAGTTCCAACTGGCAATTTTATTGTCAGTGAATGCAAAAATCTTAGTAAGGTGAACAATTTTGAGTTGTCGTTTTTACAGTGTAGATACAGTAAGTGGTACTGAAACACATGAAATAAAACTGAAAAATAAATACTTTATATTAAAATTCCCTAAATATTTTTAAACAACCATGACTATATCTAAAAACTACCAACCCAATCTAAATGCCCTTGGATCAGTGCTTGTTAAACATAAAGAAAAAATAAAAAAAAAGGGTCAAGAGAGAGAAAAAAGGTTTTGAAGTGGACCTAAATGAAGCATTTATATTAAAAGATATCTATATTTAGTCATGAACTTAACGTAATGTTATCAGCAGACCATGTTTACAGAAGGAACAATATATTTTAAGATTATACCATAAATACTTTTCCAAGCACAACTTGTTCGTAAAAATAATTTCCATTGGTACATTACCAGTTTGAAAATTAAAGATTTATGGTTTCCCTTAATATTCCTGAAATGCCTGATATGCCAGAAAAGTAAACTAATTTCTTCTTTTTACTGAATATTGACAAAAAATAATGAAAAAAAAAGATCTAAAAAGATCTTCTATCTTCTGTCACTAATGTTATTTCATTGTAAAAGGATTGAGAAAAACACGACTTTACAAATGACAAAATACTCTGTAAGTTCTTGAAAATATGCGTCTTTACAAAAGAAAAAAAATGTGTTTAATTTGGTTTCCTAACAGGTTTTAAAAGTGTAGGGCTTGCTAAATGACATCTGATCTACAGGTCTGTTCACACTTATCTACCATCACAACCCTTTGTAAAATTCATGTGCTGTGTAATTTATAATACATTAAAATCCAAGAATGTTTAAAAAAAATCCATTGGACTTTGTTTCCCAGTTTGAAGACATTTCCCTTCCCAATCAGGAAGCTTTTTCAATGCAAAATGTCAGAAATAGCGTTGAGTTTGAGGCTTTACAGAGTGGACCAAACTCAAAGCCTCGCTTTAGCTTAGAAAACATGCAAATCTTTTCAGAACAGGTGTTGGTCGTCAACATGGCTGTCAGTCATTTCCTGTTGCTGCATGACTTCCCACCTCTTTCTCTATCAATCCATTTCCTGTCTCACTACTTCCACTAGTATCGACACAACATTTTCAGAATGTGTCTCTAATGTTAGAAGGTGTGAGAAATTGAAACATCTGACAAATTTTCTTACTTCTTTTACCGCTGTGCGATGCTCCAAATAGGCAGAGACCAGCAGAGTTTTTGCTCCCTTGACCTTCACCAAATATGCTGATTCTCCTTTAAAAATTACATGAATGTGAAAAAGAAATTATACAAAGAATTATATATAAGAAAGTATTTGGGGGGCCAGGAGAATTCGTAAAAAATAAAAACAACTTAAAAATTGCACATTTTAAATTAGATTATAAAAGAGGAATTTCAAACTGTCCTAACATTTAAAAAAGGTACCTTGAAATTCCATCACAGATCATGAATATCATTTTATCAAAGATTTAAGAGGTCATTCCCTTCTCCGTTTCCATTTTCTTTTTCACTGTTTCATTTTTTAACTTCACTTGCTCCATTTATAATTTCCATGACCCATCAGCTATTTAACCGCTTAGTTTTCATCAAATAATAGAATTGTCTCAACCTATCAAGTTTGGATTGAGTTCATAATTAGTTTAGTAAAAGCTTATTAATGATTAAGCAACAGCTTATTAATAGTTTAGGAACACTTTTTAGCAGCTAAGTAACAGCCTATTAACCATTTGTAAAAAATTTATTAACAGCTCGTTAACGATTTAGGCAACAATGGTCACACAAAGACCAAATGGGAAAGGGAAACCTTTAAGAGAATGTGTGGGTACCATTTAATCACCTCTAACTTAATCTTAATTAATAAGATGTTTCTTCATCACAAAAACACAATGTGAAAAAGAAAAAAAGAATAATGCAAGTGCAAAAATAATTGAAATGTGCTAGATGAAGTAGAGATTAGAATTACCATTTGAAATGAGTAATAAGGAGGATTATTTATAATTCGATTTATGATTTGTGGCTCTTAAATCTCTAATTAGAAATAAGGTTTGAAAAGAAAAGATGTTTTATAACAGTTTAATACATACACTTTACACATTTTCTATAATATTTTACTTGAAAATGTGCAACTATAAAACAGTTTAATTATAGATTTCTAATTTTATGATAAATATTTTAGGATTTAAATGGTTTTAATCTTTGTTCGGTGACTTTACTGGTCCTCCATAAATGCGAATTAAAATATTCAACCCAAACAGTGAAACTTGAGTTGTTTTTCTGTGCATTTGAACAAGAGGTCGAGCACCTGCAGCCAAACATTTAGCTGTCAGGAATCCTAATGAAGGGATTAAAAAAAAAAAAAAAACATAACCAAAAGACATTTCTCCTGTTAAAGCCTTTAAAAACATCGAGCCGTTTAAAATCCAGTCACCATATTTGTACCTGTCTTTCCTGTTGGCGTCATCGGAGATAAATGATCTTGCACAGACACCTCTCCATCATTGTGGATTTGTTTCTTTTTACCAAAGAAGTGAGAAGTCTGATGGGTCCTGCAGAACAACAAATGATGAGGAAATGTTTACTAAACCATTGTTATTCTCAACCCTTTGCTCTACTGAGGCAGTTCAGTGTTAAGGTTCCAAGTTAATCAATTTTTTTTATTTACTCAGGCTTCATTTCTGTACTTTTCCATTGTGAGTTTTGTTACCTACTTCCTTTAGTTATGCAAGAGGAGCGCATGAAGAGTTTAATATTAGAATGAATCACAATAACCGTCAGCTATCTTTGAAGGGAAGAAAGTTTCCAAGACCTTTTTAAGACAAGATTCTCAGGACATTTATTTATCTTATTATATTACCGGTATTATAATAATAAAGGAGGTCATTCAGATTCTCCTTTATTATTTTGTTTTTTTCTTTTGGCTTAAACCATAAATTTCCTGGTTCTCAAAAATATTTCGCTTTCTAGCAGACGCCTTAAAGTTATTGATCAGACCTGATGTTAAGAGCTGAACATAATTTAAATTTCCATTTAGTTAAATTTCTTTTGGAAAATCAGATTCACTCAATGGTTCTGATGCAAAGCTCTCTGAAAAATTTTCAAGTTGGAAATTTTATAATTTTAAATGCAGATTTAGGAAAAGAAGTTCCAGTTTTGAAGTTAAACAATAAATCATTTCTACCCACCAAAAAGCACAAAATATTTATGTCCTTCTCACCTCTTGACACAACAAAAATGCTCTTTTTTTGGAAGCCATGTTTATAATTTATCACCTACAACCAGGACACAGCAGCCTTTTCTTTACCTGATTTCAACGCTTCATTTAAACAAATATCCTCCCTAACTTTGTATTTGTTGTATTTGCAGCCCAAAGCATTATGGAAAATGCAAATCGGATGATTGATTACTAATTTAATTTATGAGTCAAATAATGCAGCCACATTCTTAAAATGAAAAAGCATTTCTGGAAATACTTTTTCATTTTTAAATTTTACATTTTAAATTGATTTTTGGTATGTATTTGCTGGGGTACATTTTGAAAAATAAATCTCAAATCTCTTTTTCTTTTTAATTGTAATTAAGTAAAAGGATGAGCAGTGTTGAAGAAGAAAATGAAAATGCAAATAGGATTATTGATTACTAATTTAATTTATGAGTCAAACAATGCAGCCACATTCTTAAAATGAAAAAGCATAATATGGTAACGATTTGCTTCCATAAAAGCATAAGTAACAGTGAAAAACGTATTAATAGTAACCCCTGCCAAGCCTCTTTCTTTCTTTTTTTTTTAAATACATGTTGAAGTAGTTAGAGTTGGTCATTTCCACTCACCTGGTTCTTGCCATAAGCAGCAGCAGCAGAAGGACGACAGAAAGGACGAGGTAGAAGAAGAATTGATTCCATTTTTTGGGCAGTTGCAGTTTGAATCTCATTGTAAATATAGGAAGTCAAAGTTTTTGTTAGATTAGATATTCATTCTCATAAGGAGCTACAGAAAGGTGAAAGTTGCCCTTTTCTCTCCTTTCCTCTTCAACACCAGCAGGTGAAGTTTTTTCACATGATCATGTTTCTAGTCAGTCCTGTAAAGTATACGTCTGATGGGTGGGACTTTTTTGTGTTTAATTTGTGGAACCTGTTATGCTTGTAATTTTTGTATCTTTTATCTTACTTTGCCCGTAGTGTTTTAATCATGGAATCTATTTGCTTTAAACAAACATTGCTTTCCTGCCAAAGTGACATGTTGTATAATGTAGCTAAGATAAATCCTATGAAAAAAAGTTTTTGTGAATTTGCTAACAGTGGGGTTAAAAAGGTAATTATATAGTTGCCTAATAACTTTCAAGAGTAACTAGTTTTATGTAAGAGTGAATGCAGAATTCTCCATTTGTTTCTGCCAGCAAATTTTCTCCCCATTTCCCTTAAGCTAGACGTGAGTCTCCAGTTACAAAAATAACAAGTTGGGACCTCAGACAGCGATGAGTCAACTCCCATGTCAGAGGATGAAGAGAGCACATCCTGTTAGTCACAGTCAGAGAAACAGGACTACACTGGAAAACAGGCCAAGCTCCAACATCTAGAAACAAAGGTGTTGATGGCAGCAGCACAGCTGATATTTCTCTCCAGGATGGAGTCACAGCCAAACAGGAACAGACCAGATGAACGTTAGAGATTGAACTAACAGATTCTGCAGAGTGGGAGAATAGAGAGAGAATGAAGCAGAATGATGAAAAAGGGGTCCCTATGTCCTCCAGCAGTCTAAGCCTATAGCAGCATAACTATAGAGATAGCTCAGGATAACCTGAGCCACTCTAACTAGAAGCTTTATCAAAAAGGAAAGTTTTAAGCCTAGCCTTAAAAGTAGACAGGGTGTCTGCCTCACGGACTAAAACTGGTAGTTGGTTCCACAGGAGAGGAGCCTGAGAACTAAAAGATCTGCCTCCCATTCTACTTTTAGAAATTCTAGGAACCACTAGTAAACCTGCAGATTGAGAGCGAAGTGCTCTGTTAGGAACATAAGGAACAATCAGATCTCTGATATCAGATGGAGCTTGGCCATTTAAGGCTTTATATGTGAGAAGGAGGATTTTAAATTCTATTCTGGATTTAAAAGGAAGCCAATGAAGAGAAGCCAGGATAGGAGAGATATGATCTCTCTTTTTCATTTTCATCAGAACTCTGGCTGCAGCATTTTGGATCAGCTGAAGGCTTTTAACTACAGTTTGTGGACTTCCTGATAGTAAAGAATTACAATAGTGCAGCCTTGAAGTAACACATGCATGGACTAGTTTCTCAGCATCACCTCTGGCAGAGGCGTGCACAGACATTTTGGGGGGCAGGTGCTCAGGAGGGAGGGGGCACTTTTTAGCACACGTGGAACAATTAATTATTTTAAAAAAATACACACGCATGTTGAATGAAATTTGACTTTTATTTGTAACATTCTGTAAACATGAGTTTTCAATGGAAAAAAGCGTACTACTTTAAAGCAGCATCCTCCTTGGTGCCATGTCTTTAAAGATGTTGATCACCTCGCTGTGTTTTACCTCAATGTCTTTTTCAATGGCAAGCAGAAGAAGGTCAGAGAGCCTTTCTTCTCCACACAGGCTTCTTAGTTTAGTTTTGATGATTTTCAGCTTGGAAAATGATCTTTCAACTGAAGCTGTCGTCACTGGTAATGTTGCATATATTTGGATCATTTTGACAAAGGCAGGAAAGATCAGCTGGCCATGGTTTTCCCTCAGTATTAAACATATTTCATGTAGGTTCTCTGAAGTAAAGCTGGAGTAGAAGACCTTTAGTTCTGTCTTAAGCTGCTCCTCATCTTCTCCATAGAACTCACAGAGAATGTGCACAGCTTCCATGGCTTCTGTGTTTGGTGTGCCTACCCAGTTAGCATGTACAGTTAAGGGCTGGAATGACTCAATGATTCTTGATGTAGGGCTTCCAGTGTTCTCCCCTTTGAATCTCCTGTTCATCTCCTCAGTCATAATATCCAGGAAGGTGAAGTACACGCTACTCCTGAAATATGCCTCCACTGACTCAAACTGAGCTCCTAATTGAGACACTGTTGGGTTGTGTTGGAAACGCACTGGCACTTTCTGTTTCCTCTCTTGACCAGGCACCACAGTAGGTACTGGAATGTTGAAACTCTCTGCCTTTTCTGTTGCACATCCAAATATTTCTGCAAATTTCTCCTCAGACCTCAAGGAGCTCATTGTGTGAAGAACACCATCAACTACCTTGTGGGCTGTGGAATGGTCCAATCCTTCTTTCTGCAGAGAATTTGATGCCATAGCAGTGACTTCGAATACTGGGGTGGTGATCTCCATGCACAGAATAAACATGAAGTTGATGGTGTTTCTGTACATCTGCGCATCACCTCTGGCCAGGTTATGTGAGTCACTTTCAGTGATGTCATCAAGGAGCATAAAAACAGCTTTCAGATTTCTCTGAAGTGCCTTCAGGGCTTTTTCCCTGCAAGCCCATCTGGTATCTGACAGCTGCTGAAATGCCAAAACACGCTGTCCAGGATACAAGGACTCCTGAAATTTGACCAGGGCAGCATGGCGCTTTGGAGAGCCTGTGCAAAACGCATACAATTTCTCCACCAGGTTGAAGAATGTCACAAAATGTTTGCTGGACTTTGCTGCTTCCACCAGTACCAAATTGAGGCAGTGGGCTTTGCAGTGCACATAGAGCGCCTTCTCATTGTGTGCACGAATCCTCGCTTGGAGACCTTTGTACATGCCACTCATGTTGGCTGCTCCATCATAGCCTTGGCCATACATGTTGTTAAGCTCTAGGCCATTTTTCTGGAGAAGGGAGAACACAGTGTTCTCCAGCTCCTGGCCTGTAGTGGAATCTACGTTGCAGACTTCAATAAACCGCTCCTTGATTTTCATATGATGTAAATATCGCACAACAAATGTAACTTGCTCTTTGTGTGAGATTTCAGAGGTTTCATCAAGAAGGATGGAAAACATTTCAGCCTCTTTTATTTCGTGGTTTATCTCCCTTCTGATGTTAGTGGCTAGTGCTGCAATGATGTCATTTTGGCATCTGTTGGAAAGCAGTGACACCTGGGGCCTAGTCTTGGTGGCTTTAGCTTTCGAAACCTTTTCCAAATGCATTTTCAGGACACTGTCATATCGAGCAAACACATTCACCAATTCATGGAAATTGCCACGGTTGTCGCTGGACTCACTCTCATCATGACCTCTGAATACTTGTCCCTGACGTGCAAGATACACTGTGAGGTCAATCAATCTGGTCAGGATTTCCCTATTTGCCTGCCTCTCTCGCTCTCTAACTTCCACCCTCTTTACATCTGAAACATCAAATGCGGACTGGAGGAGCTTTTTTTGGGAGTTGGTCCATCGAACCATGCTTGTCATGTGCATCTCTGTGATGGAGTGTTGCTTGATTTTTTTCAAGAGCAGTGCTCCACTTTCTGATGCCATCAGTTGTCCAGATTGTTTTACTTTTGTATTTTTCCTCAGAGAGGAAAAGCCGACAGCTAAAACAATGCATGGAATTACCAGCAGGGGAGTATTCCAGCCACACATTCCCTGAAAACCACTGCTTCTGGAATGATCTCCCCTCTGTATTTTTTGGGTATTGTATATCTGGCTGGCATGGGCCCCGACTGCAGCACATTGAAATGTATTCATCACCCTTGATTTTAAACGCTGAAAAATGTGAATGATCTGTGGGATACGGCAAAGTCGCTATCTTGCTCATCTTTCTTCTTCTTTCATCTGGCTCATCTCCCTGTTTTCCCTCACCCATCTGCTCTCCCTCATCCATCTGTTCTCCCTCATCCTGGTCTTTTTCTGTCTCTGTGTCTTCCCTGAACTCTTCCTCATCTCCTGTCCTGGTAGATGTTGATGGTATAGAGCTTCCCTGCTGTGACTGGCTACAATATAATAATAATAACCATCATGACAATAATAATGATAATAATAGCTTTAACATATATGCCACATTAGTTTAAATAATGGGCTATTAGGGCAACATGACTGGAAGTCTTGTCACGTGGATATGACTTATGGTAGCCTACAAAATAATAGCTATTTTAATACCTGCTGATTAAATACAAACCACTTAAAAATAAAATGTGAACAGCTCAATAGGAGCAGATCAATAGCATATAACTAAGGCTCACAACAGTTAGTGATTCTGACCTTGACTCTGACCTGTCATCGTTTGGCTTTGCTGTCATCCAGGAGAGCAAAGACCTGCTTCCCTGTGCTGCCTGCTGCAGCTCCTTTATTTGTTCTTTTTTCAGCCTCTCCTTTCTTGGCATTGTGCTGCAATTACTAAATCAATATACAATTAAGACAATAAAGAGACCAAAATGTGTTAATTTATGTTGCCTAACAAAACCTATACAACAGAAAACGTTTGTCTTAACACATAGATTTGCAATTGCAAACTCTACCGAAATTATTTGTAGCCTAACTGGTCGTCCTCACGTTATCTGTCATTGACTTGGGCTACAGTGTAAAACTTTATCTAGCCGACTAGCTTTATCTAGCCTAACTAGTTTATCAGATGACCAGTCGGCAAAAATGCTTGTTTGGTGCTGCTGAATGAGACATTTTAATGCACAACAAAATGATTCTGCTTGATCTGTATATTACCTGGCTAATGGCGCAGGGGAGAAGCAGCCTGTCAGCGACCGTTCCTGCTATCTGAAGACGCTTACTGAACTGCTATGATGCTGCACATCTGGCATGCCCTGCGGGCGACCGCGCGAGTTCACGTGACAAAGGAAGAGAGAGAGGCTGGTCGGGTGTGCGCAAGGAGGTGGCTCATTTCGGGGCATTGTTTCAGTCGTTTTTAATTACTCAGGTTTTCAAAAGATCATTTCAAAACCGACCTCAGTAAAATCTTGATAATATTAATAATAATAATTAAAAAAAATGAGTTTCAAAAGGGCATTTTCGTTGATAAAGGGCAAACTTCCTAGTGCTTTAGCTCCACCTAGTGTCTATGTATGCACGCCCCTGACCTCTGGACAGGATATTTCTAATTTTTGCAATATTCCGCAGATGAAAGAAGGAAATTCTAGAAACCTCTTGGATATGGGATTTAAATGACAGGTCCTGATGAAAAACTGTTTAATCCCATCCAAATGATCCAAACTGGGCACATGTTTTTCTTCTAGGTTTGAAGAAAAACATCTGCCCAGCCCATTTATGAGGTCATAGAACTTCCAGGATTTTTCTGCCTACCTTGAACTACCAGAGAGGGGTCAATTGACCCGGAAAAATCCACTAAAATCTATACTAAAAGTTTGCCTTAGGGTTCCCTTCCCCACACAGGCTCAAGCGACTCTGTGACAGCTATGAGCTGCTAACAGCTACATTTCCACAACAAAAGCAGTGTCCGCAGGAGGTCCAAAGGTCAAATGACCCTCTTGTAGGGCTTTTAGGTAAAAAGGACAATTGACCCCTCCGTAGTAGTTCTAGTGTTAAAGCATACCAGTTAGCGAACTCTGGCATCCAAAAAAAAATCGTTTTCCACAGTTTATATATTGACATTATGTTGATAAATGTTTGGCACTGTGCAAATTAGCTTCAGTTAGGATTTTAAATAAATATTAGCTTGCTTCATATCACTAGCTCTTAGATCTCTAAACATTACAATCCCAGGAGAAAATGTCCCCAACCTATACCTAGCAAAGGCCCCATCATAAACCTGCAGGCACTCCTTAGCAGCTATAATTGGAAGATTGAACATTTTGTGGCTCTGCTTCAGTCAACCATCTGACCAACCTCTGTAAGCTGAGAAGGTATTTTGTCTGACAGGTTTATGCAAAACAGGAAAAGTCTCTAGCCTGATGGGATCCACAGGAAGTTCACCTGCTCACCTTTTTTACAGTATCTGGCAATGTGGCAATAAGACTTATTGTCTTGATGCCAAAAAGAGCCCAACAGATTTCACTTTCACCAGTGGAGCAGTACGGCCTTGACACCAACGCTGAAGTATATGTAGTATTATTTAATCTGACATGTATACTGTGGTAGATGAAGATTAAAATACGGGCTTTTTGTATAGAAGTGAATCATTAAGTACCTGGAACCAAGCACCTGTAGTTGTTGGTGAGAGTGCATTTTTGCATGTAAAGTTTATCCAAAAGAAAAATGTTCAGTAGTGGTTGTGAAGAGCCAAAGACCCACCCCCCAGAGAACTGAGGCAGGCTCGGGGAAACCAAACCAAAAAGTAAGGCCGCCCAAGAAGGGCCAGCACAGGAAATCTGACGCCCCCCCCCCCATCAAGGGAACGGGAAAAATGGCCACGAGGAAATCCCCTAGCCGCAGTAATGCCAAAGCCCCCAGGAGCAACGGGGATGGCATTCAAATTTCATTTGAATTGAGAATGCTTCCTGGAGGGGAAGCGAAACGTCTTCACACCTTGGAAACCAAGTCCAGTGGATTGTTTATAAACTTTTACAGAATAAACTGTACATAATCTGTGGACATTCAGATATTTGTGTCCCCAGCTACTCAATACTTTGCAGTCTGAGATAATGGTAAGTTAGCTGTTAGAAAACTAGATGAAGTTCAACCTGAACAGATTACCTGAAGATCTACATCCTTCAACAAAAGTTGAGATATTGCTGGTTCCGTAATTTACCAGTAGATTCCCAAGCAGATGTTACACAGCCTGTGTTCTCTATGCTGCTTTCAAATGGAAAAAAAAACTGATCTATGTTTGAATAACTTTTAAATTAAGAATTTATTTATTATAGAAAGTAAATATCTTGCATTTAATTTTTGTTTTATCATTTGATTTTACTTAAAGGTCTGACCCCAAGATGCAGAAGACCAAACAGAGAGACCAGGGAAAAGTTTAGACAGGTTTATTAAGGAAAAATGTGATGAAACCAGTGCTGCTCAGAGTAGAAGGGAATGAGTCCAGTGTTGCTCTGAACACTGCTCAACAGGAACTGGAAGGTGAGGGGAAGACACTGCGGTTAGTTCAGGCTCAGTAGGAAATTTGAATCTTGATTTAGAATTGGAGGAAAAGGTTGCAGACTCACTTCTCCAGGGAAAGGAGTCCTTTATGAAATCCAGACTGTGAGGGTTGTACCAGAGATTGTCTTGTTTAGTAATGGGTGGACTGGGTTACTCAGACTGCGGTTGTTCCCTGGTGAATGGAGAAGCTGACTGCCACTCTGATTTCCTGCAGTACTTGAACGGGTTGTAGTGCTTTCTTTGCTTGGTGTGAAGCTCAAACGACCTCTTGGGGAAAATTGATCCAAACTTCCTGTTTGGAACCCCAGCTCAGTTAGAAGCTCGATTGAACCTTCTAGAGAGAGAAGGACCAAACAAATCCCGTTTGTAGGATGACTTCCTGCCGAGAGGCAAAGACAAAAACAAAGTTAAGACTCAGGTTGACAAAAAACTCAGTTTGGCTCAGAAAAACTCGGCTTGACTAGAGAATCCAAAACTGCCAAACCAAAACTCAGGTTAGACTCTGCTAAACTAAGCATGGCTAGAGTGCCCTGTATTGGCAAACACTCTGGCGTCTAGCTAGTGGCAGTCAGCAGCTTAAGAACACTCTACAGGTAATGAGGCAATGAGCTGCAGTTGTGCAGGGAGACCCAATGAGGACGGGGCACCACCTAGTGGAGGAGGAAAGGAAACACAAAAACAGACCACACATACTGACAATATATATATATATATATATATATATATATATATATATATATATATATATATATATATATATATATATATATATATATATATATATATATATTTATATATATAATATACACTACCGTTCAAAAGTTTGGGGTCACCCAAACAATTTTGTGTTTTCCTAAAAAGTCACACGTATTCACCACCATACATTGTGAAATGAATAGAAAATAGAGTCAAGACATTCACAAGTTTATTGTGAATTTTATTTTTATTTAGTTTATTGTTATTATTACAAATAATAATTTTTATTTGAAATAAGATTTTTTTTTTACATCAAACTTTGCTTTCGTCAAAGACTCCTCCATTTGCAGCAATTACAGCATTGCAGACCTTTGGCATTCTAGCTGTTAATTTGTTGAGGTATTCTAGAGAAATTGCACCCAACGCTGCCAGAAACCTCTTGCGTCAAGCTGCTCCCACAACAGCTCAATGGGGTTCAGATCTGGTGACTGCGCTGGCCACTCCATTACCAATAGAATACCAGCTGCCTGCTTCTGCTCTAAATAGTTCTTGCACAATTTGGAGGTGTGTGTAGGGTCATTGTCCTGTTGTAGGATGAAATTGGCTCCAATCAAGCGCTGTCCACTGGGTATGGCATGGAGTTGCAAAATGGAGTGATAGCCTTCCTTATTCAGAATCTTTTTTACCCTGTACAAATCTCCCACCTTACCAGCACCAAAGCAACCCCAGACCATCACGTTACCTCCACCATGCTTAACAGATGGCGTCAGGCATCCTTCCGGCGTCTTTTCATTTGTTCTGCGTCTCACAAACATTCTTCCTTGTGATCCAAACACCTCAAACTTGGATTCATCCGTCCACAACACTTTTTTCCAGTCTTCCTCTGTCCAATGTCTGTGTTCTTTTGCCCATCTTTTTCTTTTTCTTTTATAGGTCAGTCTCAGATATGGCTTTTTCTTTGCCGCTCTGCCCTGAAGCCCAGAATCCCGCAGCCGCCTCTTCACTGTAGATGTTGACACTGGTGTTTTGCGGATACTATTTAATGAAGATGCCTGTTGGGGACCTGTGAGGCGTCTGTTTCTTAAACTAGAGACTCTAATGTACTTATCTTTTTGTTCAGTTGTGCAACGCGGCCTCCCACTTCTTTTTCTACTCTGGCTGGAGTCCGTTTGTGCTGTCCTCTGAAGGGAGTAATACACACCATTATAGGAAATCTTCAGTTTCCTAGCAATTTCTCACATGGAATAGCCTTCATTTCTAAGAGCAAGAATAGACTGTCGAGTTTCAGATGAAAGTTCTCTTTTTCTGGCCATTTTCAGCGTTTAAATGACCCCACAAATGTGATGCTCCAGAAACTCAATCTGCTCAAAGGAAGGTCAGTTTTGTAGCTTCTGTAATGAGCTAAACTGTTTTCGGATGTGTGAACATGATTGCACAAGGGTTTTCTAATCATCAATTAGCCTTCTGAGCCAATGAGCAAACACATTGTACCATTAGAACACTGGAGTGATAGTTGCTGGAAATGGGCCTCTATACACCTATGGAGATATTGCACCAAAAACCAGACATCTGCAGCTAGAATAGTCATTTACTACATTAGCAATGTATAGAGTGTATTTCTTTAAAGTTAAGACTAGTTTAAGGTTATCTTCATTGAAAAGTACAGTGCTTTATATACACTATATTGCCAAAAGTATTTGCTCACCCATCCAAATTATTGGAATCAGGTGTTCCAATCACTTCCATGGCCACAGGTGTATAAATTTAAGCACCTAGGCATGCAGACTGTTTTTACAAACATTTGTGAAAGAATGGGTCGCTCTCAGGAGCTCAGTGAATTCCAGCGTGGAACTGTGATAGGATGCCACCTGTGCAACAAATCCAGTCGTGAAATTTCCTCGCTCCTAAATATTCCACAGTCAACTGTCAGCTGTATTATAAGAAAATGGAAGTGTTTGGGAACGACAGCAACTCAGCCACGAAGTGGTAGGCCACGTAAACTGACGGAGCGGGGTCAGCAGATGCTGACGCGCATAGTGCGAAGAGGTCGCCAACTTTCTGCAGAGTCAATCACTACAGACCTCCAAACTTCATGTGGCCTTCAGATTAGCTCAAGAACAGTGCGCAGAGAGCTTCATGGAATGGGTTTCCATGGTCGAGCAGCTGCATCCAAGCCATACATCACCAAGTGCAATGCAAAGCGTCGGATGCGGTGGTGTAAAGCACGCCGCCACTGGACTCTAGAGCAGTGGAGACGCGTTCTCTGGAGTGACGAATCGCGCTTCTCCATCTGGCAATCTGATGGACGGGTCTGGGTTTGGCGGTTGCCAGGAGAACGGTACTTGTCTGACTGCATTGTGCCAAGTGTAAAGTTTGGTGGAGGGGGGATTATGGTGTGAGGTTGTTTTTCAGGAGCTGGGCTTGGCCCCTTAGTTCCAGTGAAAGGAACTCTGAATGCTTCAGCATACCAAGACATTTTGGACAATTCCATGCTCCCAACTTTGTGGGAACAGTTTGGAGCTGGCCCCTTCCTCTTCCAACATGACTGTGCACCAGTGCACAAAGCAAGGTCCATAAAGACATGGATGACAGAGTCTGGTGTGGATGAACTTGACTGGCCTGCACAGAGTCCTGACCTCAACCCGATAGAACACCTTTGGGATGAATTAGAGCGGAGACTGAGAGCCAGGCCTTCTCGTCCAACATCAGTGTGCGACCTCACAAATGCGCTTCTGGAAGAATGGTCAAAAATTCCCATAAACACACTCCTAAACCTTGTGGACAGCCTTCCCAGAAGAGTTGAAGCTGTTCTAGCTGCAAAGGGTGGACCGACGTCATATTGAACCCTATGGATTAGGAACGGGATGTCACTTAAGCTCATATGTGAGTCAAGGCAGGTGAGCAAATACTTTTGGCAATATAGTGTATGTATGTATACTATATATATATATATATATATATATATATACAGTGTTGTGCCTGAACGCGTTCATTGAACGAAAGTTCATGAACTCGTTCATATTTTGGGCGAACGTGAACTGAACGTACTGCATTACTGCCTGGTGAACGTTATTGTGAACTCGTTCATTCTGGTGTCTGTGAACGGCACGCTCTCTCAGTTCAACTCCGTTCAATAGGTTGCCACATTTCTATAGAGTCCTCCAGGCGAAACCCCGGCTAAATCAAACCGTAAACAGGCCTTAATATGTAGCGGGAAAAACACCCAATCTCGCAACAGCAGCTACCAGCGTCGTAGCCTACAGCTGCGTGCGTCATCAAAACAAAATGCAGCGTGGAAGCCACAGCAGCATGTAGGCGACCGTGGAGGCGACAAAGCAGCAGTATGATCACTTAAAACAGGTTTATGACCAGGTGGTCGGTGAGGACGATGGCAAAAAGTTTGCCCGCCGGCTTTCAGTAAAAAAATCCGCACTTCAGTAACCTTAAATTCCTCCCTCAGCCTGGTCCCTCAGTTTGTGTTAGTAAAATCTTCTTGAGCGGAGGTCTTCAACAGGGGATCCGCGACCCCTAGGGGTTCTACGGAGGTACTGCATGAGGGTCTGCATGGTTAGTTGATATTTTTATATCCCCCCCCTGCAATTTTTTCCCCCACTAATTGAAATGTCTTTAAATACTCATTAACATGAAATCAACACACTGTAGTAAACAGATAAATGGAGACAAAAGATGTCTTTCAGTCATCAATGCTCACATTCAGCGACACACAGGAGCTCTTTCAAGCTGGGCACCGTTCCCTTCACATCAACCAGGAATCAGAATCAGAAAAACTTTAATAATCCCAGGGAGAAATTAATTTCTTTACATTACTCCATCTGTAATAGAGTGACTATAGGACACAATTTCATACAATATATATAGTTAGGGGGTCCCCGCTCCATCTCGCCATCAGTTTGGGGGTCCTTGGTCTGGAAAACATAGAAGACCCCTGTTCTTGAGGGTTTTACTATCCATGTAACTTGTTTGTTAAACCTGCCTGGTATAATTTTCCAGGATTCCAGGATTCCTTTTTAGTATGTATTGAAATGGAATTTCAAATGGAAAAAATTATAAAAAAAAAAAACATTTGCACCTTAAAGACTACTTTCCTATTTTTCTTTTGATAATTACTCATAAAAAAGACCATTCAAGCAGCACATTTTTCCTGATGTTTCTGAGAATATACTGTAGGGGTGAAAGCTGCAGCTGCTACTAGTGTGAAGTGATGGACAGCAACAAAGCGTTAAAGCAACAATGGGGAAATGCTGTCCCCTCAATGCTAATGTAAACCCTGGTTGGATAAGGATTCAAAACTGGATATGAAGATGAAATCTGACGCACAGTTTCAGAGTTACAACTGATAAAATAATTGCTGTCTGTGGTTCTACAGTAGGCTATGGTGTAATTGAGCAATATATGAAAAAAAAAAAAAAGAACTATGAACTAGTTCATTTTTTGGTTTTGAATTATGAACTATGAACTGAACTAGTTCATTTTAAAATGCGTGAACTGAACTTTGAACTAGTTCACGTAGAAAGAGAACTTTCCCAACACTGTATATATATATATATTAGTGCTGTCAAAATTATCGCGTTATTATCGCGTTAACGCGAGGCCATTTTAACGGCGATAATTTTTTTAACGTGAGATTAACGCTATGTGGTTTTATGGTACAATTTTTCCAAGTACATCCCGCTGCAGCCTGCGGGAAGGCGGGGCTATTTTCCCCCAGTCTATGCATTTCTCATAGGCTTCCAGAGCGGAGCTCCTCAAGGGAAAAAGACGCTCATACACTGGGTAGCGCTAGTGCCTTTTCTTTAAGCCCCACAACCAACAAACAAGTTGAGTGTCTGGTAACTAGTAGCAACCTGAAATACGCTGAGAAAACAGATTACTGAGGTGAAATGGAATCTGCTACGGCACTCTTGCTGTCACAGCTCGGTATCGTGTGTGTGTGTGTGGGTGGGTGTGTGTGTGTGTGTTCTCATTTTTGTTAAGAGTCTGAAAAGTAACTTTCATAGACTACCTCCATCTAGTGATGTCGGTCTATTGATTTTGATGTATTGATTGAAAATTGTTCATTATTATCTTGGTTAATTAACATCTAATGTTAACTGTACTACATTTTATAGCAGTAGGGTAAAATGCTTGTCTTTGTTCAAAAGACTGTATTAACTGTAAAGACTGTCTTTTACATCAGCCTGTTTTCAGGGCCTTTTTTTTGGCTACATATTTGTTATTTTTTGCTACATGCCATCTTCTTGCCATATGTTTCTATGGCATATATCAGTATCTGTGACCTGTTCTTATTTTAAAAAAAGAACATTGGCACAAACCTAGCCTGTATGTATTTTTTGTATGTCATCGAGAGTATTTGAATGATTTTTTCAATCAGATTGACAGCACTAATATATATATATATATATATATATATATATATATATATATATATATATATATATATATATATATATATATATATATATATATATATATATATATATAGAGAGAGAGAGAGAGAGAGAGAGAGAGAGAGAGAGAGAGAGAGAGAGAGAGAGAGATCTATATCTATAGATATGGATATATGATGGGGGAGGCATCTTGAAGCGTTTGGACTCATTGCCTAACTGTATTGATTCTGCGTTGCTACTGTCTTACAGAATACTGACACCTGCTGGACTTTTAAAAACCCTACAGGCAGGTTATTTGATAGACTAAATTGATTTGACGACCTAGTACAATTATATTATTCAAGTTATTGTAGGTTATATTGTATTATTTCATATCTATGTTTAAATTGAACATATTTATGATATTTTTAGATGCAGTCATTTAATAATGTAAACATATATCATAACTTGAAAAATTAGGGGAAAATATGCATGAGGATGCTTGTGGACTAGGATCTTATTTTTAAAACAGCAAGTACAGTAAGAGTCAATTGGAAATAAAATTTCATTTAGATAGGTTAAGTATATATTAATTTGATCGTAAAATAGTTTTTTGTTATTATATTTATATATAATCACTTAAAATATAAAAAACAATTTCAATTATTGATTATTTTGGGTCCCCCCTTCTTTTTTCTTTTAGCTGGCCCTGAGTGTCACCCATAGTAATATTTGTGGATGTAAAAGCCAATTACCACCAGTGCGCCACAATGGTGTAATGTTGCAGGTGATCTGCTTCCCACACTGATCGACAAAACCCTTCTCTGGTGAAGAGTCGGCTAGAGCATTCAGGAAACCAACAAAGCAAGAATGGCTCCTAAACATCAGCTAAACTGAAAAGTTTTAAGTTTACCAGTAGGCCACTCTTCTACAGTAAGACTTCTATGACCATCGGGCACCACGAAAATGCTTTAAATGTAGCTCCAATAAGATAAAGTTATTTAAATGTAATTTATATGGGTTCTACATTTGCTTGCAGATAACTTCTATTTGACCAATTTCTCTTTTCATTGCAAATGTCATGTCATCTCAAGGCACTGTATGGTGCCTTGAGATGACGTGTGTTGTAAATTGGCGCTATATAAATAAACTAAAATAAATGAAATAAAATAAAAGAGACAAGTCAACTCTGAAACTTTTTATTGAAACATCAATCTAAGGCCAGATTAGCTGGGTAACATTGCAATTCATACGCTAAAAATACCTTTGGCGTTTCAGTTAAAATAGGATATGTAGATACAGTTAAAATGGGATATGTAAATAAAGTTGAATTTTCATCTTTGTATCTATAAAACTAAAAATGATATGAAATAATTTTAATATTTAGATAATATCAACAGACATCTTGTTAACAATTTTCAGGGCTAGTTTTCATCTCTTAAACCTTAAGAATAATTTCTGACATGTATTAAACTATCTTATGGACTTATTCTGACCTGTTGGTTTCATTTTGTAGCGACTTCACTACTTTGATATTAGAAGAAACTTTATTTAGTTTTTTCATAAGTCTCTCAAGCATCTTTTGTTCATTTTGTGAGCTAATGTGCACCTTTGTTGAATTAAAAAAAAAGTAGATTTTATTATAAGGATGTTATAAGTATCTTTCTGGGTAGATTTAACACCCAATAGTTACACTAATACTGTAATATCTAGTAGTATATTACATAACAGTGTTTAAAGCTTTGGAGCTATAATGAAATTTCATAAAATGTCCAATTTTCACCAGCAGGGTGCACATTCATTCCATTCAGAGCCGCTTTGGTTCACCATTACGGCTGTCCAGGACTCACACTAAAGCTTAGATAACTTTATCTGGGTTGGTTACTGTCCGTAATATTTGCAGGATGAGACTTTGCTACAAGTTTGGAGCTCTGAAGGACACCTGCTTTTGAAAGAACCCTCTTCTAAGGACGTTTTTTAACTTGTATTTCATGGGTTTTAAACTCCGTTCACCTTTTTATTTCAGAAGATTCTGTAAATGGTCTTACTGGATAGATAAACAATAAAGAGGATATTAAACAATGACTGAGCATTTATATACTGACTACTTGCTTTACCCTTTTTTTATTTTGTTTGAATTTTGTTTAATTGTTGCAAGGAAAGAGCACATTTCTTGAATGATCAAAAAAATATGCAAACCGAAAACATTTATTTCTGGTTTATTTATTATTTTTTAGTTTAAATTTGGTTTACTTTAAGCACACTTTGCACCCAATTAGTCTCGCCCTCTCTGCCACCTCAGAGTAGGGTCTCAAGTTTTATACCCGTTTTCTTCTCTTGATGTTGCTCTAAATATTTTGATCAAAAAGAAAAAGACTATTATTAAGAATGCTTAATAATAGTCAACAAGATCTTGATATACCTGTCTTACAGGTGTGGGTTCATCCCTCCTATCTACACTGGGCAACGTCAAGTTAAAAAAAAGCAGTCTAAAGAGTAACTGTCAACAGAAGATTAACTTTCTGTTAGTGTTCATAATCTCCATATTTCATCACAGCATTTACCTCCTCAGGTAATGTCATAAGTCAGCCAACTATAGAACTATGTTTTTTCTCACTACTTTGACATTGATGACAGCTTTATCTTACAAGTGAAGAGGATGGCTGTAGGTGGGTCAGTGGCGGAAGTTTCTGCAACCTTTGCGGTACGTGGATTTAGTGAAAATCTCAGCAGTTCTTCCTGAAAAAGCACTGATATTACAGTAAGTAATGTTATACTTCCTGTATGATTGTTTTTGAACGGGCCAGTTAGCAGAAGCAGAAGCAGAAGACGTATATCTCCGCTTCACCTGTAAAAACACAGTTTGGTTCCCTTGAGTAGAAGCAAACTATTTTTTTTCTTTTTTTAGCATTTCCATGAGAGCATCAAACATAGGACATTAAAAGAGGAAATAAAGTTTTATTCTCTTGATAAAAAAATGTATAGAGACCCCTTTTCAGTTGGTAACCATAGTGAAGTATTTCTGTGGGAGGAGCATTGCTGTAGGCAGAATTATCACCCCCTAAAGCACTTTATCATCTGTATCTGGCAAGTTTTGTTAGCTTTTTAAAAACAAAATACAGGTGTTGAAAATCTGATTTTGTCTAAATTAGGTTATTTAGGTAAGGTTATTTCCTCTTCGAGGCCAAGACATTTTACACGCCGACTCAATGGATGGATGATCTGACAGGATTACATCTACATCATTACATCAAACTCTATTAATGAATATAAAACAATAACTGTACATCAGTCCATTTGTTCTTCATTAAGGAAAAAATCATCTCCACAAAACCAGAGGAAGATGGGATGTTGAGGACAAAGGACACAGCAGCTTGGATGTTGGGAAAGTCAGCTGCCTGAAGAACCTCCATCCACCCTGAGCAACGCTTGGCTCGACCAATGGGATGAGGGTATTCTGGATTGTTATATACATGTTGTCAGCTCATTAGTCACAACGCAGGACAGGGACCAGAAACAAGTTTGTACAGCAACACCTACGCAACACTGGCAGCCAGCCGGCCGGAACAATCCTCCACCTCTCGACTGAGATTGAACTATAAGTCCAGATTAATGACTCACTTGTTAGTGACCATCCACTTCCAGAAAGAAGTGGATGGTCACTAACCTGCTTTCTCAACCCGCAGAAGTTCCTGTCTGAGACGCCAACGCCGTCCGCTCGATTCTGTTGTTAATAAAACATTGTGAGAAATCTGTTTTCTCCGACTCTGGTTACTGGAACATTTTATTCTGAGCTCTGACACAAACTCAAATAAGAACAGAGCAGCAAGAACAAATAAGACTATCTACTGTAAAGACTGAAAATAGTATTCCTATTATTAATGCCTTGGCAGCTTTAGCTTCTATTTCAGTAAACGGCAATATTCATACTGCATTCCATGCACTGTTCTAGATAAATGCCTCTTTAAACTTTTTTTTTGTGTGAGTCTTTTTCATCTTCATTGTTTTCTAATTTATTTTTACAACTCTACTGTAAGGTGCTAACCTTTTTAGGTGCATTACTTCCTTATTTGCCTCTTGTGCACATGCACAGTAGTATACCTCGTTCACCCTCTGTTGCTATTATAAAATATACACAGAAGGGATTTTTTTTTTTACACACACACTTAGCAAAAATAAAGGATAAATAAATGATATGCCAGCAGGATCCATTACCCTATTAGACAAATGTATGCAACAAGAGTCAGCTAATGTTGTAGAAATTTTAAACATTTCTAACATGACTAAAAAGTTTTAAAGATCAACCAGATCTTATTAATGTCAGATGTTTAAAAACAGGAAGTTAATCTCTTAAATCTGCATGTCATCTTTCAAACCGAAAAGGTTCACCATCTGCACGACAGCTCGTCTTAAACAGATGTCTGGTTTCAGTTACACTAATTATATCTGCAATACGCTTAACCTTAACCATGCTCTTAACCATTTATCTTCTTATCCCAGTCATTACTTTACCAACATTATTGATCTTATGCCACTACTAAACAAACATAGGTAAAGCTGGATCAAGAATGCTCAAACACAAACTAATTGATGTAAAATTTATCTTTGAGAATATTAGACCAAATATTTGGCCCTAAAATACTCAAAATAAAACTCAAAATAGTTCTCTATCATCTTATAAGGGCAAAGTCTGTAATACGTAATCCAGGTACTTACTCAAAAAACATATTAAAGTTTTTCTAAAGAAAAAATGACTGCATCCTACCGGTGTAATATTTGTTATTTTTGTTCATTTTTTTTTGTAAATAAAGCCTCTCTGTGTTTATATACAATAACATCAAGTTATGAGGGGTATGGTGCTGTTCATATGCACCCTGGGCAAAGTAATGTAAGATAGCAAGTTTGCATCTCTCAGTAAAGCTGTGAAGATAATAAAGAAGCACGCAAGATCCAGTGTGAAACAATACATAAAATATTTCTTTATTTTCCACTAACAATCAGCGTTTGGCTCCAAGCTGAGTCTAACCCCCCCGCTGGTAAGCTGCGTGGCCTCGGTCCCCCCACTACTGTGTGTCTGGTGACATCATCATGCTGGGTTAGCATGTCACCAGTGTAGAAAGTAAATATGGAGATTCATTTCTAGACATCCATTATAGGTAGAAGAACTTAATTTTGTTTAAAAAGTTCATTTTGACAAAGGAAAAAATGTAGATATAAAATAAATACATATTCAGGCAAACAAATAACTAATCGCGATAACATGGGATAAAACTTTTATTGCTTTAATGGTCATGGATCAATGCATCTACTGTATTTAGGTGAAATCACCTGTCAGCGAATAAAGACGAAGGATAAAAAAGTTGTTCTACCAGCTAGGACCTGTGCATTATCTCATGGGGTTCCTCCTCAGTTTGATAGATTAAATAAGTAGTAATCTGACTGTTCAATTGTTTTTATAATGTTATTATCACAAAACAATGTGCCATAACTGATATTAATTACTTATAAATACCTGTTAAAGAAGTCATGCACTCAAAAATACCTGAATATGAAAGGACATCTATATGCGGTATAAGAACCCTCTCCCTTTAAATATTTAATTCTCTGTAAATTAACGCCCTGATTCTTTAAATGGATGCTCATCTATAGGACATGCTATGTTTTTACTTTATACCTAATGTGCCCAACAGAATGATTTTTATTGTTCACACAAACCTATGACTGAACTCTATTAAATCAGAAAATAAGACAATGTGATTGGCTCTAAGGAGAGCAGAGATAAAAGACAATGAAAGAAACCCGATCCCAACCAGGTTAGCTCTGAGGAGAGGTTACCACGGCAACAGATACAGAGGTTTAGGAAAGTGTTTGAGAAACAGAAAACTCAGAGTTTTAGGTTTAGAAAATTTAGAGCTGTGAGTAAATCGTCTTTGTGAAACAGGATTTTCCTGCTGTCAGATGTTCAAAAACTAAAACCATAATCTTGTAAATTTTTCTTGAAAAGAAAGAAAACAACAAAGAAGATTTTTTTTTTTTGCAAATCGAGTTTTAAACGCTGAATTAATATGTAAGAAAAGATTGTTGAGTAAACATTTTTGAAAAAACATCTTAAATGTGTTTTCAGCCATTGTCTCCAGGAATCCTGAAAAACAAGTTTAGGGAGAATTAATTTTTTCAGCTTCTTGACTGTGAAACCCACTTCCTGGAAACCTGGCTGAGAAATGCAAAAACTGTTGGTTTTGTGCTGTGATACAGCAAGTTTTGCAATGTTTTCTTTAGATGTTACTAAGATAAGATTAAGAATAGATATCAGTAAAATCCACTGAGGCATCCAGAGCAAAGTGAAATCAAGGCCAAAAGGCAAAATGTAATTATCTACATATCAAATTAACAATATGATTAATCAATGTATCTGCAACTAGTAAAAGACAGGCAATGATTTCCATAATGTGATATGTTTTGATTGAATTACAGGTAGCTGAGAAAACCGACAGTAAAGAAAAGAGCCTGTTATAAAAGCAATGAGATAAGATTTGGGCAGCTGGATGCAGGTTGTAGAGCTGAATGCAGTGAGGCTTATTATAAAGTTAAAGCTGTCATAAATTATTTATCATGTTAATGAGTACTTAATGTTTTGTAGTGGTAAAAAAAAAGCCTGAAACAATGTTAATACTGATTTGAAATGAGGTTTGATGCAAAAAGAAACAGACAGCAGGAGCACAGTTAAAGGAAGATTTTACCAAAAGACGCCAGTCTGGACAAGGTATTGGTTATGCTACCATTGCCAGATCAACAGGAAATTCCCAAAAGTGTCAAACCTAAGAAAGTGACCTTCTCTTGGGTAGAAATCTTCCATTTTAATCTCTTGTTGTTCAATACAATGACGGGGACCTTATTTGGAAAATGTATGACAGGCCAGGACAGGGAATTCTGGTTAATAATAAAATGTCTGCTGCTTTGTCCAAAAATCAATCATTCAAACAAGGTAAACTTCTCAGTCAGACTTGCAGTGAGAGAGAGAGCAGAGGGTGAATGAGCTCTTATCAGTTAGAAGGATCGTGAATACCTTCAGGAGGAGGGGGGGGGGTTCAGGCATTTAAATCCAGTTTTGTTGGCCTGGGTTTCTAACCCTTGCTAAAAGAGAAAAATATCACTATGATCTCTAATTATTAACCCGACTTAGTTTAGTATTTTAAAGAGGTTTTGTCTCGCATCATAGAGGTCAGCCTGAGGGGATTCATGAACTTTTCTTTCTAGCATTTGTTTTTGCAAACTTTCACAAAACAACACAATACAGAGGAGAGCGCTCTTTTACTTATCCATAATGTACATTGAACATTACTTGAAAAAAAGACTGGCAGTGAAAAGGCTATAAAGACTATTACTTATTACTTTTAATGCTCACAAGCAGATACTTGCAGTAATTTTTTCTTCCATTGCATCTTTCTTATTCATATTATTTTCATTTTGTCCTTATAGAAAGTGCTTATGTGTATGTCTGTATAGGAAAGGCTGCATCCTTTGTTTCCTTATATGTAAAAAAAAAAAAAAAAGCAAAGACTTAAAGTTTAGGGGAGGAAAAGTATTTAACTTCATGCATGTCTCCCTGTCAATCAACCAACCAACTACTGTCAAAAAAGAAAAGACTCTTGGTCAAAAGGATTCATACATGTCTGTTCTAACTCATGCATGGCTGGAAAGTTACACCTTTCCATTCGATTCGGGTGGAGGACCGTGCTCCACCATTACATCCCATCTGAGAAGTCAGTAAAGTCACGAATCCGCAAATGCAAATAAGGATGTTTATTTGCTCAACAAATGTACCATTCAGACTTCCTCAGCATTAGAAAAACAGGGCGAGCTAGTGCACTTAGATTAATTCTATACTGATGCCTGTTAATTAATATTAATTAAAGAAACAAATCTCTAGAGAATCTGCGGTGGACATCTAGGTAATTACATCACTTTCATAAGTTCTTTAATGGTTTTCAAAGTGGGTCAGGTTTAATAGATTAATAGAATAATTGGAGTTTTTTTAATGTTACTTGAACCCAAAATGTAAACATCACCATGGAGACGTAATTTCAAAATCGTTAAAATTTGATCTGGTTTATAAACTAGTGCATGTTGTGGGATTGGCAAATAGCAGGAGTTAGCAGTACTTTGCAGTGGCTCAGCTAGCAGGTTACATTAAAATAGCAATGCTTTGGTCCAAACAAGAAAGTCTCACTTTAACCTACCTGTAGTTTCACCTTCTGGTAAAGTTTTCCTGAATTAGTAAAACCAAAATTAAAGCTGCATCAACATTTTAGCTGAATAGTTCAATAACTTGGGGTAAAAGGCAGATGCTGGGCAGATATTTCTTTCAAGAAAAATCAGTTTGTGTGTGTCTCAAGTTTTATCTTTTCTAAACACTGGCTTTCATTGGCTTTCTTTATGTTTTAGAACTCGTGATTTCAGTCTTTAAGCAGCATTGTAGCTACCTTTTATCGAAACTTCTATTTAACAGTGAGAAAAGCAGGTGCTCGTGGTCATGCAGTCAGTTTATTCAGATCTTCCAAGAACCTTTAAGCCACCACCAGACCAGGAATTTAAAGACATTGGTACAAAAAGGTTTTCATTTTAAATTATACTTCAATAAAAACAGCCTTGGACCAATGTTGGACTTTGACTGTTCTCCCTGTTCTTCCCCACTGCCATCAAACAGCTGAACTATTGAAAAAAACTCTAAATCATGTCACAGACTCTGCATCAAACTGACAACACCAAACCAAAACACTGCATAATTGCACAACATGTATTCAAAGCTCTGAACTTCAACATCAAATCCATATTGTACAAACACTGCGTATACAAAATGACAACAAAAGTTGTCAAAGTCTAAGTGTTTCCAACTTATCAATGTTGTCACTAAAAACAGCACCTTTTCAGACTCCCTACTGCTTTTTCTGACAGCCAATAAGGACTTTTCTTGCTGAGGAGTTGGCACCGCCTTCTTCCTTTCAGTTTTAAGAACACCCTTAAAACAGCAATGACCTTTTCTGAGGCGTTTAAGTTCTTTATTAATTTCAGTACAATTATTTTCAACCTTCTACACAAATCAACAGTACTGACCATTTTTTTTAAAGTCCTTCCAGAGCCACACTCGATCCGTGTCTTGCTGAGTTGTAGTGGCAATTATCTTGGAGTAACTACATCGATTGTATCCCAGAGGGAATACATGGAAGTAGAACCCATTTGGGGGGTCTGTTGGATGGATACCCAGGTGCCTCATACACAGGCCTAAATAAACATCTTCAATGTAAAGAGCTTTAACATGTCTAGAAGCCTCAATTAGCTTTTTGGTGAGGTCAATAGACAAAACGTAGCCCAGACCCAAAGCGTAGGGAGGATACACGGATTCACTGAAAAGGTCCACAGGAACGTACCATTTGGAATTGAGATCCCTTAAGACTTGTCCCCCATGTGCCACCAGGCCAGTCATGTAGTTTGTCGTTGGAGCTTGTAAGAGCATATTGACAAGATTAGCAACATTCAGAAACATGTCTGAATCAATTTTCATGGCGTAAGGAGTGCTGGAGCAGAAAGAGTTCAGCCACTCCAGCATCACCATGGTCTTTATGGTCAGGTTCTTGTAACAGTCCACAAAGTTACTCTGGATGAGGTCGTGATGGTCTTTGCTCTCCTGCTGCAGCTGCTGGTGGACCTGCTGTGTGTCATCTCCAGTTTGCATTCCAAGTAGGAAGAAGAGCCTCACAGCTTTACCGTTCACCAGCTTCTCACTTCCCCAGGTATTGCGGATGACGTCACGGTGAGCTCTGTTGCGTGGCGCCACTTGAACAATCAGAACCACAAATGGCTTCTCCTGCTCACATCTTTGAGGCTCATTGATGATATAGCGATACTCATAAGGGTACTCCACCAAGTAGGGCCCAGGAGATACATAGGGAATGGCCGTCCTATGGAGAGTTTGAGTTGTTAGCATTTTCTTAGTTCCCAATGATGAAAGCCTCCTTTGCAGTTGAGTCACTGAACGGTGCGTTGGAAGGATGGCTGTGCTTTGAGGACTTTTACCTCTGGTGGCCTTGATTGTGGGCCCAGGAGAAGCAGCAGCAGCCAGCCTGGCTTTGGACACATTAGTGTTTCTTAATAGAGTAGTTTGTTTCCTGAATGGGAAGGAGGATTTCGTTGGGTGGTTTTGTATCCACTGTTTAGGGATCCAGTCGGACGTCATGACCCTGATGTTAGTGCTGTAGAAGAAAAACAAGACTCCCAGAGTCAAAAATAAGAACAGACTGTGGCGACGTGAGAAGCTGAAACATCGCCGGCTTTCTGCAAGTTTGTCATCATTCTCCATTTCCTGGCTGAAAAACAAATAATTTTAAAAAAAGCATTTGTTAGAACAAAGGTCTCAAGAATAGGTAAGTTATATCAGGAACAAACTGAAGACAAGAGCTCAGAAACTAGTTCTATAAGATTAGAAATTAAAAGTCAACTTACATGGGTAAAATAAGAGCTGCTCAAAGACACCGATCATTTATGTGGCAGAATACTGATGTGGGTCAGCCAAAAGGAAGTAACCAGCAAATGGAAGACAAAAGCCCGCCAGCTATATACAGAGGAGAGCAAAGAGAGAAAGCATGGAGAACAGGTGAGTAACACAGCGACTGTATGCCAGAAGAAATACATGAAGGTTAGCAATGAGCAACACCTGAGGAAAAAGACAAGAGCAGAGGGTGAAAGAGAAACAAGCAGCAGCAGGACAGAGAGATAAAGGGAAGGATATATGAGAAGGAAAAAACAAAACAAAAAGAATAATGAACTACAGTAATCTAATCTACCAAAAAAGGCAGGAACAACAAATCATCAACAGGGAAGGATTTTTTTGTATTTTAACAACACTGTATCTACACAATCCAAACGATAGAAGCAAATATTGATGTAAAACAAATGTCAGCTCAAAAATCATTAATGAGGGACTTGTTAAACTGTACTTGTCCTTCATCTGACACAGTGTATAAAATATTATCAAAACCCCGTAACTGAATAAAACCCTTCATTTTTCCGTGTGGCCCTGTGGAAATGAAACTCCAGCTTTATTCTGGCTTTAATGTTGCGCTTCCAAAGAGCCACGGCATCAAGGTGAGATCCCTCCTGCATTAAATGAAGTAAATGGCCATCTTTGCTTCACCAATTAAAAACAGGGAAGAGAAAGAGATAAGAAACTAAAACTCAAATGTCACACACAGCAAGATCATGTAATAAAGTATCATCACATTTTTTATACGAATAATTTTTCACAGTACTTTTTTTATCCCTTCCTCCCTACTTCAAACAACAGTCATACAGAGAGAAAAGAAGGATTTAGAAAGACTACATACCTTTGTCCAGCCATAGCAGAGTGAGGCTCCGACACACCCAAGGCTTGAAGTCTGTGCTTCAGTTTGTCTCCATCTGAAGCAAGAATGTCGCTGCAGTACAAAAAAATAGATGGCTCAGCTTTTGCATTCTCTTGCTATCAGCTGCAATGACTATTACAAACCAGTAAAAGTGTTGAATAAAAAGAAAAAACGTTTCTAAACATATTGGCTTACATCTCAGGTGATTAGGTAAACATAGTTAGTTCTTTGGTGTAATCTGCAGAACTGGTGCTGCACCTTTGTTTGCTCCAGCTTCCTTTGAAATTCTCAGGAGTCCCCTTAAGACACCAACTATCATCAGAAAGGTTGGGCTTGTGTCCCATGTTTAAGTTTTAGCTGTATAATGCGGGTAGGAGGAACTGAAAGTTTCTCATCAACTCATGTTATGCTGCTTTTTTTTCCTGTGGTTTCCTGACACGTCAAGCAGAAAAGCAAAGTGATTTTCTTTGTTGCACATAAAATGCTTTAAATTTTAATACTTCATATAATTCAGTGACAATTTTGATTTTTTGTTTATCTTGTGTTTGCTGTTGCATCATGGTACAGCAACAATTAAAACATTCATGCTTCTGCTTTCATTTTCCACTCCACAAAATATCAACACTTATGCCATCAGTGATTACATAGTCTGCCTCAGTTTCTGCAGAATTTGGTAAGTTCTACATTTTAAAAATAACAGCGGAGAGACAGTAGGAAGATATTTTTGGTTTTGTTGGACTCATTATCATTATCTCTGTTAACCCTTTAAAGCCCGATCCAAGAAGAAAACAAAACAGAAAATTACTTTTTTTTTGGTTTGAAGTTCTTATTTGGCCTTTAAACAAAATATGTAAAAAGAAAAAACAGAAAAACATTTTTGATAATAATAATTTCTTACTATGCGATAAGTCAAGATAACTTTTTGTGTAGTCTCCTGCCCCCTGTTATCAGGTATATCTGATTGTGTACAATAGGATTTTGAGCAAAGTTTATACCATTAAATTATGCAAAACATGTCAGACGCAAAACATTTCAGAAACCATATGTATCAAATACGATACATTTGGCATTTAGGGTTAAAGTCTCCTACACAATCAAATTCAGCCTTTGGACTCCAGGTTTGTTGGGATAATAGTCTGCCTCAATTTGAGTAGCAAATCTTGACCACATTGGAAACACTACTTTAGTTTATTTAGTATTTCCTGTAGTTTGAGACTAGGTGTTGCTGTTATCCATTTCATATCAAACTGACAATTAATGCTAAACATCATTAAAGTTATATGAACTATTGCTTCACATTGACCATCTGTGTGAAAATTTGGTGTGAAGCAATAGTTGATGTGGTGTGAAGCAACAGCTGATGAACTGGTCTATTCATGTGTTACTTCAAGGCCTAACTGTCGTTATTCTTTACTATAATCCATCTCCGGCAGTCAATAGGCAAGAGGCGGGGTAAACCCCGGACAAGTCGCTAGTCTGTCACAGGACAACACAGAGACACACAAATACACACAACCATGCACACCTAAGGACAATTTAGAGAAGCCAAATAACCTAATAGTCATGTTTATGGATTGTGGGAGGAAGCCGTAGTACCCGGAGAGAACCCATGCATTCACGTGGAGAATATGCAAACATGCAGAGAGACCCTCCACCCAGGAATCAAACCCAGAACCTTCTTGCTGCAAGGCTACACTGCACCACCGTGCTGCACCCCCACTTTTCATCATTCTGCTTTATTCTACCTCTATTCTACCATTCTGCAGCATTTGTTTGTTGAAGTTTTAACTTTATGGTCTCCGCTTTTTCTCACCATAGTAGCTTGACCTCATTTGGTGTTCTGTTCAGCTGTGACATCATCCCAGAGAGAGGCATTAGATGGACGGCTGCAGCCGATATCCATGACCAAGCTGGGTCTGTTTTCCAGTACTTTGTGTTATTCTCTCATAGACATATCTATGGACTCAGCTTTTACTCTGACTAACTGTATGTCGTACCTTCACCCTTCTTGATATGAAAACTGCTGCAGAGCTCAGCTGCTTAACTTAGAGCCACCTGTGGAGCTAATTTGTTGTTTCCCTCTATATCACAGTATTTGTGGATCAGTGCAGTTATGTTCCTTGTGTATGTGGGCTTCTGTCTCCTTAAACCCAAGACGGACCTGAGAGAAGGCCGCTCTCACTGAGCCTGGTTTTGCTGCAGGATTCTTCCTGTTAAAATGTAGTTTTTCTTATCTACCATCACTGATGCATGCTCAGTGAGATCACTTGAGAGTCAGTCCTATATCTACTGTACAGTAGCTGTATGTTTATCAAATCTTAAAAAGTCAATGACCTGATGCAGTCACTTGGGTTTCATTAGATAGAAAACCTTTAACCGATGTCTATAATTTGATCAAATTGTCTTTGTAAAAGGCCTCCAGATTACATGTGTTGCAACTTGGTGCTTTGTAACTAAACTCAATTGAGTTGCTGTAGCTAGCAAGCATACTTATATGACTCTGCGCCTCCCTCACCAACAACAAACATTTCTGACTGAGGCCCGTACCACAAACCAAGCTCAAAGTAGCAGGATTACTCACATCCTATTCAGTTGAACCAATCCAAAACATCAGATCAGCGGTACCACCAAGCTGGTTATTAACTCACAAACTCAATCAAGCTTGAACTGATCATGAATCTGTGAACGTGCACGTATAAAGGGGCAGGTTCAAGGTAGCAGACCAATGACAATCATAGGCACCCAAGTAATAGTGCAGTATTTGTCCTGTGATGGACAAAAACTAATTTTACAGAAATATGAAGAGAAATAAAGTTCTCAATGAAAAATTGAACACGGTGGCGTTGTTCTGTCAGATGAGTATAGCTGGTCAGACCACTATACCAATAGTCATTATCCGTTCATCCCTTTAGTTTTGTATGAAAAATAGACTTTAAACTACCTCAAAGTGTGTGTATCCCTTTAGTCATGTACAAAAAAACTACTTAATTACTTTTTTCATACAAAACTAAAGGGATAAAATATAAATCTGACATCTTGCGCATACGTACTGTATTGGCTATGGGTATGATGGTCTGACGCGGTATGCTCATCTAACAGAACAGTATTATCAAAGAGACGCCAAATAGCATTGACTGGGTAATACACAAGTCACACATCAGTATTATTCAACACAGACTGTATCCCAATCCCTGTAGAGCATATTAATTGCATGCCCCTCGGGGGTGAGGACTTGAGAGCAGATTAAAAACAAAAAAATAATACAAAATAAAAATTCAATCTGGTTAGTGAGACTTTTTAATTCAATAATGTTGGGGCTAGAAGAAAGCTAGAAGCTGATGCCACGATTGCATCATATTAATACAAGAAGTGATCAGATTGAGTGAAACCATCCTGATTTTTGAGCTGTGTCTTAACTCAGCAGGATGAATCATAAAAATCTGCTCCGCTTAAAAAAAATGAAAGTCATGAAATGCAACAAGAGTACAAAATTACTTTAATGTCCTCGACTTAAATGAAACTTTTTAGAATTTCTATTTCAGTTTCATACAGACTCTTTGCTCTGCATGATCAATGATCCATTTCACAGTAACATTACAGAATTATTCATTTATTTATTTTTCTACCTGGTAGTTAATTAATCCTCCTCTGGTGCAGCTTCAGTATAACATTTATCCTTCACATTTATAGCGTTACAGCAAACAAAAAGAAGGCACAGATATATCATAGTGACAAACTTGAGTGGAAGCCACATAAAGCAGACTGGGCATTAGCTTTAGCTTGATGTGTCCTCCGCTGATACTTAAAAGAAAAATGTAATTTTCAGACTTACATGGCAAGTAGTTGGTGTTTTTAATGAGGATCAGGATGAAGAAGATTTTAGGGAATTCACATGCAAGTCAATGCAAAAGGGTTTACATCCAAAGGAGACGGTCAAAAAATCTGTTTGGACCTACACCCAGGCCAGCTTTCTCTTCAACACACAGGCTCCACCACCTGTCCACCTGAAGAACAAACAATACCTGGCCACACCCATACTCACCAAAACAAATGGATATTGATGACATGCAAATCCATCAAAGTTTACAAAGCCTACAAGCCTTTCAAGCGTGCTGGTTTCGTTTTCACAAGCACTCGTTGAACCAGTCTTTTGTCATCCACAATTGCTTTCAGGGTCCTTCCAAGCAAGCAGTATTTCCTCTGTGCATTTTCATCAAGTATCAATGCAATGTCCCCAGGTGCAAGGTTCTGTCTTGCTTTAACACAATTTTGTCTTTCTTGGAGGTTTGGGAAATATTCTCTTACCCAACGCTTCCCAAACAGATCTGCCATATATTGGGTGTGCTTCCATCCCGTCTAGATTAGGAGTCTTTAACATTGAACAAACTGGGAGCCATCAAAGGTTGCTTCCTTAATAATAATAATAATAATAATACTACATTTTATTGATAATGCACTTTACATATCAAATAAAAAATGCTGCAATAGGAGGTAAAAACGGTTAAAAGTATTAAAAAAAAGACAACAATAACAACAAAATTCAAACCATAAGTATTAAAAGGCCATTTGAAATAAGAATACCTCCAGGTGCTTTTTGAACACCTTCATAGTTTGTGGCACCCTCAGGGTCACTGGGATAGCATTCCATAGATGTGGGGCATGGAAGGCCTTATATCCTACAGTGGAGAATCTGGTCCTGGGTTGGTGCTGGAATTAGGTAGTCTGAGGTAAGCAGAGGCAGTTCCATGTATGCACTGAAGAACGAAGAGGCAGATTTTGTAATGGGATTTTGTGTTGAATCGGGAGCCAGTGGAGTGATTACAGGACCGGAGTGATATGATCATATTTGCGTTTCCTCATCAGGACCCTGGCAATGCAATTTTGAATATGCTGGGTTTTTTTGCAGGCTCCTGCCAGGGATCCCGATGAGGAGGGCATTGCAGTAATCCATCCTGGAATAGATAAAAGCACGGATCAACTTCTCAGCATCAGGTAAGAAGAGGGAAGGATAAAGTTTGGTGATGTTTTTAAGATGGAGGAAGGAGACCTTACAGAGGTGGCGGATGTGGGTGTCAGATCTGACTCCAAGATTTGTAACAGAGGTGGACAGAGGAATGGGATGGCCAATAATTGGTATACTGGTAAAGAAGGAGGACTGGGTTGGATGTGGGGTGCCGATCAGGATGGCTTTGGTTTTGTGGCCGTTTAACTGAGGGAAGGTGTGAGACATCGAAGCCCTTATCTCCTATAGGCGGACCTGAAATGCAGACGGCAGAGCTGACTGGAGTGTGAAGTCCATTTTTATGTCTAATTGTGTATAGCAGTGGAACAAAACTTTGTGTTTATGGATGATATGACCAAGGGGTATAAGGTAGATGGTGAAAAGGGTCAGACAGAGCACAGACCCTTGTGGCACTCCAGAGATAACTGCGTGAGGAGATGAATGGGACTGTTCTAAAGTTACATGCTCTGTCCTCTCTGAAGTATGACTGGAACTATCTTAGTTTGGTTCCTAAGAGGCCTATTATAGACTGGAGACGGTTGAGCAGAATGTCGTGGTCCACGGTGTCAAAGGCAGTGATTTGGGGTTAGAGGTTCCAAATTGATGGGGTCATCAGAAGACATTGTTATTGACCTGATGGTGATAATAGCTTCAACCTCACAGCAAAGAGTTTGAAGACATTTTTGGTCCACTGTTTGCTGATAAAGAACCAGCTTTAAACCTTTTTTAACTAGCTGCATGAGATCCAGAGTGAGGGTTGAAGAGCCATTGAATGCCTTTGTTTTTTTATCTATCTTTGAGTGATTTGCATAGCTCCTTTTCAGCTCCAACCTTGTTTGCGCTGTTGTCAGACCTAATGAGCTCTTCTTGACCTCTTCTGCACTTGAGACATCAAAGTTCATTAATACAGCTATCTGTGTCTATAGAATCGTTAGTTAAGCAGATAAATGATGTCATACCTTTTGACTATGCCTGACCTCAAAAAGGTCTAAAGTAGTCCATTCCCACATTTGTAAGGTGTGGTTTGTCAGGAGTAAGTCTTTCTGGAATTAAATCAGCCATTAGCTGCTCCTGAAGCTTTGCCTGATTTTTCTTGCATGCAAATCAACAGGAAATACGTATTCTAATGGCTTTAGTTAAATCCAGATTTCCTATTTTGCTGGCTCATTCATGTTCAAGGATAGTTTGCAACAATGCACCGCTATTACTTGCCCACTTATTAAGGTGAAATCCTCCTGATGCAAACAAATGAGTAAGGGCCGTTCTGAGAGGGATTGCAACTTCCTCACATTCCACAGATTTCAAGCAATCATCCACAAAAAACATCATCACTGAGTCCACCATTTCATGTCAGGGGATTGTTTTCTTGTCTTCAGCTTTTTTTTTTGAGGGAAAAATTTGCACAGCTAGCAGATGACATGGCATGTTGTTGCTATATGGTTATTGCTAAATGCAACAACAAATTTTATAGTCTGTAAGCGGCTGTGTTAGTTCCCCTTCTGGCCACCACAAAAACCTCAGCAGTTCTGCGTCATCATCCGATACTCTGACTTGATGATACATTGCTTTACTGTCTGTTATTATTGCCACATTCCTCACATTCCTTCTCACACTAAAGCTTAGGCTGACTAGATTTCTGCAAACTAATCTGGTGACATATCCAGCTCTTAGATAAAATTAAATATGCTGATGAAGATTCCCAGTCATCCAGGTCAGAGTCATTCTGTAAAAGTTTAGAAAAAACGATCCACTGGACTTGGTTTTCAAGGTCTGAAGACATTTCGCTCCCTCTCCAGGAAGCTTTCGCAATTTGAATTGAGAAAGCTTCCTGGAGAGGGAGCGAAATGTCTTCAGACCTTGAAAACCAAGTCCAGTGGATCGTTTTTTCTAAACTTTTACAGAATAAAATTAAATACATTTTATGAAAAATAAATTCCTAAGGAAACGGCTGTTCCAACCGTTGCATTTCCAAATTCTCCCGAGTGGTGCACGACTTTACATGAGTGAATAAAGTGAATGTGATTTGTCGTTTATCAAGGGGGCGGGATTGCTTTGGTGGAATATTAGCAAGCAAGGTTGTGGCCGGTTTGTCGGAATCATCTTGCTAACCAGTTAGCAACTTAGTGCTAGTAGGTTCCCAATGGGACATTAAATTGGGACCAAGTAGCACTAAAACGACGCTGTCAAGGAACGCTATGGACAGTGGAAACATGCAAGAGGAGGAGAGTTTTTTTGTCGGAGTTCGTGGATGAGTCTCCTCCATCGTACATTCTTTATTTAGAGGAGGAAAGCCGGGAAGAAGATGTTGTGGAAGTAGGTTTGTTGTAGAAGGCTTCCAGCCGTCCATGTTTGAGCCCTTGCCTCGCAGCGCTGTCAGTTCTGTTAGCTCTACGCCTGCCGAAGACACAGACGTCCATCCCCGTGAACACTGGGACGCAACTCAATGGGAAAGGAAAGGATTCTGATTTTTTTATTTCAACCGTTGCGTATATTAGCTGCTACATATGAATCAAGATGCTATGACCCTAAAAAGTTTAATTGACAGATGATTGTTGATATACGATTGGCTGAATTTAAGTGTTCAGGCTGACGTATAACCAACTGGCCTGCATAAGATAACGAAAAAAAACTCACAGATTTTAAGACAGGATTTTTTTTTTTTTTTAAATAGAAATGTTCTAAATTTTGGGACAATTTGCATTACAGAGCAGCATGTCTACTGCTAGTACTAGTTCATTCAGACTCATCGGCCGGCCTTTCTGATGCCAGTTTAGCAGAGCCCTTGACAGAGTTTGATCAACTAACAAAGGAAGACTGGGACAGAAAAAAGAAAAATCTATTTTTTGGTTCAAACTCTTCCCATTGGCATTTAAATAAGTGCGTACGTCAGTCACACTCACTTCACATTTAAAGCCACACATTGACTTAAAGCATCCGAGCTATCTTGGGAAATATCTGCTACTGAATGAGGAATGGAAGAAATTATTTTGATCCAGATCTTTTCAGCAGAACCTGAATGTTCCTGAAGTTCTACGTTATTTGGCTGAATAAACTCTTCTCTGCACATCCAGTATACCTTGACCGCATCGTGTTTTTTCAATTTCTTTTTATATATTATGATCACACATTTAAAAGGGGAAATATGAGGTTCTACTCTGGAGGATTGTGGCTTGATTTACCAAAATAACTTGAACTAGTTCATTTATAGGTTCGGGAACTTAGAAGAAGTGAACTATGAATGTGAACTACCCAGCTCGCATTCGACTAATGTCAAACGTTTAAAAGTTGTTGGAAAACAAATTGATTCAATATCAAAACAACGTTGAACAGCAAATCTAAACAAAATTCAACAATTATCCGACGCAACCAACCGATGTTGATTCAACAGTGGCTTGACGTCAAAATGCAGGCTGCTAGTTCATTTTCAGCAGACTTTTAGTATGAATCCTACACTATGTTTTATAAATGAGACCACAAAAAAACTTATTTTGTCAATTGCATAACTTTGACAAAAAAAAACTATTAAACTTCTTATTTTAAGCATTTTTTTTTATGGATACACTCTAAAGTTGTTTCTTCTCTAATGTTGTTACGTCAACATAATTGTTTTATGTCCTGCCCTGCTAACATGAAAGAATTGTGTTAAAGTAACTAAATATGATTAAGTAAATGCTAAAAGTTGTTGCATCATTTTTTTTCACTGTGATGTGTTGAACTGGTTACAGTATATGCAGTTAAAATTTACAATCTATCTTAAATTCACAAATAGATGATATTCAAAACAGCCACTTTAGGTTTCTGTTTACTCAGGGATTTGTGCTCAAATAAAATTTTAACTCATGAGTGTTAGAATAATTGTATATAAATGTATCTGTGTAGTGTTATCATGCATAAAGCTGTGTGCTATATGGAGGTGTTCACAGCCACCTTTTCTGAAGTATACTGTGATTTGTGAACTTGCTTTTGGGGAGTTTGTGGTTGATTTACGTGCAGCACTTGAACCTGCTCAACAGCTTCAACCGCTTAAACTTTGACTGAACCCTGAGATTTAGAGGATGTTTACTGAGACTGCAACTCATGTTTCTCATTTCTAGAGCAGTCTCAGCTATTGTAACATGAGACCCCTGATTTCTAATAAATAGCGAGCAGAATGCTGGGACTGCAGAGTGAGGTAGGGATTGTAAACTCTGCAGACCCTTCTTGCTCTCCTCGCGAGTAAAACTAAATTAATTACCTCTGTGCCTTCTTTCTTTCCCTGCATGTATGATGTTTTAGGTGCTTAGACCTGACAATGAGGTACAAAAAAGCGGCATGCTTTTTGAAGGGCAGGAGCAGAGAGAAAAAAGGGCACATATACAGCAGTGCCTCCTCATCACTGAAGAGGGCACCTTAGCACACGCTGTGAGCTAAAATTTGACGGGGGGGGGGCAATCGTGCCCTCCCTGTGCAGGTCACTGCTAAACACTATGGAGCCTAAAATATCCATTTGGGTTGAGGGTTGGTGTAAAAACTGGCTCAAGATCCATTTATTTTTCTGCAAGCACTGCTTATACTCGTTTCTTTGTGTGTGTGGGGGGGGTGTTATGTTTTATGTAGTACGCACAGATAGGGCTTTTCTCTAAACTAATTATATGTTAATTTAGAGCAATGTGTGATAAATGTCATTAAAAGATAACAAAAAAGTTACTTATTTGTGGATTTTTTTCATTATAAAAATACCGTAGCAACAAAAGGTCATTTTAACAGATTTGTTTTCAGTATATATGAACCTTCCAGCCACCCAGAACCAAACATGGAGAATCAGCTTTTAGTTCCCATGCTTCACTGATCTGGAATACATTTCCAGAATACTGGGAAAGTGCTGAAAGGCTGAGTCCTTTAAAGTTAAAACCCCATTTGATTAGAGCTGCCTTTGACTGTTGAAGTACAACTGTTAACTGAGGTATTATCAGTTAAAGTTTATTTGTTTTTGTTTAGCTTTTTACTGTTTAATTCATCTAAAGTACATTAAATTGTGGGATGGAAATAAACTTGCCTTCAATTAAACACGGTTGCAACAAATACTTAAAATTTGTGTTTCAGCAACATTTAAAACAACCAGGGGTTTTTTTTGTTGCTCATTTCTGTGACTGAATATTTTCTCTGTGTTGTCTGGTGATCCTGACTTATCTTTATACTAAATGCTGAAGAATTTCTGTGACTTTAACAAAAAAAAATCCTTAGGAACATGGAACCACCAGCTTCCTAGAAATGGAGTGAAGGGAAAGCTACAAGTACCGCCCCCCCAAAAAATACTCAATTAAAATAAAGATACTCAAAAAAATGTAATCAAGTAAATGTACTTTGTTACTTTCCACCACTGTTTGTAAAGGGCACAACCAGCAGTTACTCAAACAGAACTTCCTACCTGATCTGTGGAGCCACTCCCACCATGGACCTCCTGAGGGCTCCGTTGATTGATGATTGCTCCTGTTCTCTCTGTTCTCAAACAAACCTCTGAGGCTGAATCACACAAAGGTGAGTTTGATTTACTAATCAGGGTTGGCCAGTTGGTTGCTCTATCGCAGGTGTCTACAACTTTAAAATCCAAAGAGCCATCTTACTAAGAGTCCAGCAAAATAAAAGTCATGTAGGTAATTCATTAAACACTTCCTGTACTTTGGTTGAATATATGCTCTAGGTCATCTGCTGCAGTTTTAAAACAACAGTTTATATATTTAGGTTATGGAATAAGAAAAACAGAAAAGTGTTCATAGACTTAAGACTCAGACAACTTTTATTTTCATTTTTTATAGTTTATATAAAACAAAATTTAGTTTTGTACAGCTTCCACAAAATTTCAATTCTGTAAAGTGCAGCAGGAATCCTGGATTTTCTTCAATAGAATATAATTTGTGGGAAATTAAATGAAAAAACAAGACGACTTACAAACAAGACTAGTAAGAAAAATATTTTTATTAACCTGAAGCATTATTATTAGTTCTTCATTCTAATTAAGAGCCACAGTAGTGAGTCAGAGGAGCTGCATGTCGTAGAGCCCTGCTCTAACATCACGGTAAAACAGACTGAATGGGTTTGATGCTATATTTTATGTTTGCAAAATTCTTCCCACAAAAGTACATTTATATTTTTGACAAACTGTGAGGGGGGAAAATATCAATGGTAATTCATTTTTTAAGGCATTATTGCCTGTTATTTTTTTTTCTCTGATGTCAACAATTTACTCAGAAAACTCATCTAGTCAATTAGTGGGAATATAAAGATTAAAAGCTGATATAAAGTGTCTAAACCTGTCTCTAACATTGTGTGAGACACTATTAGTAATTATGATAGTTACAAACTTCATAAACAATAGTCTAATAACCAAGAGAAGGTATAGATTAATGTCTATTTGCTTCTGAGATCCTCAAATATCGAGAAATATAAAATTAAAAAAACTCAATTTCAGTAACAATGAGGTTTTATTTCAATGACTTATGCATGAAAGTGTTACAGGATCTTTCTAATCTTCTAGGATATTTTCTCAGATCAGACTTTTCTGCTTCATTCTTTTAGCATTTTAGCTTCATTTTCTGGCTCTGTTTGGCTGTTAGATCCTTGTGGTGGGAAATATCAGCTGAGCTTCTCTCATCGACATCTGTGATTGCAGATGATAAGGTTGGGCCTGCTTTTTAGGGCTTAGTCCTGTTTCTCTCCTAGACATACCAGTAGCTATTTGCTAAACTTTTGCTGTGACTAACTGAATGTGCCCTTCTGACAGGTTAAACTATACAGATCAACAAGCTTCATAGTCAGAGGCAGTTTTAGATCTTATTTACCAGGAAGTGGGGCAGCAAAGAACTAAAGAATAAAACACATGTTAAAAAATAAATATAATAGGACAAAGGTGCTTGATTGGCAAATTAAGTGAGCTACAAAGCCAAGGTTGTAGATCACTGATCTATCTTAGAACTGCTGAAGCTTAAGGATGACTCTTAATGCTTAATGATGAATTGTAAAGGTCATTGGAGCAGAGACTGAAACATCCTCCTTTGATCCCTTTTGACAACAAAACTGGACTCATCTGCTTGACTTTCTTTCCTAGACAGATCCTATGGACCCAGTTTACAGATTACAGTGTTTCTTTGTTGCTCTTGTATTTCTATTTCTATCTCCTTAAACCTCCACTCCTGTTAAAAGTAGCAATATCAGATATTTTTATATTCGGCAAAAAAAAATCTGACTTTTTTTGACCGGCATCTAAAATCTCAGATATTTTCATGGTGATAGAAACACTCTGCCTCTGTTTAACGTTTCTGTAACTCATTAGTTAATTTAAAATGGGTCAGTTGGTTTCATACATTTTGTTGTTGACTTTTGTTCCCTTTAGTGATATTACTTCATCGAGCCTTTCCAACATTCTACAATAGGCTTTGCGCTAATCGCATCGGGTCAATATCAGTTTGGTATTGGGGCACCCCTAGTTTAAAGGGAGATTTTTCTCTCCACTCTCACTGCATGCATGCTTGGTGTGAGGGATTGCTGTAGAGTCAAAGACACAATGCAAGCAGATATCTATTGTCCCTGCATCCTCCTAGGAATGGATGTCATCAGCTGGTTTTCCTTCAATAGAAAACTTTTTCCAATGATCTGAGATGACGTGTTATGAATTGGAGCTATACAAGTAAAGCGAGCAGAATTAAATTCATTCAGGTAGCAATGCTGCTTTTTGAGTGTCGAATACCATCCTGTTCCTGTGTGGCTAACAGTTTTTTATTACATGTTTTCCTTTGAGCAGCTTTGAAACCTTTATTTGTAACTATTGTTGCTGCTGGACTGCTTTCTTAAATGTCCTTGGTGTTCAGCTGAAACAAGCTGTTCTTCTGGATTTATATTTTATTTTATTTTTTAAATGAACTATAAGTTTCTCTGAATGCCAAATATGCTGTTTATGAGCATGAATCCAGATGTTTCCTGACTATAAACTTCTATCTGGATCTCTGAGCTGAAATATGGAAAAAAAATCTTTCAGGCTTACATTTTGTCTATCAGTTGTGTTTTTTGTTCCTCCTTCAAAAGGTACTTCTCCATTTTTATTGAAAACATTAAAATAAAAATAAAAAAGACCTATTTAGGGTCTTATCTGCCCTGTGCTGGTTGGACAGTGTAACAAATTACAGCTGTTTTGTGTTTTTACCTACTCATACAGTAACAGCATTTTTTTTAAACTTAAAATATCAAGTGTGCTTTACAACCAGATTGCATTCCTTAACGTTTTGGTTGCCTTTTTATAAAATTTATATTTGTTTAATGATTTACACACAGGACCTCAGCCTGGTTTAGCTGGCCTGATGCTTTTTCATGATGTGGTTTATTTCCTTATGTGTTCTTTAAAGTAACTGTGTGTTTACCTCAAGAGTAAACTGTGCGGTCACCTTTTGTGGAGAATGAGGTCCTTTGGATTGTGCAGGCTTATGGTGCTGACTGTGTTAGCCTCTGCTATCAAAGCACAGAGCAGGAAGGTAAGAGGCTGAAAAGGCTGGTTTAGGAGGCCCAGTTCTGTCCTTGGCTGCCCATTGGACTCTTTGAAGGTGGTGAGAGGATGATGGTAGCCAAGCTCACATCCTTCATGGACTACTGCTCTCGCCCACTGCAGCAGACTCTAGAGGAGCTGGGCAGCCCTGTCAGCAGCCAGCTGAGATAGCTTTATAACAGGAAGGAGAGCTACGGCAGATTTTTTCATCCCTACTAGTGTCTGACTGTTCAAAATAACCTTGAAACTATCTCTCGTTTTGCACACTTGTTATTTTTTTGGTAGCGTATTCTTTCACTATCTGCAGCCCACATGCGTGTTACTAAGAGCTGCTTTAATAAGCAAACTTCTCCTTTGTGAGATTGATAAAGTTTATCATATATTATCTTTTTTTAAACACGGAGAGGCTCACATCTACAGAACTACCCACGTGTGCAGGAAATGTTATAGCACTGTTTACAGTGTAGCTTATCATTGTTGAAGATTCATTTCTTTTTCTGCTACATCTGTTCATTTCTTTATCTGTTCACTTTTTGTTTAAGTGAGCCAAATGCTGCTGGTTCATCAGCTGAATGGAAAAGATGGCAAAAGGCCTAAGATAGAAGGTGAGATCGTCCTCTGCAATGTCTGCTTATATCATCGATATGTAGAAATTACTGGAATAAATTTGATTAATGTTTGAACGTCTTTCCTTCTTTGTGTGCACCATCAGAGAAACATCCCTTCTCTGATTGAACCAGGGGTGATCAGTGATGATCAAACACCACCATCAGGGTCTGAGTGAATTACTGACCGTAATGAAGCAGTTTGGGCTCCTCGGAGTCCTTTTTTATATAAATTAAGGTAGAAACAGAATAGAAAAACAGGATGTTTTCATTTAAATATTGTCTTTTCATCTTTGATTGGAGAATCTCCTTGAATGTCTGCTTTTTTTCTGGACATCCAGTATGAACTGACAGTAACTTCCAATGATAAAGACCTATAAGTGATTAATCCTTGTGAGGTGGTTGGTTGCCTCCAATGTTCTGTGTGTCCTGAACACAACCAAAACACAAACATACTATAAGCTGATTGTAGGCAGTGTTTGCTGACCTGCTGTAGCCTTGCTGCTCCTCCAAGGTTTTAGAGAATTTAGTTGCATTGTGCAAAAATCTTTCCTCCACCATCTATCTATCTTTTCTTTCTTTGGTAATTTAACCTGCTCATCTTTCTTTCTATATTTTAGTTATATCTGCAACTATGTCTTAGTTGCATTAGGTATAATCTGACTGATGTGAATTTATACCAACTGGAACTGTGTTTAATGAATGATATCTGAAGGCAATCTATTGCATTGGATTTATGTGTATCAGAGTAGAATAAGTTAGATTTTGATTTTTTTGTCTTACAATGGTTAAGAAAAAAAAAAGAGTTTTCCTAGTAGAGAATGTTTGTTCCTTCATCTGAAGGACTTTCTCATTTCAAAGCTAGTTGGGAAGCAGTTCAACGCTTTGAAGCTGGTTCTGCTGTTCTGCAACAACAACAAAAAATCTTTTCATTTGTTATCAAAACTATCCTTTTCTGTCCAAATAAGAAAACGTTTTTGTCCCCTATCTAGGAGGCTAAATAAAAGTTACTAAATCATTTTTTTGTTTGTCCGGTTTGTTAGATTTATTTTATTTTTCTACATTTACAGTTTTATTCCAACAAAGATTTAAGGTGTTGCACTTTCACATTTTCATCACAGTTTTAGGGCTCCATCTACTGTTTTATGGCCGATATCCACAAAACATTTTTAAATCCCAAATATAATTTGAATCATTACAGACCTGTTCTTGATAGAAGTTGTTGATAGAAGGATCACAATAAACCTTAAATGTTGTTTTTTTTTATGTATTAAAAAGGGGAAGGATCCTGCCTCCCCCTGGTAAACTAACTGCTGATAATTTGATACAAGTACCAGTGTCTCTTAAAAGCTAATTATCTTGTGACTAAATAAAAAGACAGAGAAATGTGTGTCACTTGTATTTTTTTTTAATATTTTTTTGCTTGTTAAAGTGTAAAATAATCTAAAAAAGAGAAAGTCTGAATTTGTTTTTTCAAAGAGAATAAGATATCCCCAGTAATATAAGCACAGTTTCAAAGTCACAACAGCGCATCTCATTACGAACAGTTTTTCCCCATCTTTTTTAAACCAGTCATGTATCTTTTAGAATCACCAACATTATTTCAATTCAATTCAGTTTATTTCTATAGCGCCAAATTCACAACACATGTCATCTCAAGGCACTTTCCAGTTCACCAGATCATACAGTCAAATTGATACAAAGTTTTCTGTCTAAGGAAAACCAGTTGATTGCATCGACTCATTGACTCAAATACAATCCCTCACACTAAGCATGCTTGTAGCGACGGTGGAGAGGAAAAACTCCCTTTTAACAGGAAGAAACCTCCAGCAGAACCAGGCTCAGTGTGAGCGGCCATCTGCCGAGGCCGACTGGGGTTCAAGGAGACAGAAGCAGAGATACAGGTGCTGGTCATAAAATTAGAATATCATGAAAAAGTAGATTGATTTCAGTAATTCCATTTAAAAAGTAAAACTTGTATATTATATTCATACATTACATACAAACTCATATATTTCAGATGTTTATTTTGTTTAATTTTGATGATTACAAATGACAACAAATGAAAATCTCAAATTCATCATATCAGAAAATTAGAATATTACTGAAGACCAATAAAAACAAAGGATTTATAGAAATGTTGGCCAACTGAAAAGCATGAACATGAAAAGTATGAGCATGTACAGCACTCAGTATTTAGTTGGGCCTCCTTTGGCCTGTATTACTGCAGCAATGCGGCGTGGCATGGAGTCGATCAGTCTGTGGCACTGCTCAGGTGTTATGATAGCCCAGGTTGCTCTAATAGTGGCTTTTAGCTCTTCTGAATTGTTGGGTCTGGTGTATTGCATCTTCTTCTTCACAATACCCCATAGATTTTCTATGGGGTTAAGGTCAGGAGAGTTTGCTGGCCAATTAAGAACAGGGATACCATGGTCCTTCAACCAGGTACTGGTAGCTTTGGCACTGTGTGCAGGTGCCAAGTCCTGTTGGAAAATGAAATCTGCATCTCCAAAAAGTTGGTCAGCTGCAGGAAGCATGAAGTGCTCTAAAACTTCCTGGTATGTGGCTGCGTTGACCCTGGACCTCAGAAAACACAATGGACCAACACCAGCAGATGACATGGCACCCCAAACCATCACTGACTGTGGAAACTTTACACTGGACTTCAAGCAACGTGGATGAAGTGCCTCTCTTCTTTTCCTCCAGACTCTGGGACCTTGATTTCCAAAGGAAATGCAAAATTTACTTTCATCAGAGAACATGACTTTGGACCACTCACCAGCAGTCCAGTCCTGTTTCTCTTTAGCCCAGGCAAGACGCTTCTGACGCTGTCTGTGGTTCAAGAGTGGCTTGACACAAGGAATGCGACAGCAGAAACCCATGTCTTTCATACGTCTGTGTGTGGTGGTTCTTGAAGCACTCACTCCAGCTGCAGTCCACTCTTTGTGAATCTCCCCCACATTTTTGAAGGGGTTTTGTTTCACAATCCTCTCCAGGGTGCGGTTATCTCTCTTGCTTGTACACTTTTTTCGACCACATCTTTTCCTTCCCTTCGCCTCTCTATTAATGTGCTTGGACACTGAGCTCTGTGAACAGCCAGCCTCTTTAGCGATGACCTTTTGTGTCTTGCCCTCCTTGTGCAAGGTGTCGATGGTCGTCTTTTGGACAACTGTCAAGTCAGCAGTCTTCCCCATGATTGTGTAGCCTATAGAACTAGACTGAAAGACCATTTAAAGGCTTTTGCAGGTGGTTTGAGTTAATTAGCTGATTAGAGTGTGGCACCAGGGGCCATCAATTTTGAACCTTTTCACAATATTCTAATTTTCTGATATGATGAATTTGAGATTTTCATTTGTTGTCATTTGTAATCATCAAAATTAAACAAAATAAACATCTGAAATATATGAGTTTGTATGTAATGTATGAATATAATATACAAGTTTCACTTTTTAAATGGAATTAATGAAATCAATCTACTTTTTCATGATATTCTAATTTTATGACCAGCACCTGTACAAAAAGCAGCTGTAAAAGGCGGCCCCGTCCAGGAAACACACAGCCAGGCAGACGAGCTCCGAGCCAGCTCCCATGTCAGAGGATGAAGAGAGCACATCCTTATCCACATCCACATATTTATATTACATTTTAAGCTTAGCAGCTACAAATCATTACATTATGATCACTCAGCCTGTTTTACATCCAATTACCACTTGATGGCGCTGTACAGCAAGTAAAGCAGCATAAAGCTGTGATTCCAGAATTGAAGAATTGAATGGAATGCCTCAGAGCTGCTCTAATCTACAATTCTAACAACTTTGTTAAAAAGTAAAATGATATATACCCCATTTACAATTTTCCGTCTTACAGTTTAATACTGAACTGAAAAACCCCTTAACCTCATCATTACTCCCCTTTAGACAATGGGAAAAAATCCAAGCAAAAAAAGGTAATTGGATTATCAATTAAACTTAAAAACCCATCTATATACCTGAATGGTTTGCAAAACCCCAAAAGGAATAAGAACAAAAACATAAATAATACTTCCATAAAAAGAAAACCCTTCATTTAGAGTTACACAGAGAAGCAATGCATGACATCATCTAAGAAGTGCTTGACCGGCCACTCCCATACATCTATCCCTAATTTAGGATCTAAACAAAGGGAAAAACATTGATGAATATACATCGGAAAACACTGAAAGAAATTATTTACCTGAAACAAAAGCAAACATCTAAACAACCAATGATTCAATAGTGTTTAGTTTACTAGTGACAGTGAGATACTGTATAGCTTCATAAAGCATTAAAGATTCTATTTATTTGCTCGACTGATGACTCGAAGCTTCATAATGTCCCATTTTTTCTACAGAAGTTCCACTGCCATGCTTTGAGATGCCTTCTTGGGAGTCAAAATGCATGCTAAAGTGCCATCTGTGGGGCTAAAACACATGCTAAAGTGTCATCTACAGTGGTGAATGTCTGTTATATCTTCCTTTATTTTTTCTTACCACCGCTGTCCTTCTGAAAGTCTGTGCAAGCCACTGCTGAAGTGAAGAATGAATGTAAAAAAAAATTGAGTTATTAAAATGACATGCCTTTTGTTTATGGTAAATTATAATCAGAGATGGCAAAAGTACTCACTTTCCATACTAGAGTAAAAGTACAGATACTTGTGTTAAAAAATACTCTGGTAAAAGTGGAAGTACTGATTAAACTTCTTTACTCAAGTAAAAGTAACAAAGTACAGGCTTGTAAATTTACTTAAAGTATAAAAGTAAAAGTAGAAACCACTTTTTTCATGCTGTTGCCTACATTTTAAATGGATGTCTGCCAATAGGACTAGATCTCCGTTGTGTTCATTTTCAATCATCTCGTCGTCCATGCTACTATGCTAACGCCACCGGCACCAAGCTGCAATGATTTGCCGCCAATGAATACCGCCGAATCTGTTGATTCATCTTGTAGCGGTGCGTCAAATGCAACGTAGATTCCCATCCAATTAGATTGAATTTGGTTTTGATGACGTGAAAAATAATAACGGTAACTCCATTGAAATGATTCAAAACTGAAGTAACGAGCCAATTTTTTAAAATGTAAGGAGTAGAAAGTACAGATATTTGTGTAAAAATGTAAGGCGTAGAAGTAAAAAGTCGCCATAAAAATAAGTAGTAAAGTAAAGTAAAAATATCAGAAAAATCTACTTGAGTACAGTAACAAAGTGTTTGTACTTCGTTACTTCCCATCTCTGATTATAATAAGAAATGATGCCCATACTTAGATTCTAACTGTGGTCCGAATATGATCCTTCTTATCATGGCTGATTTCACTTTCTCTCTGATTATATTGCAAAAAAGGACACTTGAATAAACTGTTACTACAAAAGAAAAGACCAAACAGGACCCCAAAAAAATCTAGTTCCCATATCAATCGTGCGTTACAGCTTGCAAAGCTTGAGTGTTACCCCATGCCCATACTGTAAGAAACTAGCCTGGATTCTTAGATTGACACTGATTTAGCTGTATTGTTTTAAACAGGATATAACGTTTTTTTCGGGACAACTTTGTGTGAATTGTTGGTACACCCCCATGCCAGAAGATGATGCATCATTCCGTGAGATATAGTAGAGGTATTCTTCTCCAATAGGGCAGAAGCAAGGCAATGGTTTGATCCAGATACCTCCTAGTTTCTGTTCCTTGCTCCTATCCCTTCACGTTTCACGGGTTCAGCAGTTAGAGCTCTATCCAGCATAGGAAATGGGCTTTGGACAGCTCTGCTGAATCCAGAGAGCCTTCAGCCTTAGGGGCAGTTTAGACTTCTGCAACCGCACACATCAAATGTCACTTGGGTCTGGTTGCGACCCAGATTTGCTGGTAAGCTTCTGCACCGTCGGCTGGAATTTCTAGGGACGCACAGCAGCTTCCCTGCAAAGCGCAATGGGGAGCCTATTGGAGAACTCACAAGAACTTTGGCGGATGGTCACGAAAACTTCGGCGGCGCCGGCAGGAGTCTTTATCTTCTAAAACAACAATATCACGTCTGCAAGATATCACAGTCACAGAGATGGATCTAGAGTTGCTAGACAACGAATATAATATATATAGTTATATAATTTGTCTGAGGCATCGTACAAGCGGCTGTACTTCCAAACCTCCTCGATTAACCTTTCGTCATAATTGTCCATTGTTCCTCGGTTGTTAAAAATTGGGCATCCCAGCACCGAATCAAGACAGACGACCACAAAGACAGCTGGAAAGGCATACCAGGTGCTTTTCATCTGCACATGTCCGCTTGAGGTCTGCGTGGGTTTGCAACTGTCCGACGCATAGTCAGGATTTTTTTGAGGTGCGCGACGACGGTTGCAGAACCTCTGTGCAGGCGGTGTGACAGATTTGACGGCTGCAGAGGCTATGCGTCGGAGCATAAATTGGCCTTTATGGATGTCATTAAGCGACGGACACACATATGAATATCCCCAGTCCAATCAGGACTAGAGTCTGCAGGAAAAGAACTACAATAACAAAACGTAAACATTTTAACAGAATGGATGAAGCCCTCTGTTAAAAAACCCAGAACAAATGAAGGTGTTTACATTACCATGTGTCACCCAGAGAACATGTGAAGAGGCAATGTAAAAACTTTTTTTTTTTTTTTCTGTGCCTTTAGGTCCTGTCTCACAAAAAAAGTGGGAAACAATAAAGCTCCTGATGGCAGCTAGGAATATCAGGAGGTACCAATGCTAACTGAATTAGTGCTAGGAAGCATACTGCATCTTGGTCTTACCTCCTTCCTTACTGCCAACACTATTTGCATATATTACTTATAATGGCAGCCATGGAGGCCCCTCTTCACTGGCTTAAGTCCCTATTGATTCAGTGTATTCTCATTATCAGTTCGTATAAAATCGTACGAAAAGTTATGCACAGTAATTTTTTACGTTTTTGACGCTTTTTTCGTCATATTTCGTCGTATTTTTACATCTTGCCTCGAGACAAGATATCCTTGCGCATGCGCATCTTATGCACCATTCGATAACATAATATTTGAGATAGAATTAACCCTAACCCTAAGATACAAAACAGCAAGCAACCTAGTGAGAGACATCAAGAAGTGATTATTGCACTGTTTTTCCCAGTTTTACGTCCGTCCGCGGATCTGCTTTTTTCGTCTGTCTGGCTGCGCATGCGCACTGATCTGTTTTTTCGAGGAAAAAACATCAAAAACGTACGAAATACTGTGCATAACTTTTCGTACAATTTCATATGAACTGATAATGAGAATATGTTGATTGATTTGAGGTGTTGGGATTGAGTCATTGAAACAGTTCATCAGGTGTCTTTCTCATCATTTTCTTCTGTTTTACAGAAACATATAGGCTGTGTCTGAACTTCCTCTTTAACCCCTAAATCCCTCAATCATTATATAGAGCGGGGACTATATAGGGGACTTTATGTGAACTCATTTTATTGAGTGTTCAGACAGATAACCACTACTTTTCCCTCCTTGCTGGTCTCGTAACTCCGCCTCCGCGCACACCGCCACAACAAAACCCCATGATGCTTTGCGAGGATAGCTCTCACAAAGCAATCTGGGACGTATCTGCTCATCTACTGACCATGGATGATCACTTTCAAGATGCATTGTGGGAAATCTCGACTCTACTACTTTTTCATGCACTAGACGTTCGGGACCCTCATCTAAAATGTCATAACCATGATATAGTGCCCTATATAGGGATTAGGACAGACAATCAGACACAGCCATAATCTTCTTACCAGGGTCTTTTCCATAATTGGATTTCTAGACACAGGTGTTGAAGCCTTGACACAAAAAAAGGACACATATTTACTTTAAAACAGATGCTGGGGTGGAATCTGTAGCGTAATGCTGCCGCAAACCAGGATATATTTTAAAGCAAAGTTACAACATGATAAAGGCATGATAAATATTTATAAAAAAGATTTGCTATCGTCCTTTAGACAATACTTTTCAACAGTTTTTCGGCCCCTCATCTTCTTTGCAACTGAACTCAATTCCTTATTGGAATTTAAATGTATTTACACTTGTCAACATGGAAGCACAATGCTGAGAGTAAAAATGACTAAAGACTAAACCAGGCCGGATTCATAGGGTTACACAATGAGCTCCTCCAAGCAGAGGCGGCATGTAGGGAAATAACTTAAGCCATTCGTTCCCAGCAGCACTTTGACGGCACATTACATTGTGGACTGAAAAGGTGTGCCACACTAATCTTCACAGGTGGGGAAGCCTTCTGCACAGCTGGAGGAAGTATGTGAAGACATTCCACTGGAATCCATCCAGGGGAAGATTTGAAGCTCCGGGGGGTTCGTTCTCCCCCACCGCTAGGCTAAAGCAAACATTGCATGTGAAGCATGGATACCATTTTTTACTCTGATATTGGGGATAAACAGTCGCTGCAGTGGTCAGTTTTTTCTTTTCTTATCAGTTTAGCTCAACTTAAAGGCCAGAATAGAAGTAAAATTTAGCAGAAAAAATTATTTTATCAAAATATATACAAATAACTTTGATTAATATGCTTTATTGAAGTATTGAACACAGAAGTAAGTGTGAAAATGGTGGGAGGCTCGGAGCGGATGGGCCAAGAATGTGTCCGCTCTAATCCCGTAAACGACAGATGATGTTTTAGTAGATCTCCCCTGGTCCACATGAGCAGCCGCACTTTCCAATGTTCCCACATAATCCCGGAACTAGAGAAGGAGGAGCCGACGGCTGTTTGCTTTGCCGCAGACTTTCACACCGATGAGAGCAACTCAACTAAATAATTGACAACAATGCCAGCAGAGATGGATTCAGGCCCTCCTTGCCCAGTGGGATGTTGAGACATCACATAGAATCAACGGCAGATTGGCAATTCAGGCAGAAAAAAGGATTCACTTCATCCAACGGAAGAACACCGCATGAGAAAAATTTATATTTTCATACTTTGGAAATACATACACATATTAATCTGAAAAACATAAACCGAAATTAAATAGTTTCAATTTTACAGCGTTAAGTACAGCCACTGATCATTAATATTGTATAAACAGTTTATTACCTACAGCACTTAAAATAATTCACATATTAAGATTTTATAACTTTTGCTAAAAGTTTCTAAATTCAAAATTTTTCCTACTTTTTGCCCCGTTTTGAAATCTATCCTTAGTAATTCGGGTTTCTAATGATTTTATATTTTAAACATACTTTGCTTTCTGTGTGAAACATTTAGCAGTTAAATTTCCAGTTAGGCAGATTTGCATCTGAACGTCTCTTAACGTCTACAAAATGTGGAAAATCCTGGGAGCTGCGTGTCAGAGCGCCGAGAGCAACCCAGCGTGTGCTAAACCAGGCAGACAGCTGACTTAACACCTCCCTTCTTGTGTATATGTTCATTCAACAGTGGTCTTATTGTGGCTGACAGAATAGCCTCAGGTCCCTCTGATGAACGTCCACCCAACCCTGGCCCTAAATTTCCTGTAAACACTCCTGCTCTAGTTTTATCCGACCCAAGTTTTTCCCTACTAATTTAAATTTACATAGAAAATAAAACCAGATCTTCTGTTTGGGATTTATCCAACGCAGTAGAAAAGTTTCAGCTAAATGCACAAGATAAAATCCACTATAATTCTCATTGAACCTTTGTGATCAGTTCAAAAATACGTTAAACCTGTTTTTTAGCGTTATATTTGTTTAGAAAACATAAATAAAGGTATTTAACAGAAAAAAAAACATGTCAGATATTCTCCAGCAAATAGGCATAAAAAGCATTAGAGCATTCATGTTTTAAATGGTAAAAGGAATGGAAATCTCTTACCATGGTTGTTTTAATGATGATAGGTCTCTTTTTTAAACATGACTCCAGCTGTTGTTGTAACAAGGATTTTTCCACTTGAAACTTTTAAAGTTTTAAATATATCAGAAAAGTCTAAATCTGCTCAACCAGACAAGTTGTGGTAAGTGAATAACCTAGTTTAAGGCTCTCCTCTGACGTCTTTTAAGAATATTTTAGATGGTTCTATACTTTAAAATGGAAATATCTCTTTGTTCATATTGCATTAAAATATATGACCTGTTAGATTTCACTACAGGCCCATAAACAAAATGATTGTCCTACAACTTCTTATCAAACCTCACTCTGCTTTTCAGAAAGGTCAGAGTACTACATCAACCTTAAATGTAATAAAACAAATTTATTGAGTCTCTAGATAACAGGCGGTGCCATTCAACCCTTTTGATTGAGCTTACGTAGAAACTTATCAATATCAGGCTCTCAGAACGTGCAGCTGGGAGGTTTAAATGACATCCTGAGCTATCTCTATAGTTCTGCTGCTATAGGCTTAGACTGCTGGAGGACATAGGGACCCCTTTTTCATCATTCTGCTTCATTCTATCTCTATTCTCCCACTCTGCAGAATCTGTTAGTTCAATCTCTAACGTTCTGCTCTCTCTGCTTTTTCTCATAGTAGCTTCATCTGGTCTGTTCCTGTTTGGCTGTGACTCCATCCTGGAGAGAAATATCAGCTGTGCTGCTGCCATCAACACCTTTGTTTCTAGATGTTGGAGCTTGGCCTGTTTTCCAGTGTAGTCCTGTTTCTCTGACTGTGACTAACTGGATGTGCTCTCTTCATCCTCTGACATGGGAGCTGGCTCGGAGCTCGTCTGCCTGGCTGTGTGTTTCCTGGACGGGGCCGCCTGTGGAGCTGGTTGACAGTTGCCTTTTGTATCTATACTTCTTTTTCTATGTCTGCTTCTGTCTCCTTGAACCCCAGTGGGCCTCAGCAGATGGCCGCTCACACTGAGCCTGGTTCTGCTGGAGGTTTCTTCCTGTTAAAAGGGAGTTTTTCCTCTCCACTGTCGCTACAAGCATGCTTAGTGTGAGGGATTGCTGAAGAGTCAATGAGTCGATGCAATCAGCTGGTTTTCCTTAGAAACTTTGAATCTATTTGACTGTATGATCTGGTGAACTGTAAAGTGCCTTGTGATGACATGTGTTGTGAATTTGGCGCTATAGAAATAAACTAAATTGAATTAAATCTTTACAAGAAAGCTGAGCTAACCGATGACAGCTGTGTGAATGTTGTCAGAGGAGTTCATCAGGGACCAGTTCACACTCTGCTCATATTTATTTTGCATATTGACAAACTTGATGTTTCTACTTTCAACAACCTTTTTATGCTGAAAATATAGCAATTTATTTAGTTTCAGTTGTTCAGCATAGATCCTGTTTTTTTTTCCATTATACATTATAATAAATTTGTATGAAAAAGCTAAACTTGATCAAATTTAGAACTGAAAAGCAAACCAACAGGTTCTTAAAATCAGTTAGTCTTCAAATCTGACTATCAATCTTTTTTTTTCCAGGATGAGGAATATTTATACTTAATCAAATATAATTAAGCCTTAATTAATTAAAGGCCCCTTCATTTATTATCTATGCCTGCTTATCTTTGCAGAGCTGCAGTAAGCAGTAAAAAATGTAGTGCTTTCTGTACAGGTGGCCCATCTAGCACAGCGCAAAAGAGAAGGAATGGAAGCAACTATATGGAAAGAGGAGATCAGAATCAAAAAGTGCAGAGATGGTCCTGGAACAGTCCTTTACTGTGACTCCTTTAAAAGTCCCAAAGCAATGCCTAACGCTCGGGGACTCCAATGAACCAATGAGAGAAGCGATATCTAGAAGCAAAAGAATCCAACAGAGATGTTCCTTAACAATTTGTTGAATATTTTTGGTGAAATGCAAAGACGACAGGTGTGCATCTCATAACATATGGAATAAAACTAATAAAGCTTACAAAAAAGATGAAAACAATACTGGCAGTCAAAAAAGTTGGTTGTAAAAAGATTATCTTTGTTGTACCAACCAATAATAAAAATCTGTTACAAGAATGTCTGGCAATTTATCCTTTACTTAAGCTCATGTCCATTTGAATTATTACAATTAATCATCCAGTCATAAATGCTCAAAATAAATATTTAGGGGGCTTAGTCAAAGTCCAGACTTTTGCATTAAGCTGCTGTGGCAGATTTTAAATGGACCTTTCCAGAATGAAATCCCTCCAATATGGCTGAATCGAAACAAATCGTATAGAGTAAACTATTCCTATCAGGGTAACTAAAAGGTTTGAATGCAGTTGCTGTTGCTAAAAGTGGAACAACTAGTTTAGGAAGTAATTATTTGAAAAATTCATTTTGAATTTATCTTTTGGCTTAAAAAAAACTACAGTTTTATTGATTGAATAGCTTTAGATGGAGAGAGTCTCCGTCTATGTAGATTCACTGACTCAGCTCGGAGCAGGCAAGGACTCGTCCACGCGTAGTCACGCCATTATGCTTATACGTGCGCTCCGTTCCCTTCAGGATCCAACCAAGGCAGCAAACCTGCATTCCGACTCCCGCCTGCGGCGTACACTGTTCACGTCTCTACTCAGCCAGAGAAGCAGAGACCAACTGAGACATGAGGGGGGGTGGTGGGAGTAATGTGGCAAATAAAGTAAGAATCATCCACATAGGGGAGGTCAAGAGAGACACCTGCATACCAGAGGGGCAGACAACTCAAATTTCCACTTCACACACATTCCCTGGAAGGCTTGAGGAGCTCCAGAGGCAGAATGCAGGTGAAGGAGGGGGGGTGAGTACATGCCACTGCCTGCACCTGTGCTAACTGACACCACATGTTGGGACTCAAATGGTTTTCCTAGAAGGCCTTAAGCTCCCTGATCTTACCGTTTAACGCCGCTTCATGAGACGGCAGCTGACTATAGAAAGGCACCGAGAGGGAAAGGAAAAGACAGAAAACGTGGGGAGAAAAGGGCTCATTCGTCCAGGAGAAATGGGAATAGCTTCCTCCTCTCCATGTTCGAACGAGCCTTACTTTCTAGGAGCAGCTGAACACCAGCGGAACAGACAGCTACGTTCCTACTGGAATTTGCTTCCCAGCCACACCTGTAACAAACACACCCCGAGAACCTGGCCTCTCGCATCCCACTGGCTGATCTGCCCCGTGACTGACAGCGGTGAGAACATTTTGGCTCAAGTGCTCAAGAATTGAGGGGCAGGTATGGTGAGTTCTAAGTGGTAACCAATGGCAGAGGAGAGACGTCTGTGAGCCAGGCGGGGCTCCGGTGAAATAAAACTCATCAATGGGGTGTGTCCCCAAAGTTTGTCAGCAGGCGAACAGAGAAGGGCCCGGTGTTGCTGGAACCAGCTTTGTCTGCTTAGAGCGGAGCCAGTCCTTTAAAACGTGGGAACCCGAGGGACTGGCGGAGATGGATACCTCATTGACTCTGAAGAAGGATGGGGCTTGGTGGATAGGGATGGTTGAGTTTGGAAACCTCTGCTTGGACTCTCTTAACTCCTCTCATCTCAGAGACAACAGGAACTCCATGCTGCTATCACAGAGAGTAAACAGATGCTGCTGCTGTTCTGTGGTCACCCACATCTCCTTATCACTTTTCCAGCCCAGCTTTAGGTACTGTACCCGTTGGACGGAGAACTGATAAGGGCATGTGCCTGACATTCCCTTCAGGTCGGTTCTGGAGAGCAGACTTAGCTTGTGGAGACATTTCTGGGCTTATTTACCCCAGATGACGATGAATAAATGGTTAAAATCGTAAATTTGTACGCACTTAAACACTCTATCTCCGTTAACCTTTGTAAAACTTTTCAGAATGATTTAAGTGTTAGTTTGAGTTGAAAGACCTGTTTTTTTTTTTTTACATTTTGAGATATCAAAAGTATTAATGTTTACTACTTCAGTAGAAGTATAAATCCTACTGTTTAAAAACACTTTTATAGAAGTTAGATGATCAACTTATAATATTTACATTTTTAAAACTACTTAAAGTATAAAAATAATGCAGGAAAAACATGTTAAGCAGAGAATCTTAACTGCACCACATTATTAAATCAGCATTTTTGTACAATTCTGGATAACTTCCTTAGACTTCATTTTCTTAGTTTTATAACAATTGGTAATAGTGTCAAATTTAACTTTGCAAACTATTTATTTTGGTATGTGGTGAACAACAAGTTGGGGGAGCACCAAATCCAACCACAAAGAAATACTTAATTGTCTGGATAAAAACAATTATTTTGATGTATTTTTTGTTGTTGATATATATACCAAAAGGCCATCATGAATCTGAGCTTAAATGAAAAAAAAAAAAAAATGTATGAGTCTATTTCTAAAATGTTAAGAAGTCTAAGAAGTTAGAAGTTGTCTAAAAATAATTACTCCAGTAAAGTACAGATAACCAACATTTCTACTTAAGTTGACTAACAAAGTATTAATACTTTGTTAGTCAACTTTGCAAAGCAGAAATTTCCTGTAACAGCCTGACATGATGCAGCATGGCCGACATAAACCGCTAACTGTTTGCTGTGGTGAGTAATTTCGCTGCGTTGTTACATTCTGACTGAGCTCAGCAGTTTTTCATGTGAAGTTTAAAATCTAATCCTGAATTTTATGTTATGATGTAGATCAGGATTCTCATTTAAATAGATGATTTTTTTAAAAACTGGCTTTAAAAAGTGAAACAAAAGTCCTTTTTTTTTTTTTTTTTTTACTTTATTGGTGAGGATATTACAGTGGAAGCGGCTTCATATTGTACGCTCACTTTAGCACCATGTGAGCTTACATAGCATCGTCACACACTGACAGATTTGATCTCGAAGACAAAGAACATCCCAAACATGAACTCAAGCAAAGGTTGAGCTGTTTAATCCTCTTGGTTTCATCTGTTCTTCCTTTCTGCTCTGAGCCCTGCAGCCATTTCCATTCCCAGGATCTCATCTCCTCTGCAGTGCAGCAATCCTCCAAATGCTGTCAGCACAGGTTGGCAGCTACTTTCTTAAACATAACCGGCTTGACTTATGAAACAGGCACAGAGCCGAAAATGAAAACCAATAACTGTCTTTGATGTAGGCTTGTCATTGCTAAATAACATTAAAGAGATTTGAAAGCCTTAACTGTCTTTCGTGGGTTTTTTTTATACATGTTTTAAAGAAACCTAAAGAATTGCATTATGGAATTATCATCGATGAATGGTAAATGCACTACAGCATCTTAATCCTAATTATGTGTGCAGTGGGATGCGTTGATAGCCTGGCGAAGCTGCCTTGGTTTTAGGATAACTACCTCTATGTGAAATGCCAGTTTCCTTATAGGTACCACATTTTTAAAACAGTTTTTTGATGGCTTTGGCAAAACACTAAACCTTCTGAACTTTCATGATTGGAATTAAGTATGGGGGGAATTTTGTTCTATTATTGTTGCAAAAAAAGTTTGTTTTTATGGAAATTTGAGGGGGAAAAAATGCAATCCATAAATAAAAAAACAGAAATCTAAATAAAATGCAATGTAACTTTGCTGTTAGATAACATGTTTTTTGTTGTTGTTATTTTTCTTGAATTACCTCCGCCAAGGAAGTTACGTTTTTTTATGCTTTAGTTTTTGTTTGCTCTTGTCTGTCTGTCTGTCTGTTTGCAGGATAATTTGAGAAGTAATGAATAGATTTCAAGGAAATTTTTAACAAAGATGCATCTCAGTCGAAGGAACAAGCCATGAAAAATGTGGTGATGATCCACATCATTACCCGGATGCAGGAACATTTTAAAATATTCTTTAACACTATTTGGCGGAACAAGCAGTTCCCCTGAAAACCAAAAGCAGTGACTATTGACAGCCTCATCATCTGACTCAAAATAGTCCAGAAGTATTATACTGCAGACAAAAACACCGGAAATGTGAGCCATCCTCGCTCAAAGTCTCAAATCGCTGATAAAAGTAGAAAGCAGAGTAAATGAAGGAGAGAGCAGAACAAACACCAGAGGCTGCAGACAAACTCTGCCTAATTTATAAACTTATAATAGGAATTTGTTATCAGAGGTGTTTCTCATGCAAAGGAACAATTTATTAAGACTTGCTAATGATCCAGATCATGTGTGAGTTCTAGTTGTCGGTGGAAAGTCACAATATGGGGGAAAATGTGCTGCTTGGCGGAGGTTTGTGCTTCTGTTCCTTTTGTAAATTTTATATTTTTCATTTAATTATTTTCAAATTCTATTTTTCAGATTAAGTTTTACATTCAATTAAAAAATATTTAAAAAATCTGAATACACAATTATAGAGAACATTTGAAAGAAAGGAAATTCAAAAGTTATAATCTGAAAAAAATAGAAAACTTTTATTTCTGGGTTGCATTTTTTTCTTCAAACTTCATTTGCAAACCGTGTGCTTTGCTTGCAACAATAATGGAACCAAATTCACTCCATAAGTATGCATCGGGAATTGTGTTTTTACTCTAAAACTTTAGGGGTTTAGGATTTCTTTTAAAGGCAGGTGAGGATTTTTTTTTTTTCGTTAGAGAACTTGAAATGTTTCTTCTGTTCTAATGTTGCAGCGGATCTGACTTTATCACATTCATTGCAATGAATCCCATAAAAGCTGGGATAACATTTTCCCTTCTTAATCCCAACCTCAATCCAAAGCTATACGGACCAAAAGTGAGGAGATATCATCTAATCTTCTAGTTGAAACAAGTCTCTAAAATTTTACTTCCCCAACTAATTAGTGTATTTTTCCTGCAAACCTTTATCTTGTTAATATGAGTATTGACCCAATTTAATGGGACACAAGTGTCCTTTGATTTGGCACTTTTAGTCCTGCTTTGGTGACTTCACTAATCTCATAAATCTGCTCATGTGGAGTAGATTACAACATTGTCCCTCCAGTGTGTGGAATTAGTGGCTGATTTCTGTTCAGCTGCCTTCTTAGTTTTCTTTTTGCAGTTTAAAGCTTTTTGATGAGTCGACATTTCCTGAGATTTATGATTAAACAGGCATTTAAAACGCACAGTTACATTAGTTAGTTTGAATGTTCCAACGACAATAACACGGTACAAAATCTTATGTTTTGGAGTTTTCAGTCAATGTAACAGAGATTTAGATAACAGAGTTTAAGAATGAGTGTTTTGTAGTGATAAAGGAATAATATGGATTAGTTTTGAAGTGCCTCCTGTTTAGCTGGACGATCAGTGGAAGTTTTATTTACCATATCCTCCACAGAAAAACAGTCTTATCTCATTTTACAGAGTTTTATAAAGTCCAGGGCCGGCCACAAGCATTAGCAAAGTAATTGAGTGCTTAGGGCCCCAGGGCAACTAGGGGCCCTAAGAACAAATAATTGGGGCGGGTTTAATGATTTCTATGTAAATATAGCAACAAAATTTAGATGTATTTTTACATCAAAATAATTACTTATTCACAATGCATATATATAGAGGACTGTGAAAAAAATCAATGCAAGATCTGCAATGAGTTTGTTTTTTGATCATTGGACTGTCCATTGTAGCAACAGATGTGATTGGCCCCAAAATATTTTTTTAGAGCCCCATGAGGCTTGGATCGGCCCTGGTTTCAGTGTGTTTTGTTATTTAAAGAAATAATAGGAAAAGAAGAGGGCTGATGAATTTTGCTGTACCAGATAAAAGTTGATTTTGCTTTAGTTGTGTATTTTTGTCCCTTTTGATACAAAACTATATAAAACTACTCTACATAAAACAACTACAGTGAACCTGAGATTTAGACGTCATAACTCGTAAATGCTTTAAAAGGATTAGTAAAAATCCCCAATATCTCCAGAAAGAGACGTTTGGGTTTTTTTTAAAGGGAATTTAGTTTCGTTGTTTTTCTGGGGAGTTTTTTTGTAAGAGCAAAATTTCAAAAGTTAGGATACGCCTGGAATGATTGCTTTAACTGCTTTAACTAGCATCTCATTTGCTGCAGTGGAATGAAACAGAACCAAAACCCATTCTGCATCCTGTTGTACATCTGGGTTCCGACATCCCACCGTGTTTTCACTATTATATTCACTCTTACACCAAAAAAAACATGTTGAACACATTTTGTTCATGGTATCAAAATAAAGCTTAGCACCTCTTTATATCAGGCAAGACTTCCCTGGAATAAAGTAAAAATAGTGCAAATAATTGTGCTGAAAGCATCTAAGTGATCCAATATAAATGCTTGTAAAAACATCTTAATAAAATGCTTTTCAGTGATTGCAAAAGTGATAATGAATTAAAAGAGCTCTTCCATGTTAAAGGGTGCTACCATCTCCGCTGGTAGGAGGCAGCGAACACGTTTAGGAAAGACCGACCATAGAGGCGCTGAGCTCCCACAGCCTCTTGGCGGCGGCGTCATCCAGAGCTGGAGCCGCTGGCTGTTTGCGAGCGCAGTCGCTGCACAGGAGAACAAATTAAAGAGGAGAACGATGTCAAAATGCTGCAACTACAATGATACGCTGGGAGGTTAAAGTTGGAACCACCATTTCACATAAAAATTAGGGATGGAACGGTTTATGAAAACCGTCCGAAACGTTCGGTTCGGTTCACGTGTGTTTCGTTCGGTTCATGCGCTGCTCCTTTTTCTCATAGGCGAAGCGTTTACACTCCAGAGCAGAAGGTGGCAGTACTGCGACCAAAGCCAACCACCAGTAGTTAATAGGGGTGTAAATCACATCCATCATGGCGATTTGATTCAGTATCGATTTCCTGACCCAACGGTTCGATTATTTTCCATACGCAAGAATACACCACAATACGATTAATCGATTAAATTTTTTTTAGACCTTACAGGCTAAACAAAGTTTCAAGTTTGAAATAAATCAATGAAAGCTGTAATATCGTTTTGCCTTGCTTTTTTTTTTTTTTTTTTTTTTTTTTTTTAGAAACAACAGCAAATAACACAAGTAGAAAAGTTGCATCAAAAATTACTGCAAAAATACTGCACATTGTTTCTATGACCAAAATTGCGGAAAACAACTCATGAAGTTTGACCCGCTAGCAGAGCGAGGTGCGCGAGAACGCTGGGAGCCTTTTCCCACCTGGATCTCCGCTCTTTTTGGCCCTCATGTCCCTCCGTCGTCGGACTAAACTCGCCCCCACTTCCTCTCCTCCTCGGCCGTCTCTAGACCCACAGCGTGTAGCTCAGACCACGCTTCAATATTGAGCATAATTTAAAAATGTCTGCATCAAGCTCACTGCAACACACTGCTGCAGGAGTATAACCAGGAAGCGAGGTAGGAGGGCAAAATAGGTTTAGCACCACCGCAGCACGGGAGGGAGAATTACGCCCAGGAGCAAATGGATAGAAATAAACCGGAGGAAAAAAAAAACTTGAATCGATACTCTTGCGGACGTGTCGATGCATCGGATCGTCGGCTGTTGGATCGATGCATCGATACAAAACGATTATTATTCACACCCCTAGTAGTAAACAAGAAGAAGAAGTGAAGCAGCGTAGCCGGGCGTAGCAGATGTGTAACAATAAACATATACCACGAAACCGTGAACCGAACCGAACCGTGGATTTTGTGAACCGTTCCACCCCTAATAAAAATGCAGCGCATCTAAAAGTTGCCGTTATCACCGCACACATTCACTTGCCTGTAATAGAGGCCGCTCTCGTTTGCCAGACTCTCCTCCACGGCGCAGTAGATGGTGGTTTGCGCTCCCTCCCACGGACTCTTGACAATCATCATTGCCACAGAGGCTAACATCTTCTTCCACCAAGCCCACTGGGGAAACAGGTGGCGCACTAACTCAGTGCGAATGAAACCAGGGTGAAGGCTGTACACTGTAACTCCAGTGCCTAAAGGAAGAACCCATCGTTATAAATGTTAACATCAACATGTGGAACAATTAGTTTACTTGGAAGTGAGGACATATGTTCACCTTGCAGTCTTGCAGCCAGTTCCCTGGCGAAGAGAATGTTTGCCAGCTTGCTTTGTCGATAGCTCACCAAATTATCATAGTTTCGGTCCAGGTTAATGTCATCAAAGTGTATGCTACCTGCAGGAAAATCATATTCTAGAATCCATAAACGGTAACAAACCTGGAATATATTTTGTGAAATGTGGAAAAAAACAACCTGTCACATGAGCGACGCTTGAAACGACGACAACCCGGCTTGGAGCCGACTTCTTCAGCAGGTCCAGGAGACAGTTGGTAAGAAGAAAAGGTCCGAGGTGGTTGACCCCGAACTGCATTTCAAAACCATCCTCTGTCTTCCACTTAGGACACATCATAATACCTTAGTGGGAAGGAAAATGGAATTAAATCAATGCAATAACCAGCAGATTTAAAACAGTTAACTGAGTTGTTGCAACAGAAAACAAAGTTTGAAGTTGTGCCACAGACCTGCATTGTTAATAAGGACGTCGAGGCGTTTCTCGTTCTCCTGGACGTATTTGGCCAGCTCCCTGACAGACTTCAGCGAAGCGAGGTCCAGTTTTTTCACCACAATGTTACCGTTCCCAGTCTTTTGTCGAATCTCATCTGCGGCAGTGTAGGCTTTGGGAATGTCTCTGCAGGCCATGATCACCCTGGCACCTTGATGGTTAACAGTGAGATATTCCAATAATTCTGGCTACAAAGAACCCAATTTCAGCTGTTCTCAGCTAAATTACTCAAAGCCGGCCTCTGCAGAACTTGTAAACATTACTTTAAGGTGGATTAAAACAGAAAAGGATTTAAAAGTTGCTGAATATTTGCTCCATACGCTCAGTTACAGACTAGCTGATGATGACAATGGCAACATGTGTTCATTTTATGCAGCTTTGTTATGCAGTGAATTAGCTTCATTACTGTTGTAAGAAAAGAGTAGATTTTGTAAGTGAATTTATAATCATCTTAAATCTAGAAATTATACCTTGAAAAACCTTTTAATAAAAAAAGGACTTAAATTTTTAATATATTTTTTTTTATAAATGTTTTTTTCTAATATATATATATATATATATATATATATATATATATATATTTCATTTTTCATGTTTTTTGAGTGCTGAAACATTTTATGTTTTTAATATTCTTTACTCAATTATTAGTTTTTGGAGGTTAAATTGCTGTGGTTTAGAAAAAGTTTTGTAAATTGCATTTATTCATCCGATTCTCTTCACCTCTGGGGGCGGGATTTCCTCTGGAGTAAGGAGCGAAGACGCATTTCTATTGGTCTGCAGGGACAATGACAACAGCATTTCTATCGCTCAACAGTGAGCGCACGTATTGGCTTGAAGTGAAGAGAATGTGATCTGCAAACGACATTTGAAAAGAACCCGATTGTACAACATAAGAAGACAGTGTCTTGCCCATTAACAAAATAAAATAAATTATAAAGAATCCAAAAGAATTAAATTAGCTCTAGTTCTCGGTGGTAAGTCACAATATGGGGGAAAATGTGCTGCTTCTGTTCCTTTTATTTTTCCCCACATTTGATTTTTGCAAATTTAGTATTTTTCTATTTAACTATTTTCAAATTCTATTTTTCAGATTGAGTTTTACATTAAATTAAAAAATATTTAATGCACAATTATAGAGAATATTTAAAAGACAGGAAATTGAAAAGTTATAATCTGAAAAAAAAATTGAAAACTTTTATTTCTGGGTTGCATTTTTTTCTTCAAACTTCATTTGCAAACCGTGTGCTTTGCTTGCAACAATAATGGAACCAAATTCACTCCATAAGTATGCATCGGGAATTGTGTTTTTACTCTAAAACTTTAGGGGTTTAGGATTTCTTTTAAAGGCAGGTGAGGATTTTTTTTTTTTCGTTAGAGAACTTGAAATGTTTCTTCTGTTCTAATGTTGCAGCGGATCTGACTTTATCACATTCATTGCAATGAATCCCATAAAAGCTGGGATAACATTTTCCCTTCTTAATCCCAACCTCAATCCAAATCTATACGGACCAAAAGTGAGGAGATATCATCTAATCTTCTAGTTAAAACAAGTCTCTAAAATTTTACTTCCCCAACTAATTAGTGTATTTATAATCAACTTCAATCTAGAAATTATACCTTGAAAAACCTTTTAATAAAAAAAGGACTTTAATTTTATTTTTTAAATATAAATGTTTTATTTTTTGTATATATTTCATTTTTCATGTTTTTTGAGAATTGAAACATTTTATGTTTTTAATATTCTTTACTCAATTATTAGTTTTTGGAAGTTAAATTGCTGTGGTTTAGAAAAAGTATTAATAAGACAGTGTCTTGCCCATTAACAAAATAAAATGTATTATAAAGAATCCAAAAGAATTAAATCATAATAATCTAATTAAAATAAATCTAATCGGGGGAAAAAGTTTAAACTATTAAAATCGGTTTTTTTAACATAAGACCTCTTTCCTCAAAAAGTCAGCTAGTTAATGACTTGATTTGTGATAATCTGAACAACTAAAATGTGAATCTGAACCGGGTTTAAACTGCTTTGATCCAGTTAAACTTTCAGAGTTAGTAAAATTATTGTCTTCATCTAAGCCTTCAACTTGTATGTTAGATCCAGTTCCAACCAGGTTATTTAAGGAGGTATTCCCTTTGATCTCCTCCTCCATTTTAGATGTGATTAATCTATCTCTGTTACAGGGATATGTACCTAAAGCTTTTAAGGTTGCTGTAATTAAACCTCTGCTTAAGAAACCGTCTCTTGACCCAGATGACTTGGTCAATTATAGACCTATATCCAATCTTCCTTTCTTATTTAAAATTCTTGAGAAAGTAGTTGCCAAACAAGTTTGCGATCACTTCCACCATAATGAACTTTTTGAAGAGTTTCAGTGTGGCTTTAGAGCTCATCATAGCACTGAAACAGCTCTGGTGAAAGTCACTAATGATATTCTCATGGCCTCAGATAATGGACTTGTATCTGTGCTCGTCCTGTTGGATCTCAGTGCTGCATTTGATACAGTTGACCATAATATTCTTTTAGAAAGACTTGAATATTTTGTTGGAATTAAAGGAACAGCACTAGACTGGTTTAAATCTGATCTATCTGATCGAATTCAGTTTGTTCATGTTAATGATAAGCTATCTTAGAGCTCGTCTGCCTGGCTGTGTGTTTCCTGGACGGGGCCGCCTGTGGAGCTGGTTGACAGTTGCCTTTTGTATCTATGCTTCTTTTTCTATGTCTGCTTCTGTCTCCTTGAACCCCAGTGGGCCTCAGCAGATGGCCGCTCACACTGAGCCTGGTTCTGCTGGAGGTTTCTTCCTGTTCAAAGGGAGTTTTTCCTCTCCACTGTCGCTACAAGCATGCTTAGTGTGAGGGATTGCTGAAGAGTCAATGAGTCGATGCAATCAGCTGGTTTTCCTTAGATAGAAAACTTTGAATCAATCTGACTGGATGATCTGGTTGAACTGTAAAGTGCCTTGAGATGACATGTGTTGTAAATTGGCGTTATATGAATTGAATTGAAGATTTGAAAATCTGTAATGAAAATAATTTGAAAAAATGAAATAAAATATAAGAAAAAAATATTTTAAAGAATAAAATCTGTGACAACAGCAAAGTTACATTTTTCAATTATTAAGTTTAATGTCTGGATTGTATTTTTTTTTTTTTTGAAGAATTTCCCTTTACAAAATATCAACACATACAACTTCATTTTCAACATAATAGAACAATATTTAATCCATTCCTTCCTTTTATATCAGACTGCCATTTGACTGTTAATTGTATTTTCTCAGTGTGCGTTTTTACAGGACTGTCATTGGATGTTTACCTCATTCAACCTTCATTTCCAGTGTAAATAGTCCATCTGTGTAAACAGTTATCCAATCCAGATGTGACTTTGGTAAAAGGTTGATTAATCTATGATGGGACTGCAGTTGTGAAAATTGTGGCAGAGGTCCCGTTTTGTTCTTAGACTTGCTGTTAGGCTGGATTAAAGTAATCGGAGCTTCTTCTAAATCAAGCGTCCAGGTAAGATATTAACCACCTTTGACCTTTGCATAGACTATCCATTCAAAACCTCTGAGCCTTTTAGTAAAGCCAGCTCAAATTAACATATTTTCTAGTTGTTTTTGTTGTTAAATTAAATAAATAAATGGGGAACCGTAACTCCTCTCTCCAGTGGATGAAGGTCTCACCTCTCTGAGCCATATCCATGGCTGTCATCTTCCCAATGCCAGTGTTAGCTCCGGTAATCAGCACTGTTTTCCCATCCAGCCTGGCCTTGCTCCGACACACCCCTCCTGCCATCCATCTTCTCAAACCGAGAATCCCTATTCCTAATGGAGGGAAAGAACACGTTAACTTCCTGAGCTATCTCTATAGTTCTGCTGCTATAGGCTTAGACTGCTGGAGGACGTAGGGACCCCTTTTTCATCATTCTGCTTCATTCTATCTCTATTCTCCCACTCTGCAGAATCTGTTAGTTCAATCTCTAACGTTCTGCTCTCTCTGCTTTTTCTCATAGTAGCTTCATCTGGTCTGTTCCTGTTTGGCTGTGACTCCATCCTGGAGAGAAATATCAGCTGTGCTGCTGCCATCAACACCTTTGTTTCTAGATGTTGGAGCTTGGCCTGTTTTTCAGTGTAGTCCTGTTTCTCTGACTGTGACTAACTACAGGTGCTGGTCATAAAATTAGAATATCATGAAAAAGTAGATTGATTTCAGTAATTCCATTTAAAAAGTGAAACTTGTATATTATATTCATACATTACATACAAACTCATATATTTCAGATGTTTATTTTGTTTAATTTTGATGATTACAAATGACAACAAATGAAAATCTCAAATTCATCATATCAGAAAATTAGAATATTGTGAAAAGGTTCAAAATTGATGGCCCCTGGTGCCACACTCTAATCAGCTAATTAACTCAAACCACCTGCAAAAGCCTTTAAATGGTCTTTCAGTCTAGTTCTATAGGCTACACAATCATGGGGAAGACTGCTGACTTGACAGTTGTCCAAAAGACGACCATCGACACCTTGCACAAGGAGGGCAAGACACAAAAGGTCATCGCTAAAGAGGCTGGCTGTTCACAGAGCTCAGTGTCCAAGCACATTAATAGAGCGGCGAAGGGAAGGAAAAGATGTGGTCGAAAAAAGTGTACAAGCAAGAGAGATAACCGCACCCTGGAGAGGATTGTGAAACAAAACCCATTCAAAAATGTGGGGGAGATTCACAAAGAGTGGACTGCAGCTGGAGTGAGTGCTTCAAGAACCACCACACACAGACGTATGAAAGACATGGGTTTCTGCTGTCGCATTCCTTGTGTCAAGCCACTCTTGAACCACAGACAGCGTCAGAAGCGTCTTGCCTGGGCTAAAGAGAAACAGGACTGGACTGCTGGTGAGTGGTCCAAAGTCATGTTCTCTGATGAAAGTAAATTTTGCATTTCCTTTGGAAATCAAGGTCCCAGAGTCTGGAGGAAAAGAAGAGAGGCACTTCATCCACGTTGCTTGAAGTCCAGTGTAAAGTTTCCACAGTCAGTGATGGTTTGGGGTGCCATGTCATCTGCTGGTGTTGGTCCATTGTGTTTTCTGAGGTCCAGGGTCAACGCAGCCACATACCAGGAAGTTTTAGAGCACTTCATGCTTCCTGCAGCTGACCAACTTTTTGGAGATGCAGATTTCATTTTCCAACAGGACTTGGCACCTGCACACAGTGCCAAAGCTACCAGTACCTGGTTGAAGGACCATGGTATCCCTGTTCTTAATTGGCCAGCAAACTCTCCTGACCTTAACCCCATAGAAAATCTATGGGGTATTGTGAAGAAGAAGATGCAATACACCAGACCCAACAATTCAGAAGAGCTAAAAGCCACTATTAGAGCAACCTGGGCTATCATAACACCTGAGCAGTGCCACAGACTGATCGACTCCATGCCACGCCGCATTGCTGCAGTAATACAGGCCAAAGGAGGCCCAACTAAATACTGAGTGCTGTACATGCTCATACTTTTCATGTTCATACTTTTCAGTTGGCCAACATTTCTATAAATCCTTTGTTTTTATTGGTCTTCAGTAATATTCTAATTTTCTGATATGATGAATTTGAGATTTTCATTTGTTATTTGTAATCATCAAAATTAAACAAAATAAACATCTGAAACATATGAGTTTGTATGTAATGTATGAATATAATATACAAGTTTCACTTTTTAAATGGAATTACTGAAATCAATCTACTTTTTCATGATATTCTAATTTTATGACCAGCACCTGTAGATGTGCTCTCTTCATCCTCTGGCATGGGAGCTGCCTTGGAGCTCGTCTGCCTGGCTGTGTGTTTCCTGGACGGGGCCGCCTTTTACAGCTGCTTTTTGTATCTCTGCTTCTGTCTCCTTGAACCCCAGTGGGCCTCAGCAGATGGCCGCTCACACTGAGCCTGGTTCTGCTGGTTGAGTTTTTCCTTTCCACTGTCGCTACAAGCATGCTTAGTTGGAGTGATTGCTGAAGAGTCAATGAGTCGATGCAGTCAACTGGTTTTCCTCCGATAGAAAACTTAGAATCAATTTGACTGTATGATCTGGTTGAACTGTAAAGTGCCTTGAGATGACATGTGTTGTGAATTTGGTGCTCTATAAATAAACTGAATTGAACTGAATTAACATTGGCCTTCATACAGCAGCTTGTAATGTAATTAAACCATGTTGCATCTTTTCACTATACGTCACTGATTCTTGGAGATATTTCACTTCTTGGAAAACAGCTGTGATGAGATATTGATTGTCTTTGTCATGATGATCATGCAAAATTGTGGGTTAAAAGTACAATTTGCTTTGATATCACACCCCTGGTTTCTATTCTCCAAAGCAGCTTTCTCCTTTTTAAAATGTTCCAGGCTTGAAAGTAGGTTTTTATAGCACTGTTACAATTATAAAAAAAAAACATTTACCTGCAACAGCAGCGATTGTCAGACCAGTGGGATGCCTCTCTACAAAGTCCTTCACAACTTCTGCGTAGTTTTGCATCTTCAAAGAACTATGACTTATATCTGTGGAAAAAATACAACTTGATCTTGAACTAAATTTTTAATCAAAATATCAGTTTTTCTTAATATAAGAAAGCTAATTATATTAAATTAGTGCAAAAAGTTGCGTTTTCTCCTCTTTTAAGCAGTGTCCTTAGTGCGCATTTCACTGTCCAGGGTATTATGTAACGATTATACATTGAAAAAAAGGGGGGGGGGGGGGGGGGGGGGCTGCTCCTGCGTGGGATTTTCAAAATAAAATTCCAGTTTCAGTTTAAACCAAACAAGACAGATGAAACTTTTCATTTTCATTTAAACCAGTGCATAGTTTTTTAATTAAAAAACTAAAAATTAAGCATTTAAATTTAAAGAGGCGTTATGTAAGTTTTAACCGAAATATATCTTTACGGTAGTATTTTTATGTTACCATTTCATTTTTCCTAATTTGGGATTTTCTCAGTGTGACGAAGACGTAGCAAAACAGCGGAACGGACATTTGAATGCACGTGTTTCTTCCGCCCCTAGTTTTCCGTTACACTCGCTTTCAAATTCCAGCGAATCTGCACTGATTTACGCCTTTTCCTAATCGGTTGCTACTCCTTTGCCCTACTCACTTCTCACTCCACGTGAAGCCCCTCACTGCTGAACTGTATCCCCTTGGTGGCGCTGTGAAGTAAAACGACACATTCCGCTTTTGAGATCGCCTCCCCTTCCCTACCGGAACCGGAAGCTATCATCACCATGGTAGCCGTCAAAAGCACAGACGTATGCGCTGGACCGCTGATAGCCTTTAGTAGTACAGGGGCTCTGTTCGAAAACCTAGGACGGGTCCTCCAAGGACGCGGTCTACCTAGACTGGATCCTTCAAAGTCCTTGAAAATAAGGAGGCCGGAAGTGTTTTGGCTGTGACTTCAAACAGGTCCACCCTTCGGCGGGTTTTACCGCCGTAAGCTCTGTTGCTTAGCAACCGTGAAAGTTGACAGACAATTCAATTCAGTTTATTTATATAGCGCCAAATTCACAACACATGTCATCTCAAGGCACTTTACAGAACCGAAGTTTTCAAAACTGTTTGTTTATTTCTTTCTTTTTTATTGTAAAGTGAACAAAGACTGATGAGAATCCAGAGTGGAATAAAGGTTCCAACCACCGGGAGCAGGAACCAATCAAATCAAATGTAATGATAGAAACCTTAGTCAGTTAAATAACCTGCTGCTGTCATTCTGCACATCTCTGATGTTGCTGCTATTTTCAAATATCCATTACTGTAAAAATGTCCATAGCTGCATATTGGTAATTTATTCTCCAGTTTTATATTGTAAAAAAAACTTTTTACAGAATTGTATTTATATTTTTAACTCTTCCCTATTATGTTATTCTTGTACATTTTTCTAAGGTCCACATTTGTGTGACCATTTTCAATAATCTTTCTGCTGCTGTAAATTTGCCCATTGTGGGACAATAAAGGGATTTTCTATTCTATTCTATAAAAGGTAGAAAGATATAAGTAAATCTAAACAATGTATGTATCAAAAAAAATATCTGCAAAATCTCTAATATTCAACAACAAAAAAATCTTAGTTAAGCATATTGTGCAAAACAGCAATAAAAATGAAACTCCTATCAGATTTATAGTCCCCACCCTGCAGATCTATTAGAATCTGTCCTTAAATTCCAGCCAAACTCATTTACACAGTAACAGATAAAAACCTTTCGATAAATCAAACATTACCGCCACATATATGACTCTATAACCATTAAAACAACTATTTTCATTCATTTCAGACGAAACTATTCACTGACTTGTATTATATTAAACTGAACTTCCAATTTTCACCACTGTTCGGCGCCAAGTAACCTTTACTCTGATCACAGCTTGCTTGGTCTCGCAATGAATCCTGGGAAAACGAAGGATACCAAGGATACATCGGACCCGTCCTTCAAATCGGGCAAAAAGAAGGACGCATTTTAAGGTCGCATAACGAGGACTCTTGGAATCCGACCAGACCTCGGCGCCGCGCTATGACGTAATGGGCCTTCGAATCTGGCCTTCTAAGGACGCGTCCTAGGTTTTCGAACAGAGCACCTATTTTGGTAGTACAGGATGGGGTAAAGCCACCGGCCGCCATATTGGTACTCCCCAGTTACACCAGTTGCCAAGCAACGATGTTCTCCTTTTTTTCAGGCAGGGGTGGAGCTAGATGGGGGACCAGGGGTGGCCATGGCTACCCTTAGTAAATGATTGGCATTTATGATGGTAGGGATGGTAACAGTGTTGACGGTGGCAACAGTAATAACCTCAAGTGGAATTTTTAAAACATTTTAATTTCTTCATATATTAAAAATTACTTGACAACAAAAACTGTATGGTTTATTATGCACATAAATATACTAACATTTAAAATGATAAGTACAGAATTGAAGCAGAAATAGATATTGTATTTTATGGAGTAAAGTCTCTGCAAGTCATCTAGGAATCTTCAGTGAAATCATAGATAAATCACTATTTTAATACGAACGTATTAAATAATAAATTTATGTAGATATTAAGACTTGTAAATATCAGTTTTATGCAGAATGATTATGATGAAAGTAGGTACCGGTAAGTAATGACAGCGGAAAAGATGTTTACCCAGAACTCAAACCCGAAAGAATTTTATCCACTATACCTTTTATTTAGAAAGCATGGATGTTTGAATTTATTTTTCTATTTGTTAGCAAAGGCTGTTAGAAAGTATAGTTTGTCTTTATTTAGAAAATGTGGATGTTTTGCTAGTTAATTTTCCTGTTGTAACAGTGTAGATTGACCGTGAGGTTTTGGTGCCTATTTTCGGCCACCCCTCGGTTTACATTGGTTATTGCCTGGCCACCCTTGTAAAAATGTTCTGGCTACGCCCCTGTTTTCAGGGGCTCTTAATGATTAATCTGCTCCAAATTTAGATTTACTGTAAATATAGTTCATCCTTTTGAGCAAGAAGATGAATCAACTGAACATCTATTTTTATTGTTAGAAACTCAAACGTTTTAATTTCAGAATTTTTTTAATTTTCAGTAACTGGTTAATTTCTAAATGTTTTAAGAAAAACTTTCTCTCCCCTTCTGCAATGAAATGTGGAACCATCAACCTAAGATTATTGTTATAGTCAAATGTTTCGCTCACAGATGTTGTCTTACCAAAACTCAACCTACAATGATAGCATTTAAGAATGAATTAAACTTTATCCTTAAAGAAAATATCTACCACTAATGCTTAGAGACTCTTTCCTTTTATTTCCAAATGTGATTCTTAATAACCCCACATAATATATTCTTTATCATTCTCCTACATATTTCTACTTTTCATATATCCTCTCTGATCATTTAAATGCATTCATTTTTCTATTTTTGATTCTTGTCAACGTTAACCTTTTTCCATTTGTTTTATCAGGTCAATATTTGATGATTTAATTAGAATATACATAGATTTATTTCATAGCTAATTTGCACAACCTGCTTAACTTATTTAATTTTTTTTCTGTTGGATATAAGAGATTTGCAAGCACATATGATTTTTCTAAAACTATTATTACTATTAATACTATTAATATTATATATAATACAATAATATTAATGCTATTACTATTAATATTACTATTTTCTAATACCTTTTACATTATTACGTTTGTTCTGTGTGCTCATGAGTTTAGTCTTAGCTTTCCTTTCAACAAAAAATTTAAAAAGAAAATCGAGCGCCTGCTACCAAAACTAGGAGAGGAGGGTTGCAGTTCTACCTTTGGCCCGCAGGCGGCCGTGTTTATTCAAAGAATTTCTTATTTTTTATATTTTTGATTTAGTAACGAGCCCCTCGCTTATGTGTCCAAAACGTAAGTGTAAATAAAATATAATCTAAATTAGAGAAACAGGAGGGGAGTGATAGGAGATAGGAACCCCCTGATTCATCCTTTCTAACCAAACAGCATCATTCTGAGAACACAGTGCCCCCTGGCGTCAGTATTCGGTATCGTCGCAGAAATGCGTCCAGAATTAAGAATACAAAAAGTTAGTAATTAATTGCATCTCTACCTGATTTAATGTATTAATAGAATAAAAAGTTATCAATTGATCATTGATCAAATAAAAAATAATGTTTCTATTTTTTCTCATTTTTTGTATGTTTTTTTGGAATTGTTGGGAGGAAAAACACTTGCTTGTTTCTAATTAGAATATTAAATCTCCAACATGTGCATTAAAAATATTGTATTAAGTAGAAATGTATGTCCTGTTTCGGACTTTTTTAAACCTGATGTAAAACAGGCTGTTTCATGTAACTGCTTTCAAATATGGTGCTTTTATTTTGAAACAACCCGTTAACTCACAGTAAAAGTTTTCGGAGTTTTTTCTTCTCATGACAAAATGTTGTTTTTCATTTTTGGTAAAGTTTTATCCCAACATAATAAAACACTTCGTGTTATTTTATTTTTTTAAATAAATTATTTTAAGAAAAAAGTGAAACTGAATAAACAATCCAGCCCCGGAAGTCCTTGGAGGTGGTGCCACGTCAGAGCTTCAGCTGTCAGCAGCGCCTCAATTCCTGCAGCTTTCTTCTCTTTGCTTGGATTTTCCTTTCCACCATGCTTCGGCTGGGACTGAGCTGCTTTCTGCTGCATGTGTGTGCGGTGTTTGGGACGGAGCTGACCTTTGAACTCCCTGACAACGAGAAGCAGTGCTTCTACGAGGAATTAGGCAAAGGTGTCAGATTTGACATAGACTTTCAGGTGAGTTACCAGCAGAGCTGCTTGTCTTCATTAAAAGTTTGAAAAGGCAAAATGACGGAGTAAAAATGTAGCTTCTCCAACCTGCATATTGTTAGAGTTGTCATTAAGCTCTGCAAACTTATGTTACAGGGGCGGTAGTAACAAAAATCTATTGGGTTGGGGGGGATCACCCCCAGCCCTTTCTCTCCAGCCAAAGCTCCTACCTGCAACACTAAATAACTCAAGTAGCTCTAGAAGTAATCCAAGGTTAACTACCGAGATGATGCATGCAGTATATATAACCCCTCCTTGTCATGCACAGTTGGCATATGGTGTCATTTTCTATTTCTTCAAACTAAAATCCTTGCGACAAACTAAATTATAATAAAACTAAAATGCTTTATTTAAACCAAACTACGATGTTCCTCTTATATTTGGCAAATTTATGTTAGAATATTTAGCAAAAATATGTTGCTGCAGCAAGAAGGTTCTGGGTTTGATTCCCGGCCCGGGGTCTTTCTGCATGGAGTTTGCATGTTCTCCCTGAGCATGAGTGGGTTCTCTCCGGGTACTCCGGCTTTCTCACACAGTCCAAAAACATGACGGTTGGGTTAATTGGCTTCTCTAAATTCTCCTTGTGTGTGCGTGAGTGGTTGTTTGTCCTGTTTGCCCTGAGATATACTGGTGTCCTGTCCAGGGTGGACCCCGCCTCTCGCGCAGTGACAGCTGGAGATGGGCACCAGCACCCCTCGCATCCCACTTGGGATTAAGCGTGTTAGAAGATGGATGGATGGATGGATGTTGTGGTGCATTATGGGGTTTTGCTAGCCTAATAAACTAGCTCCACCCGCCAGCGGCCAAAATTATTTTTGCCTGCGAGTTGGTCTAGCCTCGATCAATGCCCCAGGCTAGAGTCCTGCATGGGTCGAGTTTTACCAACCCGCACCCGCCCGAACCCGTTAGGATGACTACCGAACCCGACCCGTCACCCGCGGATATCTTCAATTCAAATCCGAACCCGACCCGACCCGTTGATATTTAACCCGCTGCGCTGCAGAACAGCGCCATTAACACTGCAGCAGACGTGTATGCACTGACTGTGGCCTTTTTGGAGGGAAGCCCACACTGCCGGCAGGGCTGTAAGCTACAGCAAGGGTGACCCCAGTGCCTGATTAATAGAACATTCACCCGCAAAAGAGCATTTTAGCGGGTGACCCGTCGGGGACCCGCGGGTACCCGACCCGTTGCAGGACTCTACCCCAGGCCCTAGAAGTGGCGGGCCAATCACAACGCAGAGATGTGTTTTGAATTTTTGGATGCAAAGCGGGCGGGGTTTTGAGGGCGTGACGACAAAGCTGCGCGACGCTGGGGAAAGCACAACAGTAGCATGCTTTCCAGACAGTAAATTAACATTAAAATTCCATAAAGTGCAGCAGTGACCAAATTTAACAGTGTGGGAGAAAAAAAAAACATGGTGCAAAAAAATGCATTGATATGGAAGTTTGGAGCAATATTAATATATACGGTGCAAATGTGCCGTGTTTTCTGTTTGGTATCAGTGTGATGCAGTGTCTGTGACAGTAGACAGATCTCAGTTGTGTCCAAGGTTATCCGTCGTTTGACATGCCTTGATCAAATGCATTGATCCATAAAGCAGGTTCCTGGTGAACAAATGCTGAGGAGCTGATTCAGCTTTTTGAAGCATCTAAAACATAAAACTACTGCTTTTGGAGCTAAATGGTTAGCAGCTTTTTGCTGGCATTCAAAGGAGAGGATTATCTATTCCCAGATATCAGGATCTGGTGGTCTTTATCATCATTTAGTTTTTCCAAACCAATATTTATGGATTTTATTTTCAGGTTATTGCAGGAGGCAACTATGACGTGGATTGTTTTGTCACCGATCCCTTCGACAACGTCCTGTATAACGAAAGGAAGAAGCAGTACGACAGCTTCTCTCACACCACGGCCATGGAGGGAGTCTACAAGGTCTGCTTCAGCAACGAGTTTTCCACTTTCACGCATAAAGTCGTGTACATGGACTTTCGGCACGGAGAGGAGCAACCTCTCCTGGAGAACATGAGCAGGAGCACAGCGCTGACTCAGGTAAGTCTGAGGAACCCAGAAGCTAATCCACAGAAGACTAAACTTCACCTTCCAACAGGACCGAGTCACAGGAGGCTGAGGCTAGAAAACCTCAGATGCACAAACAGAAGGAAATTATTGTTTATAAACCAGTTCCTCATGTCATCCCATTAGAAACACAAACTTCACTGTATTTTATAGGGATTTAAGGCGGCTGACCAGGTACATAATTATAAAGTTGATAGTAGAGGGTATATCATTTTAGAAGGTTGTAACAAATAATGAATTTGTATTTATGACTCGGTACCTTTTAGAACCATGTTTCTAAAACAGCTGCTAGTCTTTAACAGTGGACCTGTGTGTCCATTTTTAAGAAAATGGCTCTGATTGGACCTATCCGTCCCCTGATTATTTATAAAGTAAATATTACTCCATTATTGATGCAAGCAAAAACATGTTTTATTATTAATTAAAGAAAAAGAAAATCCAATCCAGAAAAGAAAATGTCCTAATGAAATAGAAACATCTGAGAGTGACATTTTGTATCTATTTTTTGCTAAAATTCATGCTGGCCAATAGAAATGCATATTCTGTCCTGAATAATAAAACTAAGAAAAATAAGATTTGAAAGAAAACTGAAAAAATAAATAAATAAATAATTGGAAAAAAAATAAAAAGTTACTCTTAAAACTTTTTTTTATTAACAAGTTTTTCTAAGTTTTCTAATGTTGGGCTTCATGTGATTCCCTGAGATTCAGCAACATTTATTTAGTCTCTGAAGGGTTTATTAAAGTCACATTTATTTATATTTTTTTACAAATGTAAACGGCAGTAGCTCCCTTTAGTTGCAACAAAGTTGTTCCTAAAGAAGAGCGCGTCCTGCTGACATGTTGTCTGTTATTTCTGACTTATGCTTTTGCTCAGTTAGTTTGTAAAATAAGTCTTTTGTCTGTATATCCAATAATAGAGGTACTTTACTGAGCATCTATGCAGGCGAAAAACAAGGAAGTAGGCTACGTTGCATTTATTTTTTTAAGATAATAAAACTCGTACAGCAGATTTGATAGTTCCTTATAACAAAGTCTGTTTGGGTTTGTTAATTTGAGATGCTGAGAACCCTGTGTGACTGCAGCAATGGATGAAGTCCACTAGATGGAGACAAAGCTCTTTTGTCCATTAAATGAGTATTTCCACACATTTGTTCCACTGTTTATATTAAGGTACCGCGATGTGATGCGTGCAGTCGTTACTTCCTGGAACTGTTTAGTAGAAACTCTTAGTTTAACACAACTTTAAATTTTAAATCTTTGCAGGTTTATTGGCAACTTGATCATGATTTAACAAAACCAAAATACAGGATGAGGCATAAAACTCCCATTTGGACCACATTTTAGGTTTAATATCGGAAGACCAAATCCTACATCAGATAAGGGAAAATGTTGGTTTTGATTTAGAGCTGAAGTTAATCGGGTTAATTGATTGTTGAAATAGTCATCAACTAATTTAGTAATAGATTAATCGTTAACTGGAGTATAGAGACTCTAAAACATGCCTTTAGCTGACAGAGCGACCCACTTAAAGCAGTAATTATATCAAAAAAAGTAAACATTATGCATTTAGGATAAAAAATTAAATAAAAAACATTTTAGTCTGTCAATTTTCTCTATCCAGAACTCCTCATGTGGAAACGTTTTAGTTTCACCTGGTTTACTGTAATTTATTATTCAATTATTATTGATTATTATAGTATGTCTGATTCTTATTTAATTTACTAAAACATTTAAAGAACATTTGGCAATCTGATTATCAATCGATTAATCAGAAAAATAATTGACAGTGGTCGATTTTCAAAATAATCGCTAGTTGCAGCCCTAGTTTGATTTATTTTCAAGGGAGTTAAGGTCTTATTCTGCAGGAACTTGTTAAGCAAAGCAGAATTTCTAATGCTGGAGTCTGCTAACTTGCTAATAGTTAATTATAGAATAAAATGAAATGCAACTTTATTGTCATTACACTGTCACAAGTACAGAGCAATGAAATTAACTCTCTGCATTTAACCCATCCCCTTGGGGCGCAGTGGGCTGCCATTGTGCGGCGTCCAGGGAGCAGTGTGGGGTTAAGGGTCTTTGCTAAGGGACCAGAGTGGCAGCCTGTGGGAGTGGGACTCGAAGTCCGAACCTCTGGATTCCAAGCGCAATGGCCTAACCACTATGCCGTTGTTCTGTCAGATCAGCATACCCATAGTGATATGCATGGGCACGCATGGGCAAAGGGATATTTAAATGACTTCTGTTACATTTGCAGATCAGTAGGACAATCAGACAGGTTAGCTGCTACGTCAGGGTGTGAAGTAGCGGACACAGAAAGCAGGGCTGTTTGTGTTTAAAGCAGTTTAGCGTTAAATTCTGCTTACCTCAGACTAAAAGTTTTTTTTTTATTACATCACACATAAATAAACTATCCTACTTATCTTTTGGTGTGCTTTTTGGGTAAGTTTGTGTGTTTACCTTCAACTACAACTCTTCAGTTTATTATATCACGCATAAATAAAGTAGCCTAGTAGACTTCCTTCCACATATAGTGTCAGACGTTTGCAAATCTGACGTATATTGACTATGGGTATGCTGGTCTGACAGAATGATGAGATATCATTTTGTTCTGATCTTAATTTTATTATATTCCTCTATCAGCTGGAGTCTTCCTGCGTCGCCATCCATGAGGTCCTGAAGGTGGTGGCTGAATCACAGACGTGGTACCGGCTAAGAGAAGCCCAGGACCGCACTAAAGCAGAGAATCTCTTTGAGCGCGTGACGTACTGGTCGATCGGAGAAACCATCCTGTTGTTCGTCATCGGCATCGGCCAAGTCATGCTTCTAAGGAGTTTCTTCAGTGACAAGAAGGGCTCCGTGGCGGCCCCCACTTAGGACTTCTCTTCATCTTTCAGGTTTTCCATGTTTGAGCCTACATCCGATCACAAGCACATACTGTTTGGTTTTTATTTCCGTTTAACTGATTCTTCTCTCTCTGTCCCCCCAGTCAGCATCCATTAACTTGAATATGTTTTTGTTTCCAAGTGAATCTATAATCAGCAAAGTTTTTTCTTTTTTTTCTTTATGTCATCATTTCAAAGAAGTAAAACTTGATTATTTACTTTATCATCGTCCAAGTTTAATCTTTATGACTAGAAGCTGTGGGATAAAGACCAAAGAAAGATTATGAATGTCAGTTTAGATTATTTTATGGCTTTTCTTTCATTTTTTTTTTTCTTAATCTGTGTTCAACATTATATGAAACCTTTAGAGATCTTCTTTTGTTTTGCAGTTTTTTGTATTGTTTGCTAATTTTATTTAAATCTGACGTTTTAGCTCTAATTTGTATGTTTTGTTTTTTGTCTTGAGATAAACATGAGAGGTGACCAGTCATACAGATTTGTTTGTTTGTAATATCCAAAATCTACTAACCTGCCTTGAGGTTAAAATTCAAGTGCTGCCTTTAAAGGTATAATGCAACATAAATGAAATGATAACGCACAGATACCTATGTTTAAAATAAGGGGATTAAAAGTTTACAGGAAGCACATGCAGCTGTTGTGCATGCAGTATGTTAAACTCAGGGACTGATGCAGTTCTGCATAACGGTGGCAATCCTTCAACTGAAAATAAAGCTCTGGTCCAGAGGTTTACGAAAGCTGCTTTGACCCTCAGTTAAACCACGTGTCTGAACAATGAAGAATGTTCCTTTAGGGAAACAAACCTTAAAGCTAACAGCACTGAACTCCTGTTCTTAACTCTGCTGAAGTGTTAATGAACGTGAATAATCTACTGTTTCATTGTCAGTTCCTCTGTTTTTCTCTTATTTTGAAATTCAAGTTAAAAAATTTGAATAAAAAGGTTCCCACAAAATAAAAGAAACTTTTAAATTAAACTGAAATGAATTTAACCAGTTTACCTCTATCCTGTTGTTGGCAACTTCCGTTTATTTATTTAGTGCCAATTCACAACACGTGGCATCTCAAAGCTCCTTACAGGTTTTCAGTATTGGCTTGCAGGATACACTCCTCCTGGATGGACATGTTCTCTTGCACTGCCATTGACTCTGCAGCAATGCCTCACACTGAGTGTGCATGCAGTGATGATTAATAGAAACCTCCAGTAAAACCAGGCTCAGTATGAGCGGCCAACTGCAGACCGGGAGTTTAAGGACACAGTAGCAGACGTACGAACATACAAAACAAACACAGAAGCACTGATCAATGAAAACTTGCCATGTTAGAAAGTTTAACATTAGACTGGCTCCACAGGTGGCTGTCTAGGAAAGGAACAGTTAAGCAGACAAGCTCTGAGACAGTTTTCAAGCCAAAAGCGATAAACGAGAACACACAGTGAAGGCTAAGCCCAAAGCTATGGCTACAGCTGTAGGACAGAAACGAGAGTAAGGTATTAATGGCAGCAGCTCAGCTGATATTTCTACGGTGGCTGAGAAGTGCAAAACACATTTACAATTCAAAAACACATTAACAAATAAAAAACAAAATAACATTTGAAGAAACAAAATTATATTTTGTGAAACAAATGTATTTTTGAAAAAAAAGTTTAAATTTTAAAAAACAAATTTACATTTTAGCAAACAAATTTACATTAACAAATAAACAAAATAACATTTGAAGAAACAAAATTATATTTTATGAAACAAATGTATTTTTGAAAAAAAAAGTTTAAATTTTTAAAAACACATTTACAATTCAAAAACACATTAACAAATAAAAAACAAAATAACATTTGAAGAAACAAAATTATATTTTATGAAACAATTTATTTTTGAAAAAAAAAGTAAAAATTTTTAAAAACACATTTACATTTAAGGGAACAAATTCACATTTTAAATAAGTTAGATTTTAGGTGAGAGAAAGTTTCATTTTAGAGAAAAAAAATACATTATAGGGAAACAAATTTACATCTAAAAAAAAATTGACCGTTCGGAAACACTTGTACAAGTGCAAAGACAAAACTGCAAGTGGCAAAACACATTTACATAGCCAAAAACAAATTAACAGAAGACGGCTACACGGAAAGGGAATGTCCCAGTGACCGGATGTGACGTCACGATTACCCTGACTTGTAGTACAAACAGCTCAATCTGTAGTCCTCCTGCTTCACGTGAAAAGTCAGCGGCGATTTTAGATGGAAAGAATTGCACTGAAGCTGTTTTTCTTACGTTTACGCTAACCGAACAATGTTTTCAGCCAATTTACACCATTTTGTTCTTCGTGCGGACGGTCTCTGGAACTTTTACGGGACACGGACCAGGTGGCAGGACCAAGCAGCAGGGCCGGGCGTATTACTGGCCGGAGCCACTATTATTTTGTCATGTAGTTTTTTAATAACTTTTCTTTGGTATTTAATTATTTTTTGGGTATTTTTCCTGCCGTTTTTCGGCAAATGCCTTATTTATAGTACTTCTAACTAGATTGTTTTATATATATATATATATATATATATATAGGCTATATATTGTGATGTTATCGCTTAATAACCTGTATTAAAATGTATTCTTTATGGGTTTCTTTTTATTGTGATGTTATTGCTTAATAAACTGCATTAAAACTTTTATAATGTCACATTTACTTGATGGAACGGAGTACTTTATCTGCGAATAAGTGGCCTCGGCCGGCAGCAGCCACCATCGGCCTCTCCGATGGCAGGCTCTGCCGGCAGCGGGCAACAACGGCCACTCCGATGGCAGGCTCTGCCGCAGCCACTGCCACGAATTGAGCTCGGCCCTGCTGCTTGGTCCTGCCACCTGGTCCGTGTCCCGTAAAAGTTCCAGAGACCGTCCGCACGAAGAACAAAATGGTGTGAATTGGCTGAAAACATTGTTCGGTTAGCATAAACTTAAGAAAAACAGCTTCAGTGCAATTCTTTCCATCTAAAATGACTACAGATTGAGCTGTTTGTACTACAAGTCCGGGCAATCGTGACGTCACATCCGGCCACTGGGACATTCCCTTTCCGTGTAGCCGTCTTCTGTTAATTTGTTTTTGGCTATGTAAATGTGTTTTGCCACTTGCAGTTTTGTCTTTGCACTTGTACAAGTGTTTCCGAACGGTCAATTTTTTTTTAGATGTAAATTTGTTTCCCTATAATGTATTTTTTTTTCTCTAAAATGAAACTTTCTCTCACCTAAAATCTAACTGATTTAAAATGTGAATTTGTTTCCTAAAATGTAAATGTGTTTTTAAAAATTTAAACTTTTTTTTTCAAAAATACATTTGTTTCATAAAATATAATTTTGTTTCTTCAAATGTTATTTTGTTTATTTGTTAATGTAAATTTGTTTGCTAAAATGTAAATGTGTTTTTAAAAATGTAAACTTTTTTTTCAAAAATACATTTGTTTCATAAAATATAATTTTGTTTCTTCAAATGTTATTTTGTTTTTTATTTGTTAATGTGTTTTTGAATTGTAAATGTGTTTTGCACTTCTCAGCCACCGTATATTTCTCTCCAGGATGGTGTCAAAGCCAGACAGGAACAGACCTACTATGAGAAAAAGCAGAGAGAAATACAGGTGCTGGTCATAAAATTAGAATATCATGAAAAAGTAGATTGATTTCAATAATTCCATTTAAAAAGTGAAACTTGTATATTATATTCATACATTACATAGAAACTCATATATTTCAGATGTTTATTTTGTTTAATTTTGATGATTACAAATGACAACAAATGAAAATCTCAAATTCATCATATCAGAAAATTAGAATATTACTGAAGACCAATAAAAACAAAGGATTTATAGAAATGTTGGCCAACTGAAAAGTATGAACATGAAAAGTATGAGCATGTACAGCACTCAGTATTTAGTTGGGCCTCCTTTGGCCTGTATTACTGCAGCAATGCGGCGTGGCATGGAGTCGATCAGTCTGTGGCACTGCTCAGGTGTTATGATAGCCCAGGTTGCTCTAATAGTGGCTTTTAGCTCTTCTGAATTGTTGGGTCTGGTGTATTGCATCTTCTTCTTCACAATACCCCATAGATTTTCTATGGGGTTAAGGTCAGGAGAGTTTGCTGGCCAATTAAGAACAGGGATACCATGGTCCTTCAACCAGGTACTGGTAGCTTTGGCACTGTGTGCAGGTGCCAAGTCCTGTTGGAAAATGAAATCTGCATCTCCAAAAAGTTGGTCAGCTGCAGGAAGCATGAAGTGCTCTAAAACTTCCTGGTATGTGGCTGCGTTGACCCTGGACCTCAGAAAACACAATGGACCAACACCAGCAGATGACATGGCACCCCAAACCATCACTGACTGTGGAAACTTTACACTGGACTTCAAGCAACGTGGATGAAGTGCCTCTCTTCTTTTCCTCCAGACTCTGGGACCTTGATTTCCAAAGGAAATGCAAAATTTACTTTCATCAGAGAACATGACTTTGGACCACTCACCAGCAGTCCAGTCCTGTTTCTCTTTAGCCCAGGCAAGACGCTTCTGACGCTGTCTGTGGTTCAAGAGTGGCTTGACACAAGGAATGCGACAGCAGAAACCCATGTCTTTCATACGTCTGTGTGTGGTGGTTCTTGAAGCACTCACTCCAGCTGCAGTCCACTCTTTGTGAATCTCCCCCACATTTTTGAATGGGTTTTGTTTCACAATCCTCTCCAGGGTGCGGTTATCTCTCTTGCTTGTACACTTTTTTCGACCACATCTTTTCCTTCCCTTCGCCTCTCTATTAATGTGCTTGGACACTGAGCTCTGTGAACAGCCAGCCTCTTTAGCGATGACCTTTTGTGTCTTGCCCTCCTTGTGCAAGGTGTCGATGGTCGTCTTTTGGACAACTGTCAAGTCAGCAGTCTTCCCCATGATTGTGTAGCCTATAGAACTAGACTGAAAGACCATTTAAAGGCTTTTGCAGGTGGTTTGAGTTAATTAGCTGATTAGAGTGTGGCACCAGGGGCCATCAATTTTGAACCTTTTCACAATATTCTAATTTTCTGATATGATGAATTTGAGATTTTCATTTGTTGTCATTTGTAATCATCAAAATTAAACAAAATAAACATCTGAAATATATGAGTTTGTATGTAATGTATGAATATAGTATACAAGTTTCACTTTTTAAATGGAATTACTGAAATCAATCTACTTTTTCATGATATTCTAATTTTATGACCAGCACCTGTATTGTTAGACATTAAACTAAGAATTATTATAGACTGGGAGAACAGAGAATGAAGCAGAATGATGAAATGGGGGTCCCTATGTCCTCCAAAAGTCTAAGCCTATAGCAGCAGAACTATAGAGATAGATCAGGATAACCTGAGCCACCCTAACTATAAGCTTTATCAAAAAGGAAAGTTTTAAGCCTAGCCTTAAAAGTAGACAGGGTGTCTGCCTCACGGACTAAAACTGGTAGTTGGTTCCACAGGAGAGGAGCCTGAGAACTAAAAGATCTGCCTCCCATTCTACTTTTAGAAATTCTAGGAACCACTAGTAAACCTGCAGATTGAGAGCGAAGTGCTCTGTTAGGAACATAAGGAACAATCAGATCTCTGATATCAGATGGAGCTTGGCCATTTAAGGCTTCATATGTGAGAAGGAGGATTTTAAATTCTATTCTGGATTTAACAGGAAGCCAATGAAGAGAAGCCAGGATAGGAGAGATATGATCTCTCTTTTTCATTTTCATCAGAACTCTGGCTGCAGCATTTTGGATCAGCTGAAGGCTTTTAACTACAGTTTGTTGACTTCCTGATAGTAAAGAATTACAATAGTCCAGACTTGAAGTAACAAATGCATGGAATAGTTTCTCAGCATCACCCCTGGACAGGAGATTGCTCATTTTAGCAATATTCTGCAGATGAAAGAAGGAATTTCCTGAAACTCCTATTTATGCGACTTAAATGACAGGTCCTAATCAAATATAACACTAAAGTTTTTTTTTATTTTATTATCTGATCTCTGAATCAGCTTCTTTTTCAAAGACTATAACTTCTGTTTTGTCTGCATTCAGGAGCAGAAAGTTAAGAGTCATCCAGGTTTTTATGTCTTCAAGGCATGCCTGTAATCTATGTAATGGGTTAGCTTCATCTGGATTATAGACAGATATAGCTGGGTATCATCAGCATAACAGAGGAAATTAATCCCATGCTGTCTAAAAATCCCACTGATTTAGAGCATATATATAGTAAAGAGAATTGGTCCTAGCACTGATCCCTGTGGTACTCCACAGGTAACCCTGGAGCATGAGAAAGATTTATAACATTACAGATACAAGTCCATTATCTGAGGCCATGAGAATATCATTAGTGACTTTCACCAGAGCTGTTTCAGTGCTATGATGAGCTCTAAAGCCAGACTGAAACTCTTCAAAAAGTTCATTATTGTCTCATTATTGTCTTAGCCCTCACACACTTGTTTCATTTATGTTTCTCGAGACTTATAGACAATAAAGAAAGAAATCGGATCAAATCATTTGAATTAGGAGAAGGTTTCCTAATTGAAGGTTTAACTAAAGCTACCTTACAACTACTGTCTTAAACTGAAAGAATGCTTCAAAAACTTGACTATATTAAATTGGCTTGTAATAAAAGATGTGAAAATCACTGTTTTAACATAAATACTTTAGCTTCAGTTTATCGTGAAATCCCATTACTTCCTTCATTAGATGTTCTGGTTGGCTATTTTATTACATTTTAAAATCTGTTAAACTGCATTTTTTAAAATCTTATCTTAAAATAATCTTAACACAGAAACGCTTTCATACAATTACCCAGTTTAACTTGAATGTATTTCTTCAGTTAAACTATCCTTTAGGAAAAAAAAAAATATTTTCTAAGATTTAGTTTTAATCAAACATCTAAACAGCTATTTCCTTAGAGCACATGATATTTTTAAAGATGGCTCACAGGGAGCAGAGCATGTTCCTTCCCATGTCAGAGGTAGTTGTGGGATGAGGACTTGTAAAAACATGGCAGCACCAAAGTGTGAGCAAGTACCGGTAGTAGGAAGAAGTGTTTACTCTGCCTGAGGTGTGAAAAACACCCAGCTCATCTGTCCAACAAGTTATCAGGCAGCAAAGCAGCAGAGTTCTCCTACAATTCAAATATATCTGCTGAAATCTGTCTGCTGGTTTGGTTTGTTGGACATTAGGTCTATGGGAGTGTTTTATTTTAATTTCCTTATAGTAGTATAACCAAAAAATATATATTTACAGTTTATGAAAAAACTTTTAAAATCCTCTTTCTATTCTTATTCTGAGGAAACCTTTTTATTTTTATTGCTGGAATTATTTGTTCATATCGTTCAGCAAATCTTGCATTTTTACACTGGGTTGAAATGTTTCTGTCCACCCCTGGCTGACCTTTCCAGTGCCAGCAATGTTTCACACCTAGGGTGCAAAATGTTTCCCCGGACCTGCCTCCACCCCCCCACCCACTGAAATATGTGTGCACACAATAACACAATGCAGCTGACAAAAATACATCACTCTGCTAAAAAAAAAAAAAAAAAAAAAATGTTTTTTTTATAGTTTTATTCTGATAACTTCAAAGTAGCTCTGACCTCATTGGAACAAGGAAAACTGAGCTGTCAGTACCAGGATCTCTATAAGCTTTATAAGCCATATATTTAAAATACAAATGCGGGCAGTCAATCTATCTTTGCGAAAGCAAGATATCATTAGATTATTTCTTTATTAATAAAGAAAAAAAACATTTGATTAGACTGCCTGACTGTTGAACTTTTAACTGAGGTGTTATTGGTTTAAAGTTGTGGTCAAACTGTCATTTGTTTTACCACCTACTTTTATCACGTTTTTATCTTTACTTGGTTTTATTTTTCTTCTGTTTTATGGTTTAATTCTTTGTAATTAACTGCAATAAACAAATAATTGTGCCTTGGTTTTGCTTCCTTTTATACAGCAGGATTTAATTTGAAAAAGTAATGGCACAAGAGAAATATCAGTTGTTGGTATTTCCCGTCCACACGAAGTCAAACCCTGGCCTAAACGCACACATTTTTCACCAAACCAGCCTCTCATCCACACGAAGCCGGCGTTTCGGGGGTCTGTAAACGATCTTTTTTTTTATTCAGCCTTCAGAGTGGGAAGATTTCGAAACGCCGTTTTCGCGTTTCCATCTTTAAGCTCTAACCGCATTTTTTTTCTTACACGCATGCGTCATAGCGTCGCCTCTAAACACGCATGCGCAACACAGTATCACAACAACAATGGCGCCGTACTGTGTTGAATGGTTGCTGCTCATGCTACTCACCCTGCTGTCGGGCTTACAACAGAATCTTCTTCTTCTGGAATATCTCCAGGAAGAACAGAGCAATATCGACCACATAGTTCAGCACCTGAACTTGACTGAACCACCAAAATGGACCCGCAGGGCAACCATGTATAAATATTAGTGCGCATGCCCAACATTTCGTCGCCTATTTTTGCTTTGGCACCACAGCGCCACTTACAGGCCTGGCATACATTTTGCAGCGTTTTCATGCATTCGTGTGGACGATCACATTTATTTTAGGTCTCCGTCTTTACGACAAACGTTCTGGAAAATATTAGCGTTTCGTGTTCGTTTTGACTTCGTCTGGACGGGGCCTAAGTGTCAAACTCATTGTCCTCTAGGTAGGACCTCCTCAGCACCTTCATCTCTTGCAGATTCTACTGGTTTTGTTTTTTTTTTTTCCAGTATTGTCTTGTGTTTGGCTTCATCCTTCTTTCCATCAGCTCTGACCCGCTTCCATGCCTCTAAGGAAGGGAAGCGTCCACCTAGCATGATGTTTCCTTGGTCAATCAGGGTTATGTGCAAGTTATTGTTCATCTTTTTTTTTTTTTTTTATAACTTTATTTTTATTTTGCTCGTTATTAACAAACATTACATAGAAATTATAATAGACAAAAAGTACGGAACAATCGAAGCAAAAATCATACAACAGGGGGAGACTCGTATTTTAGTAACACAAAACACATGGAGACCATCCATTTCCAGAATTAGTCCGGTATCGTTGATGTGAAGTTTGTCCATTTTTCCCATTTGTCTAAGCATTGCTGCTCCTGCATCCTCAGCCTATGTGATAGAAGCTCCATCTCAAATAGTGAGATCACAGTCTGTATCCACTCCTTTGTGGTAGGAGGTTCAGATGTGCACCACTTCCTGGTTATCACCTTTTTAGCTGCCACCAACAGAATTTTTAACAAATAACAATCATTATTAAATACGATATTGTCCAAAAGACCAAGATATAACACCAGACCGGACTTGGGTATTGAGTAACCCAGTATTGTTACAATATTACTGTGTATTTCGTTCCAGAACTGAGTAATTTTAGGGCAAAGCCAGAAAATATGCGCGTGATTAACATTAAATGCTCCACAATCTCTCCAGCATGGCTGAGCTCTAGATTTGAATTTACTAGTAATTTTGGGTGTTATATAAAATCTGATTATATTCTTCCAACAATGTTCTCTCCAGATTCTGGAAGAGGATGTTGTAGTTTGGGTCTTCCAAATATTCAGCCAGCCGTCGTCGGTTATTAGAATATCAAATTCCCTTTCCCACTTTGTTTTAATATTCAATGTATTAGTGCCTGTATTTCCTAACAGATGTTTATACAGTAAAGATTCTTTGTTTTTTACCCTTATAGGTCTCGATCAGCATTTTGATAATCCCATTTACATTTGGGTCTATTTTTTCTTGTTATTGTTCATCTTAAATCAGGTTCACATGAAGTTGAATTCAGGTTCCATCTGCACAGAGCACCTTCTTCCACATGATCGTCGCGTTCACATGGAGCATAACGGATTACTCTTAAGGTGGATTTCTCCTTACCAGTCTTTGGAATAGTTGAAATTTTTTTTAATTTCATTCATTTTGCTTTTTCAATGGCGTACCGTTCCATTAAGTTATAGAAGATACTCATCTATAGGGAAAAATTGGAAATGTGGGGGAGTGTTAGACTAGTGGCTAGAACACAGACACGAGAGTAAAGCCCTTAACCCCACAGTGCTACCCGGGCGCCGCACAGTGGCAGCCCAATGCTCCCCAAGGGGATGGGTTAAATGCAGAGGTAAATTTCTCCAATGTAAGATCAGTAAAGTTCAATTCATGTGGAGTGGTGGCCTAGTGGTTAGGGAATAGGGCTTAGTATCCTGAGTTTGTGAGTTTGAGCCCCACTGCCACACATAGTCCCTGAGAAAGACCCTTAACCCCACACTGCAAATGGCAGCCCACTTCTCCACAAGGGATGGGTTAAATGCAGAGAGTGAATTTTGTTGCTCTATACTTGTGAGAGTGTGATGACAATAAAAAAAACTGCTTGCAAATAAGCGTATATTCCCTTAATTTAAGCAGGTTAAGCATATGATCTGCTGATAGAGTATTTTTCCCTTAAAAATAAGATAATTAGATATTATGCTCTTGAAATAAGATAATAGAGATTGTTTTTTAAATGTTAAACATCAATTATCTTCTTCAATTGGCAATTGTCTTAATTTACTTAATTTCAAGAAAATGTGAGTTACAGTATATCTTATTTGTTGCAGTCATGCTTTTAATTATTCTCATCTCTTAGTTAGATCACTTTTCCTAAATGATTATTTAAAAAATCTATGATATCCTATCAGTTCATTAAGTAGCTTTCAGCTTTTTTTTGTCATTACACATAATCTGAGTTAATCAAATGCACCATTTCTGTTGATCTTTGCAAGCGCAGCAGGAGCCTTAGAGGTCACAGTGGGGTTGATGTTACTGAGGAGGCCCAGACAGGTGGCAGGCAGCCCAGCCTGTGAGGCTGCTGTGGGTGGGCGTCCACTCAGAGGTGCCAAACTCCCAGCCAGGCTCCCACAGCCTCACCTCGGTCAGGATGCCTGACGGGGTCGACTTGCAGGTTCAGCTCTGGTTCACTCCGTATGCATGCAACCTTTATTTCCCCAGGTATGTCTCACTGAGATTACAAATGTCTTTTAAAAGAGGGATCAGCAAACCAATAATTACAAATCAAAACTACCAATATCTAAACCAGTTAATATGCAAAATCTATAGTAAAATAAATGTAAAAAAACAAACACAACCATGTATATAAAATAGAACTAAAACATCACTTAATATTAAAGCATTTGAAAAATGTACCAACTAATTAAAGACATTAAAATAACCAATTTCCTTCAACTTTAATCCTCTGCAGTTGATTCCAACCAGAAAAAGCTGCAAACTGGAAGATGTTTTGCAATTCTTTGTAAAACGTAAATGTAAATCTCCCTATTGTCCCACAATGGAAATTCATTTTTGACCGATCTCCTTGGGATGGGTCAAAAATTGGGCGGCGCCTGGGGAGCAGTGTGGGGTTAAGGGTCTTGCTCAGAGACCCAGAGTGGAGGCTAAGGGGATCCAACTGGGTCCTTGCAACCTTCACAAGGTACAAGCGCAGTTCTCTAACCAATAGGTCAGGGGTAACCAATTAAAAATCAGCGGGTCCAAATAAAGAAAATCAACAACCAGTAAAGGTGCGGAAACATTTTTTATTATAATCTGTTGCTTTAAACAGAATATAACACTGAAATAAAATGAGGTGTTTATGCATCAACGTTATACTTTGACTTTTGAAATAAAAAAATATTTAAAAAAAAAAGGAATATTTTTCCATTTTAAAATCTAATGTGTTTTTTATTAGAGAGCAACATTCATTCAGTTTGGTATATAGACAGTTTCCTGATTCACATGTTCTATAAAACACCTGAACTTACCGTTTTTTACCTTTTTTTTTCTTTTTTCTGTCTTAATGAGCTTTAGGCTGCCCTGCAAGGCTTTAAACCTGGGTTTAACCGGAGACTAAGCCATTCTCAAGCACATATCAAGGAGCTGATTTTGAGCCTGGATCCAGATTTATTGTTGATTCTGTTCATGGTGGAGAATCCTGCTTCACAGCAGCAGGTTGAGCCAAACATCCTCTAAATGTGCAGGGTCATCTTTGAGCACGCCATTTCCCTTTTCTTTCACCAGTTCACCGCAGTTCTTCCAGCAGTCCACACTTTCTCTGCTCTCTTTTTCTCATGGTCTTCTCCTTCTTTCCCATCGCCCGGCTTGCCACAGGTTTGCCTGCTGTGTCTAAAAGTAGCAGCAGCAGCAACCCAGACTGACAGCTCATTGGCTCATTTGGATCACGTGCAGCCTGGAGCCGGACGCTCCCCAGGGCTTTACCGTATTAACAGGAGAAGCGGTGGAAGTGAAGTTAGACACTGTCGTCCAATAATATGCAGTAATTTATACATGTTTAAATCAGGTAGGGTCTGGATTAGCCAGCAGGTGGTTCTGGATCCGCTAATCTGTGACCTCTGCACTAGGCCAACACTCCCCAGGCACAGACAATAGAAACAAGTTGTCAGAATGCAGAAAACAACCATTTGGAAGTTTTCTTACAATAAGAGAGAAGAAATAGACCCTCAGTGTGACACAGCTCTATATCAGTTATGATCCTTAGTATAGAAACATAAAATCTCTCAATATTCATTTTTATTCTTAGATTTGTTTTTGGTCCCTTGAAGCAGTTTTAGAAACTGATTTCTAATTGTCTGCATGAATCCAAACTAAATGGTTAATCCTCAAAAAATTACAAATGAGTCTAAATTTATTATGAAAAAGGTCACTTTAAACCATGTGGAATTAAAGAACTGTGTTCAGAAATAGAGCTGGATGAAGATATTCATTTTTAAATAAGAAAGCTGCATTTCAGGTGAAAAAAATGAGCTCTGCTCTGCAAACAAACGTCTCATTTCATGTTAGTCCAATACAACTACCTCTATGAGTCAAACTATCATTCATTAGGAAAAGTCAGATCCAGCTACCAGGATTCTCCGTAAAGAAGAGTAGGATGATGGGGAGAGAGCGAGGCTCCTGCTTCCCACCACCGAGGTGTGAAGCGACACCTTTCAGACTCATCAGTTCTCAGCAGTGTGAAACCTTCACACCTCTGCTCTAATTAGATAATATTACGCTTCATTAACCCTCATCATATTTGGATTTACATTCCTAATCATTTATGCATCAATTTAATGATCACTAACTTAAAACAGGAGGTACAGAAAGACGAGGTCTATCTATGTATTTGAAGATCGTAAATAAGATGGTCCGATCTTACTTTGAGATTTAGTAGATGGTTTGGATTTAAACCAGAGAAGATCATCAGATTAGAGATGGTGTCAGGTTTAGAGTTCTCTTCTCTCCTCCGCATGTCTGTGGAGATTTTGATTTACAGCAGGTGAGCGGTGTATGCATTGATTCACCTGTTAGGGTCCATGTTGCTCCATGATGTCTATGTTTTTTGTTTTTTTCCAGCTCACGCTGGATCCAAAACATCCGAAACCATTAGGAAATCAATGGTTTTTTCCAAAACCAATTTCCAAACTATCCTGTGATGTTTTCTTCATCAAGTTGTGTTTATGGTGCCTTTAAAAAAAGGCTTCAAACACCTTGAATCTTTCCTGTCTTTTGATGCTGCAGAAATTGAAATCTATGTGTAATAAGTGTATTTTCCCTGGATTTGAGCAGATAAGACAATTTACTAATGGAATACAAAGATTTTTTTTTTAAATTAAAAAGAAAACACTACAAAATATGTAATTATCGAATTTTAAGGGAAAAAATGCTCCTTACACCAACAGACAATCTAATTTCCCTTTTCAAATTAACCCTTTAAAGCCCGATCCAAGAATAAAACAAAACAGAAAATTACTTTTTTTTGTTTGAAGTCCTTATTTGGCCTTTTAACAAAATATGTAAAAAAGACAAAACAGAAATACATTTTTGATATTAATAATTTATTACTATGCGATAAGTCAATATTATTTTTAGTGTAGTCTTCTGCCCTCTGTTATCAGGTATATCTGATTGAGTACAACAGGATTTTGAGCAAAGTTTTTACCATTAAATTATGCAAAAGGTGTCAGACGCAAAATATTTCAGAAACCGTATGTATCAAATGTGATACATTTGGCATTTAGGGTTAAGGACAAAGAACTTACTTATTGTTTGATCAGTTTTTGCAGTGTACAGGTTTAGATTATGAAAAATGTGGAATATATATACTCCCTCCTCTTTAGTCATATACTACTAAATCAACTCTGCCATCAGGTTTCTTCTAGTTAGTAAACCAAGAGCAGCTGGAGGAGCTAAAAAAAAATCCCCAGGACATTTAGCAGTTGTGCACCAAACAAATTAATAGAAGTCTGGGGAGAAAAAAGCTTCTGTTAGTTGGTGAAAAGTTAAAAAAAATGAAAGAAAAGAAACGAAATGAAGCTGAATAAATGCATTGCAAAAGGTGAATTCTTAGTACAGATGCAGTTGAAACAAGAAAATGGTCTCCATTTTCTTGTTTCAAGTGCCTCATATATATCTTATATCTTATTAAAACCTCTTACAGAAGAAGCCTCCCGTCTCGTCCCAGAGCTGCATGGAAAGGCTGAACAGAGAACTTGGACGTTTGCTCCTGATATGGAATATGTTGTGCTTTTTCTGTCAGAAGACACTCTAAAATAATTATTTAACATGGAGAGAAAATGATTTTAAGACCTTCATTTTTTCTTTTACCCCATGTTGACCCTTTTTCTCAAAATGAACTAAACAGATTATTTCCCACAAGCTGTTAAACATGTGCAGAATGCATTGGGCTTCCTGTTGAGACGAAAATCAGAAAAGTAGAAAATGTTTGTTGGTTTCAGCAGGAGTCAAAATTCACACTTCAACTCCTGGAGCTGGACGTTCCCAGAGCAGAGGGAAGAGACAGGAGCCGGAGAGGGTCCCGCTGCTGGAGCCTGGGTGTGTGTGTGTGTGTGTGCTGAGGGGCTGCGGCCTCCGCTTTAGACAGCGTGTAGTCAGAATCTGCAGAGGTGTCACTTCACACCTCTGCGGCCTGGCTTGGACTTATAAACCACTGGAGGAGAGCTGAGCAGCACTTCCAGCCTCCCAGTTCTTCCAGTCAGACCACTGAGCAACATGGATACCTCCTCCGTCCCTCTCCTGGACTACAGCCTGCTTTACCAGTGGTCCTCTAACACTGACCTGTCCAGCATTTCGTCCCCAGAGACCCTCTCACCCGTCACTTCCATGGACTCCAGCCTCTCCCCTTCCTACCAGCAGCCTCCACAGTCCACTCCCAAAGCAGCCAAGTGCCTCAAGTCCTCACCTTTCTCCCCGCCTGGACGCGGTCGTAAGAAGGGCCGCAGCACCAGGATTCGCAGCAAGCAGAGGGAGAGCGCCAGCGAGAAGGAGAAGATGAGGATGAGGGATCTGACCAAGGCTCTGCACCACCTCAGGTCCTACCTTCCACCTTCAGTGGCACCGGTTGGACAGACTCTGACAAAGATAGAGACTCTGCGTCTCACCATCCGCTATATTTCCTACCTGTCAGCTCAGCTGGGGCTCAGTGAGGAGGTTCTGTTTCAGAGGAGAGAACAAGTGGACACCTCAACTAGTGATACCTCCTCTCCTGATGTCGTTAGCTACCTCCAGAACTCCTCTGCTGCTTTAGAGCACATGCAGGGCCAGAACCGGTACCAAGGCCTCTGTTACAGCCAGAACAGACCCTTGCATTCTGGGAACTGTAGTTTCGGAGGAAATCAGCTAAGAACTCGATACAGTGAAGACCCTCATGTGGGCATGGATGGAGATCTGCAGACACAGCCAGCATCCCAGCCCTCCTGTCAGGTTCGATACATCTAACCTTTCTCATCACTCCTTTTTTTTTAAACTAAGCATTTATTTTATCCATCCTAACACTTTGGATCTCTGCTTTTTTTAAACAGATGTGTGGTAAAGACTTCTGCATCCCACTCGTTCCAAGGGACTACTGGGGCTGACTGACTGTCAGACAACGGACCAAAGCTCCTTTCATTGATTTTATTCCCTGTATTTCCAGTAACTTATTCTAAATGTATTCTTTTTAATGTTTATTTATTTTATCCGAATAAATATGCCATGTAAATATATGACTAACAGCTCATTTTTATACTTCTTTATGCTTCTATTTATAATAAATGGTAGAAATGCATTGTCATCTCTTCTCTTTAAATGTCTTCAGCAGTCACTTGACACCGTTAACCTGGGTCACAAACTCTCCCCACACTCTAAACTGCAGTGAGACTCAGCATAGCTGCAGCTTTTAACCTCTGAAACCTGCAGCATTAAACACCAGCAGGGCTCCCTCTAGTGGTCACTAATGGTAAGTGTAGATCCATTGGTTGCAGAGGGTATGACATGTAATACATCGTTTGAAACCTTTACAAAACATTCAATCAGACACATGAAGTGATCAGAAAATATACTGCACTGCATAGAAATTCCTAATGTTTAAGACAATATCTAAATGAATTTATTTCAAATTGATGTTTTTTTTTTTTTTTTTCCAGGATGTTCATTGAGAAAAAAAATGTCTGACCATTATTTTATGTTTTAGGGCTAAAGGGTTAAGAAAAGATGAGAAACCCTGGTATATTAGCTGTTTAGCGACTGGTTCTTGCATCCATTTCCAGTTTGATGGCATTTACAGGATTTAATTGAATGGGTTTAAAATCTTCACCCTTTAGGCAGCAGTCCTTACCCATGCTATCAAAATGTTCCTACAGATGCATTTTGCTCTTGAATTAAAGCTGACATTTGGTTTCTACAGTTTCATAAAGCATTTTGTGACAGGGTTAGATCAGGTCTTTAACTGCCTCTATACTGGATTCAAAACTCTTACTAAATTTGTTAAATTATTTTTCTTTCGTAATCTTCCTAACCTAGCCTGGCTACTCCTGCTTCCGACTCCAACATCTCCTATTCTGCTACCAATCCAATTTTTTTGTTTTATTTCTTTTTTGTATTTATATTCTCAAACCTCAAGTCTTTCTAGCCGATTGTGTTTTAGACAGAGTTCAGTTCTACTGTAGGTTGCTGTTTTGAGTTAAGAATTGCTGCAAAGTCAACGACCAGATGCAATCATCTTGACTAGTGCCAGAAATTTGCTGCAAATCACAGCTAATATTAAAGTTAAATTGAATACCCAAATGTTGAATATTATATCTAATAGCTTACAAACAGGAACAGACTTTTCCTGTGGTGCTATCAGGGTTATTTTGTGATGGATCTGTCAGTTAAAGCAGGGAGCACGCATCCTAGGAAGGCTTGAAGTTCCTCTGGTTTACAAACGGCCTCTTGAGTCCCTAGTTCCAGAAAATTCTGCTCCCTCAGGTATGAGTTAAATCTAAAGGACAAATCTTATTGGAAGGCAGCAAATTTTAGTGATAAATAATAAAGAATAATCCTACAATAGGTAGAAAACGTTTTTTGCATTACAACTAATTTAAGTTAAACATGTTTTCAGATCTCTAGTGCAACAAACTATCAGAACTTAAGAGGCTTTGTTCAACATAATAAATCTTTTGAAACACTGTTAGCCAGATGTGTCATCACCCTTTGCACTTTTTGTATATTTCTTCAGGTAAAGTCTTTGTAGTGTAGCAACACAAAGTTGATAGATCAACTTTATATATATATATATATATATATATATATATATATATATATATATATATATATATATATATAGCTTAACCAGTATTATAATATATTAAAGAGGAAAGAAAGAAACTCGTCCGAGTGACATGTCCATTTTCTCCTCCTGTAGATATCCGTTCCCAGAATATTAAAACTGTTGCTTATTGTAAAAACATTTAAATATATTAGGTTTTGTTTTTGCATCAAAGTTTTAATTATTTAGACCATTAAAACTGCACAAAGGCAGTGCAGAGCAGGTGAAACTTTGTGATCTGTGTTTGCAGTTCACATCGGAGGCTTTAATAAGGTTCAATTTATGACTTTTACAGCTTTGTTTAATGAGTGCGCATAAAAAAGATCAGAGGAAAACCTGAGACACTTCTGTTAAAGAATAAAATACAGCAGCCTGAGTCTGGTTATTTCTACAAGAACTTCTGAAATCAAGACATTGAACGTTCATGCTTTAACTGTCCACTAGAGGGCAGTTTAGGTTACAGTGTATGTTTAAAATGAATGACTAAACTGTTTTTATCCCTTTATATGTACATTCAGCAGGAAAGTTTAGCACCTCATGGTAACAGTTTATTAAAATAAATATTTTTTTTGTTTCCACTCTTTTTGCATTTAACAAAAAGGCCCAAAGTTGATCCTCCAAACCTGTAACACCTTCGTAGAATAAAATCTGCTTTCTTAACAATGGAAGGGGCTCATTTAAGCTGTTCTGTGGCCAATATGTATGTTATACATACAACAAAAGGTCATAATTCAAATTGTAAAAACATTTTTAAAGTCTGAGGTATTAATATATCAGTATAAAGCAGCCTTTAAAAAGCAACTAAATATTTTTCTAACAAACATTTTAGCCTTGCTGCTCACAGAGCTGTTATATTTCATCATATAGAGTTGTTTGATTGATATGTTTTTTACATCATATTTTATTTTTAATTTACCTTTTTTATGTATTTCACTCTTTTTTTACAGTAAAGCACTTACATAATACATTTTAATGTTGTACCTATTTACCTTTGAATCAGTCCTCTCAAAATGGTCAGTTAAAGGCTAATACCTAAATAAAACATCAATCCTCCCAGGGCAGCAGATACTTCTGTTCTGTGGCATTTATTTATTTTCTGTACTTTCCTTCCAAAAATTTTTCCAATAAGATGATCCACCTTTCTGAGAACAGCCAGGTTGTTGAGTCTATACCTGTGCTGACCCTCCATATATATATATATATATATATATATATATATATATATATATATATATATATATATATATATATATATATATATATATATATATATATATATATATATATATATATATATATATATATATATATATATATATATATGTATATAGTGGTGTAAAAAGTTCACACATTTGTTACTTAAGCAGAAGTATAGATGCTGCAGTTTAAAAACACTCTGGTAAAAGTTGAAGTATCAACTTGAGCTCTTTACTCAAGTAAAAGTGAAAAAGTATGTGCTCCAAAAACTACTTTTATACGTAGTAAGTATAAAAGTATAAAGTTACCTTTAAAAGAAAACCAGCCAGATGCCACTGTATGAACTAAAAACAAAATTTTTTGACTATTTTAAAAAAAATTCAGTGAGATAGGGCCAAGGATGAGGGAGGTCTTGTTGGTCTCCGTCTCCCGATACGCTCTCGCCTGTGTCCGACCTTTCAGACGTTTCAACATCTTTTTCTGAATCCCACATTGTAGCATGGCATAGACAATTCACGTTAGCAGTTTGAAGAACACCTGCTGGCTTCTGATGATTTCCTTTAGCTAACCAATGAGTGTTTGCGTTCTATGACTCATCCAATCAAACTAGTTTTCACTAGATGTGGGTGGAGCCAATGATCTGCATTGGATGGAGCGCATGACGGGAAATAAAGATTTAAAATCCATAAACTGAAGCCAAGAGTAACGAGTAACATTTGTTTTAAAAATGTAAGGAGTAAAAAGTACAGATATTTGTGTGAAAATGTAATGAGTAGAAGTCAGAAGAAGAATTCAATTCAATTCAGTTTATTTATATAGCGCCAAATTCACAACACATGTCATCTCAAGGCACTTTACAGTTCAACCAGATCATACAGTCAAATTGATACAAAGTTTTCTATCTAAGGAAAACCAGTTGATTGCATCGACTCATTGACTCAAATACAATCCCTCACACTAAGCATGCTTGTAGCGACAGTGGAGAGGAAAAACTCCCTTTTAACAGGAAGAAACCTCCAGCAGAACCAGGCTCAGTGTGAGCGGCCATCTGCCGAGGCCGACTGGGGTTCAAGGAGACAGAAGCAGAGATACAAAAAGCAGCTGTAAAAGGCGGCCCCGTTCAGGAAAAACACAGCCAGGCAGACGAGCTCCAAGGCAGCTCCCATGGCAGAGGATGAAGAGAGCACATCCACCCAGCCACGGCCAGAGAAACAGGACCACACCTGAAGACAGGCCGATCTCCAACATCTACAAAGTAGATGGAGTAAAGTATAGATACCTAAAAAGTGTATTTAAATACAGTAATGAAGTATTTGTACCTCGTTACTTGACACCTCTGTATATATATATATATATATATATATATATATGTATATAGTGGTGTAAAAAGTTCACACATTTGTTACTTAAGCAGAAGTATAGATGCTGCAGTTTAAAAACACTCTGGTAAAAGTTGAAGTATCAACTTGAGCTCTTTACTCAAGTAAAAGTGAAAAAGTATGTGCTCCAAAAACTACTTTTATACGTAGTAAGTATAAAAGTATAAAGTTACCTTTAAAAGAAAACCAGCCAGATGCCACTGTATGAACTAAAAACAAAATTTTTTGACTATTTTAAAAAAATTCAGTGAGATAGGGCCAAGGATGAGGGAGGTCTTGTTGGTCTCCGTCTCCCGATACGCTCTCGCCTGTGTCCGACCTTTCAGACGTTTCAACATCTTTTTCTGAATCCCACATTGTAGCATGGCATAGACAATTCACGTTAGCAGTTTGAAGAACACCTGCTGGCTTCTGATGATTTCCTTTAGCTAACCAATGAGTGTTTGCGTTCTATGACTCATCCAATCAAACTAGTTTTCACTAGATGTGGGTGGAGCCAATGATCTGCATTGGATGGAGCGCATGACGGGAAATAAAGATTTAAAATCCATAAACTGAAGCCAAGAGTAACGAGTAACATTTGTTTTAAAAATGTAAGGAGTAAAAAGTACAGATATTTGTGTGAAAATGTAATGAGTAGAAGTCAGAAGAAGAATTCAATTCAATTCAGTTTATTTATATAGCGCCAAATTCACAACACATGTCATCTCAAGGCACTTTACAGTTCAACCAGATCATACAGTCAAATTGATACAAAGTTTTCTATCTAAGGAAAACCAGTTGATTGCATCGACTCATTGACTCAAATACAATCCCTCACACTAAGCATGCTTGTAGCGACAGTGGAGAGGAAAAACTCCCTTTTAACAGGAAGAAACCTCCAGCAGAACCAGGCTCAGTGTGAGCGGCCATCTGCCGAGGCCGACTGGGGTTCAAGGAGACAGAAGCAGAGATACAAAAAGCAGCTGTAAAAGGCGGCCCCGTCCAGGAAAAACACAGCCAGGCAGACGAGCTCCAAGGCAGCTCCCATGGCAGAGGATGAAGAGAGCACATCCACCCAGCCACGGCCAGAGAAACAGGACCACACCTGAAGACAGGCCGATCTCCAACATCTACAAAGTAGATGGAGTAAAGTATAGATACCTAAAAAGTGTATTTAAATACAGTAATGAAGTATTTGTACCTCGTTACTTGACACCTCTGTATATATATATATATATATATATATATATATATATATATATATATATATATATATATATATATATATATATATATATATATATATATATATATATATATATGTATATAGTGGTGTAAAAAGTTCACACATTTGTTACTTAAGCAGAAGTATAGATGCTGCAGTTTAAAAACACTCTGGTAAAAGTTGAAGTATCAACTTGAGCTCTTTACTCAAGTAAAAGTGAAAAAGTATGTGCTCCAAAAACTACTTTTATACGTAGTAAGTATAAAAGTATAAAGTTACCTTTAAAAGAAAACCAGCCAGATGCCACTGTATGAACTAAAAACAAAATTTTTTGACTATTTTAAAAAAATTCAGTGAGATAGGGCCAAGGATGAGGGAGGTCTTGTTGGTCTCCGTCTCCCGATACGCTCTCGCCTGTGTCCGACCTTTCAGACGTTTCAACATCTTTTTCTGAATCCCACATTGTAGCATGGCATAGACAATTCACGTTAGCAGTTTGAAGAACACCTGCTGGCTTCTGATGATTTCCTTTAGCTAACCAATGAGTGTTTGCGTTCTATGACTCATCCAATCAAACTAGTTTTCACTAGATGTGGGTGGAGCCAATGATCTGCATTGGATGGAGCGCATGACGGGAAATAAAGATTTAAAATCCATAAACTGAAGCCAAGAGTAACGAGTAACATTTGTTTTAAAAATGTAAGGAGTAAAAAGTACAGATATTTGTGTGAAAATGTAATGAGTAGAAGTCAGAAGAAGAATTCAATTCAATTCAGTTTATTTATATAGCGCCAAATTCACAACACATGTCATCTCAAGGCACTTTACAGTTCAACCAGATCATACAGTCAAATTGATACAAAGTTTTCTATCTAAGGAAAACCAGTTGATTGCATCGACTCATTGACTCAAATACAATCCCTCACACTAAGCATGCTTGTAGCGACAGTGGAGAGGAAAAACTCCCTTTTAACAGGAAGAAACCTCCAGCAGAACCAGGCTCAGTGTGAGCGGCCATCTGCCGAGGCCGACTGGGGTTCAAGGAGACAGAAGCAGAGATACAAAAAGCAGCTGTAAAAGGCGGCCCCGTTCAGGAAAAACACAGCCAGGCAGACGAGCTCCAAGGCAGCTCCCATGGCAGAGGATGAAGAGAGCACATCCACCCAGCCACGGCCAGAGAAACAGGACCACACCTGAAGACAGGCCGATCTCCAACATCTACAAAGTAGATGGAGTAAAGTATAGATACCTAAAAAGTGTATTTAAATACAGTAATGAAGTATTTGTACCTCGTTACTTGACACCTCTGTATATATATATATATATATATATATATATATATATATATATATATATATATATATATATATATATATATATATATATATATATATATATATATATACTGACAGCTGTCAGTCTTTTCTGTGACATAAGCACCACATAAAACGTCTATTTTTAAAATGCATATTTGATAATGGGTTTTATTTAATATTCCCTGCTTGCAATGAATTTTCTTGTAATATCTGATCAATTTTCCCAAAAATGCGTTTAAACATGAATCAGATGCACACTTGGTGTTTCTGGCTGAATTATAAAAAATCTGCCAATTTTCTAAACAGAGGTGGAAGTCATTCAAGTCTAAGGTGGGGGGGGGTCTACGAGTTGGCAGAGCAGAGGCTGAATAATGTTACAGTTTACTTAGTCTATTTAGAGTTTCCTTGTTAATGAGGCGTTGCAAACAGAAAGATCCTTGGCTCCGCTGAGTCTAGACTGCATCTCACCCTGCTACCTCCCCCCTTTTCTCACCTCCTGCCTCGATCTCTTGCTAAATCCAGCTGAGAGGACTCTAATATTCATCAAGGAGGGTTGATCAGCATATCAGCCTGGTAGAATTAGGCCTGGTGTTTGGTTTGCCACATACACTCGGCTCGTTTGATTTCCCAGCCAGCAGCCAAAGACTAATATACTCACTTAAGTCTGTCATCACAGCGAAGCTAATAACCTCTCTGCTCCGATGGAGACTGGGATGAAAGAGGTTAGCACTCCAATGAAAATTCACCTGGTAGATGTTAGTTAAAACTGTCTGGGATCATCTAGAAAAGCAGAATCCTTTCTCTGAACAGATTTAATGACTTTAGTGTACATTTATCGTTCATTAATAAATATGATGCTTAAGGATAACCGATAAAAAAGTATTCATACCCTCTAACCTTTTTTCACCTTATGTAAAAACCATGGAAACACAAAGGTTATGTATCATACCATTTTATTTCTTATTTTGAATCCAGGATTGTATAGAGCTCTGTAGGAGAGGCCGTTTATTGTGACGACATCAATCAATCAATCAATCAATTAAGCAATCAGTTTCTTTATTGTCAACTACAATTTACATTGTAATCGAGATTTCAGTTTCAATATCTGATCATGACAAAAATGTTGATTCATCATCTACAGCAGGTGTCTTCAACGTTTTCCGGGCCAAAGACCCCCAAACTGATGGCGAGATGGAGCAGGGACCCCCTAACTATATATATTGTATAAAATTGTGTTATATCAAACTGGTCCTATAGTCATTCTATTACATATGAGGTAATGTAACGAAAGAATTATCGCGCTGGGATTATTAAAGTATTTCTGATTTATCTGTTTACTACAGTGTGTTGAATTCATGTTAATGTAGATTTAAAGATATTTCAATTACTGGAAAAAAATTGCAGAGGGGAATATATAAAAAAAAGTCTAATCAACCAAAACTTTCACGAACCACCTGTTGAAGACATACGATCTAAAGGATCAATTAGAAGTGATCATGTTTAAACCCTCTAAAATCTTCAATCCTTTATTTATACAGGTTAGTTTCTTAAGACTCGATGTCAAATTCGAAGGAGAAACCTGATCAAATATACAGCAATTAAAGATTTATAGCTCTATAGATTTATAGAACAGGAGAAGGCCTTTTTCCCCAGGCTCTGTATGAACTGATGAAACTAGGAAGGAAACATAGTTTTGGGAGGGGAGAGAATGGATGATTTTTTAGCATTTAAATTATCAAGATAATTATTGTGGCATCAGATGGAGAATAGATTAATTTAGGAAATTAGCTGACCGAGGCCTTCACACAAACAACATCTAGTCTAAAACGCTCATGAAGCTGGCAGACAACAACGGTCTCTGGGCCTGATATAAAAAATAAATGTTCAATGTGACTATTAATGGTCAAAGTATCATCAATATGTATTGAGAGATATTTAATAAGATGTTACAAAATCCATGTACTATTCATGTCTTGAGACAGTTTTAGGCAGTGGTGAGCAAATAATAGACCTTTAGTTTAGTACCTGTATTCAGTACCAAACTAAGTTTGAAAGTTAAAACCAAATGATTTTTAAATGATTGGATTTAAAACAACAGATCACAGAATCATCAGCATAGAGATGCACAGCTGAACATTTGAAATGCTGTCCAGGTGTGTTTATGGTGATTAAAGTGGGCCCTAAAACTGAGCTTTGGGGGACTCCTTTGGTAATGTCCAAATTACTTTTTGTTAGACCACCAAGTTATACAAACTATTTGCGGCCACTTAAATCATTTCAGAGCCAAGCTGTGGTCTGGTTTGTGAATCCACCGTCCAAAAGCCTTCAAACCAAACCTCTCCAAATATAGTGCAGCAGTCATCAAACACATCGTTAAAAGCCTTGGTATTGGCAGAAACTGGTCCAGCCTGCTTCACCTGCTCATTTTTTTTATTTTTATTTTTCAGTAATTACATTTTTGTAAGAACTCACAATTGTGAAATGGGTCTGTAGCTGTTTGCTGAGTAATGGAGCCTAAGGTGAAAGTTCAACTAAATTAACTGATTACTCGCCTTCATCCGCCTAGGACACAGCCAATCAGCTTTGAACCACGCCTCCGCGAAAGCCAATCAGCATCATCAGTTCATCTTAAAAGTTTCATTTGAAATCTGGGTGAATTATTTCTGAGTCTTAAAGTAGTGCTTCCTCTTAGTACGCTTTTTTGGTCACTCTATCGACCTCTGACATTTTAGTGGACGTTAGTTAAAAAGCTCTTTTTTACATAACAGGAATATTTTGTTGAATTGACGGGTTGATGTTGGCGATCAGGCATAGAAAAACACGAAACACCAATTTTTATTTTTACTTTTTTTTCTTCTTTTTCTTTCTTTTGTCCTTGGGAACGTTGACAAACGTGAAGAATCGGCTGAAATGCAGTCACTGTGGGATCTTTAATAATATCAATCATACTTTTTTATGTCTCCTGAAGAAGCATATTTTAAATATGAATGCTATGGCAAACAGCCCTACAGTAACCTAATAAACAGCTTTTTATTTTATTTATGTTTGTTACTTTTATAATGATCACAATTAAATATTGAAATATCTGCCAGCCTTAGAGCTCTGTGGGATGTTAGAAGCTTTGGATTTTCTTTCATAACCTTCCTCTGCTTTCAAAGGCTTCACAGGGTTAAATCTGACACTTCGTTTGATAATAAGATTTCCCCAGACAGCTGGAGACACTGGGTTTATTTAATTCATCATCGTTCAGCTCTTAAATTTAGTATAATTACCCATCTAAATCTCAGCACTAAGGTACAATAAAGGGTATTTCTATTCTATTCTATCTGTGTTGTGTGTTTCTAGATGAGTTCTGCTTTTACTTTGAATGTTTATTTACTCTCAAATGTCTGTTTTTCTTGCATTAGTGTGGTGGTGTAAAGCTGTGTAAAGCCAGTTCACACCTTTGTGCAGGAGTTAAATGTAACACGGCGGTTTGTGGGAAAGAGACCTGGGACTCAGCTCCACAGTGGAAGTGGAAACAGATCCCTTCAAAGGTCAGTCTTTGGAAAGATCATCTCATACTTTTACAATATTTTAATGTGTAATAAAGATATTCAGCCTAGTTTGGAAAGAGTCCTTCAATATTTAAGCATCTTTTATGCAGTGAGGAAATCTCTCGAGTTTATTTCTCCAAAAGACAAATTTTCTACCATTGAAGCTTTTCTTTGGTTGGTTTTAAATGAACACTTGGGCTCAAAGAAATGCTAAAACATAAAATCTTTCCTTTTCTTCATTATATTAGTCTCCTTACTTTCTACACTTTGAAAAAAGTCTGGAACAAAGAAAAAAAACAAAGCTTCATGCATGATGTAGCCTCATACCCCATCATGAGGGGCATGAGGCTACATTCTCCAACTCACTTTTTGTAATGCTTTAATAAGGCATAGATGGTTTCATTATGGGAAAACATTCTGCGTTTGCTACCTTACCTCATTACCAGATGTTCCTGCAGCTGCTGGAGGCCGACGAGCCCCTCCCTGACCGGTTGGCCCATTTTCTATCCCATTTTAACCCACTGAGCTCCAGGATATCCCTGTTACTCTAGAAACATGTTGCTTCCTTCTCTAGGTTTTTTTTTTTCAGCAAAGAAAATATCCTGTTGATAGTACTTTTGCTAAAGTATCGGGCAACTGCAATTCATTATCAACCAGGCTGGATTCTGTAACTGAATCAAAATGATAATTATTTTGTTTAGGTTTTATATTTTTCCTTTGAGTTGAACAGAATATTAAAGGAATAGTACACCCAAAACATGATTAGCCTTCATTTTCTACTCACCTCCATGCTGAACAACACTCTGGAGTACTTTTTTGATATCTCAAATGCATCTGGAGATCTGGGGGGCTTCTTGCTGTCTGCTGACATTCAAATAATGGAGGTCCATGGCGCCCGAGGCAGAAAGGTCCATAAAAGTCCACAAAAAACGTGTCAATATTCCTCCATACTGCTCGTCCAATGTAATCCAAGTGTCCTGAGTGGGTAGCATCCAGAATTTACTCGAAACGAAGTCATTTAGAATGTTTTTAGAGCATAAACAGTAGTGTATAGGATTTCCTAATAGCGCCCCCATGCGCGCTCACGATTCTACGGAAGCCGGCAGACCAAACCGGAAGAAAGTGCGCATTCAGCGTCTGGTCTGCCGATAATGCAAGCGTAGAAGAAGAAATGTGCTGTTTACCTGTGCAAAGAAAGAAACAACGAAAGAAAAATGTCTGAGGACTTCAGTGTTGAGGAAGAGCATGAGTTCTTTGCCGAGCTGAATGCGCACTTTCATCTGGTTTGGTCTGCCGGCTTCCGTAGAATCGTGAGCGCGCATGGGGGGCGCTATTAGGTAATCCTATACACTACTGTTTATGCTCTAAAAACATTCTAAATGACTTCGTTTCGAGTAAATTCTGGATGCTACCCACTCAGGACACTTGGATTACATTGGACGAGCAGTATGGAGGAATATTGACACGTTTTTGTGGACTTTTATGGACCTTTCTGTCTCGGGCGCCATAGACCTCCATTATTTGAATGTCAGCAGACAGCAAGAAGCCTCCCAGATCTCCAGATGCATTTGAGATATCAAAAAAGTACTCCAGAGTGTTGTTCAGCATGGAGGTGAGTAGAAAATGAAGGCTAATCATGTTTTGGGTGTACTATTCCTTTAAGCCCATTAAATGTGACTCACTGATTTATTTCTCTTAATTATTGATCAAGGCTTACAAATATCTAAAACACGGCTTCAATATGGTTATTTTTTACAGAAACCCTACTATAGGGGCAAGACTACTATTCAACAGACAACAGTGAATGTCCTCTAAAAGAAATGTAAGCCACAAAAAGGTTATTGTTAAAAAAGATTTTTTTTTTTTAATCATGTTAACAGACACCTAAAGTAAAAAGTGCATCATGAACTGCAGCAACATTCCCCGCAGCTCTCCACACAGCAGAGTTCATTTCTTCATATTTAAACGCAATTAAGCCACAATTAAACTCCTGAGGTTAATCAAAGTTTGCTGTGAACATTAGGGGTTATTAAATGATTCCTCTCCATGCAGGTTTGGAGGCCTGAGGCCAGCTGCTGTCCACACAACTAAAGGCGTTAATCATTCACATCTCCCAGATGACACGGCACACTTATTCCAGCTTGGTTTTGGAAAGGGTGAGATGACAGGAAGGACTAAGACCAAAGCATTCATCAATTATAAAGCTGATTTTTTTTCTTCTTATCCATGCAGGCAGTGTTAGTACACAGCAAACACTGAGGCCTAGAGCTTTATTCAAACAAGCACTTGCTCATAACACTGCGACACTGAGGGAATTAAAAAAATATAGATGTTTGTATTTTTATTCTAGTGAAAATGTCAGTTTTAAGGCTGCGCATGTGGCGCCGGCGTGTTGGTGTCGTTTCCAAACACCTGCAGAAGCCCAGTGCTGACACTAGCAGAGGTTGATCACACCTTGGTGGAGCATGCCAGTTTCCCAAAGGACCCCCGGCATGGGTGTCAGCTCTGCTCCCAGAGCTTCTCAGGAGCAGAGGTGGCTCTCAGGAGGTGACACCTCACACCCCTCTCCACATATATTGAGCAGCCTCCCTCTCTCCTCTCCATATCCAGTGCATCCTTCCACTGAAGCTCACTAACTGGACCAGCGGTACTTCAGCAGTGACTATGGAAATGTCCAACTGTTCTCCCCTCCAGCTGCAGGAGAACTCCTTGTTCTTTGACTACGATCTTCTTCTAGAGAAGTCTCCAGCTTTTGATCCGTCCTCAGATCCTGGTTATGTCAGCGCGGGCAGCAGCCTTTCTCCTACCTCCTCTGTGGACTCGTTCTGCTTCTCACCCGGCTCCCTCCAGGCCTCAGTAAACGAGCAAGATGCCTTGAACCGTTTCCTCTTGAGCAGCTCTGCGGAGCCCCAAACATCCCAAACAAAGGAGACCATCCTCAGCTCAAGACACTCCTCTTCACCGGCTGTCCCCTTGAGGAAATCCAGGTCCAAATATCCAAGTAAAAAGCGACAGACCGCAAGCGAGAGGGAGAAGCTGAGGATGAGGGATCTGACCAAAGCTTTGCATGAGCTCAGGACCTACCTTCCTTCCTCTGTGGCTCCAGCCGGACAGGTCTTAACCAAAATCGAGACGCTGCGGCTCACCATTCGATACATCTCCTACCTGTCAGAGCAGCTGGGGCTCAGCCAGGAGGTCCTGGAGCAGCGGAGATCAGGAGGCTTCTTGGAGCAGGTCCAAACACTCAGCCAGTTCCTGGGTCAACCAACGGCTGTGAACACAGAGCAGCTCTCATGTCTGCAGCATCCATGTCAGGTGAACTTACAGTTTCTTTTTAAGTGAATTAACACAGCTCTCCATAACCTCCCAGTTAAAATAATTTATTTATTTCTTTTTGTTCTTTAGGATTTAAGTGACAGGTTTTACACCAGCCAGCAGTCCTGGAGGCACGACGATCAATCAGAACCTTTCACATTTACTGGACAGTACTGAGTGATGCAAACACCTCACATGAGTCGTAAAATTGAACTAATATATACACCTAACTTCTCAAGCTTTTTTTTTTAAACCCACTTTTGTAAATAGCATGTATTTATTATGTTTTTACATTTAAAGAGAATAAAGGTTATTTATCATGAAATCTCTTGTTGGTTCTTCACCTCCTCACCCAGCATTCAGTGTTTGGTGTCTGATTCTCACAAACATACCAGCTGTCTGCAGGATGTGCTAAACAGGCGGCACATCCTCTCTAAACCCTTTGAGGGAACACCCCCACTGAGAGAGGCCACAGCTGATCTTGGCCAGTTTATAGTCTGTGTAAAGGTGAACGATGTTCTGGATGATGGAAATTAAAGTTTTCCTTCTTTTCTAAGATGTTTAAAAACCAAGTCAACTCTTCTGATACCAGGTATTTCATATTTGATTGATACGTTTTATAATCAGTTATAGTCTATAGACATTTTGCTTCCTTCTCCAGATAACCTATTTTTGTTCCTAAATCCTGATTTGTAATGATCAGAAAATCTATAATAAAGTGCATGGAAATGCTCAAAAATTCGCAAATTATATAAACATCTATTTTTTTTTTTATGTATCAGAATGTTAAATGGCAATTCTAGTTTTTTTTTCTTCTGTATTTGTTATTGAATTCTATTCTGAATTCCTGGTTAGGTTTTAAAGGGTTAATGAATCAAATAGACTGATCCAGACTTTTAGGCCAATCTTATGTTTAAACATTACTGCTTATTAAAGAAGATGGAGGAAAAGGCTGCGTCTCAAAAAGAGGTCAAAAAACATTAATTAACATCTTAAAATAAGTTAATTTGCCCTTTTTGAGAATGTTTATAAAATGATCTGCAAATAGAAAAAATATTGCTCTATCTGAAAAGTTATTATAGAGCTTTATGGGGCAAAAATGCATAGATACCACTCTTCAATCAACACTGATAGACATAAACCTTCAAAGGAAATATTAGATAAATATAAACCAAATACCTGACGGAAAGTCCCTTTAACTATTTGAATCTATTGGTTAGAAGGCTGTAAACTAGAGCGAGGAGCAGGGTTATTACGGCCAGGCGCCTCCTGCAGGATTAGATTCCAGATTTAAAGAAAAAACAGAGGGACAAAAGACTCCCTTCCTATATTAAGTATTGATTATATAAGTATAAGTTAGTAGAGGAGGACTTTCTAAGTAGATAATGAACAGATGTAAAGATAGAAACAGTTTCTAGTTTATATAGACCTACATAAGCTAGGAAGAAGTTTTGACCATTTAGTCCAGACAATATCTATATCTATCTATCTATATCAGACAAAACATGCTTGAGATTCTTTTATTTAGCAAAGATTTTCTGCTCAGTCTCTGTTGAGATGAACTTGACAAAAAAAAAAGCGTGAAAAAAAATCTCTGAAACCAGCAAGTTTTTATGTCGATCTCTTTATGGATCACTTAGTAAAAACACCAACAGTAGAACGATGAGAATAAGTGAAAATCAGGAACATAAAAATTTTATTTTTCTAATATTCATTCCAACTCCTCTTCTCTCGTCTTCATGTATTAATCTTTAAGTGTAATGACCACAGAATTAAATGTAACCAAGGCTTGGTTACATGTATTTCTATTGTCGTGACCTGTGACCTTTCATTCTAACACTCGCAACTGCTTTCGTATAAACTGTGAAAAAGTAGCTCTGTCTTCAGGCTCAGGGGAAGGGATCCTGCTGGGAGGCGAACCTCTCATTCAGTGTTCAGTCTGGGTTATTTTGCATGTAGGCTGAGTTTGACTTTGGTTTAAACTAAATACACAAGTTTGGTGTCTACATTCACAGCTTGTGGTGGACTTTACATTGAGTTTTCTTTCTTTTACTAATGGCTTTTCTTCTAGGAAATCTTCAACAAAAACTAGATTAGTTCAGTCCATAGCAGAGGTTTCAGAAGTTTTCACATTCTTTACTTAAGTAAATGTACAGAAACAGTACAGTGGCGGTTCAAGAACAGGTTTTACAAGTGGGGGTTAGGGGGAGATCATTGTTTATTTGTTTTTTTTTCATGAGGGGATAGAATAAATAAAACAAAACAACAGGGTAATATTCATCATTTGATGTTATGTTTGAGCAACACTTCAGTTGGGTGACATCACATTCAAGGGGGACATGGTGTCCAAGGCTTTGCTGAGTGAGCCACAGAAACAAAGATCCTCCTGCAGCTCTGATCTAGCATGAAAACTGTAGTCCAACCTCCATAGGACTGAAGTTTGACCGACTGCCATATGATAGCGCTTTCTAGCTTGTTTGTCGTTTTGGTAACTACACCAAAATTAGCGCTAGGTGGACAAAAATCACCTGGATTTATCAAATCACGCGCCTTTTTCATATCACGCAAGAATGTGTACAAAACAAAAAAAATGGCGCCGGCAACGCTTCTGGGTCATTTTCAGTGAATGTCGGTGATTTTAAAGTAATTTTGAGTGATAAATAATTTTTTTTTGCGATCATTGCACTTGCCCGGCGGACAAATGCAATGAAATTTGTACTCTCGCAACAATAAAAACTACTTGCCCCGGGCGATCGGGCGATGGTTAACATCGAGCCCTGTTCAGGTACTAAAAATAGTCCTTAAAGAAAAATACTCTTATTAGAGACAGATTATCTTGCTGAAAGGTTCTCCCACCTGATCTGTGGATCTCTGAATATTTTAATTTCTTCTAATTTACTACTAAACAGAAACAGCATCTTGTAGTTTACAATTTGCATAACACTATTAAAAGTAATTTCTTCTTTCTATGTTTTCGGTAGCTTTAATCAAATTGTTAAAGTTTGAATTATTAATGAATGTTTTGGTTGTTTTATTGTTGCAAATATCATTGTCATTATTAAATGTATAGCAATGATGGTTACTGAAATAAAGTTAATTAGGCTTAATAAATAGTTTCAGGGCATTGATCATAGCGCCCTGCATCAGCAGTGCTGTGTCTGTCTCCCTTCCAGCCTCAGATCAGCTTCTCTCATTGGTTGATGTGGAGCAGCAACAGTTCAGGTTTTCCAACTCCAGCATCTGCCGCTTGTGAAGTGCCCTATATTTACCCTATTCTTCCACTCTGCTATAGATGGTGACAAAACTTGTCTCCAGTTAGCCGTTATATTTTTTTAGCTACTAATAGTAAAATGTGCAAAATATACTTTTGGTCTTCATTAAAATAATCTGGTATTATATTCAGTAAATAAAACAAAGCATTTGAAGGCATTTCTCTGTTTATAATTGTCTCTATTTCATCCCTAATCCCCTCCCAGTACTCACTGATAACAGGACAGTCCCAAAGAATGTGCGTATGGTCACCAATCTTCCCACACTGTCTCCAACATAGGGCCGCTGAAAGATTTTTGACAAATCTAGAAATTAAAAACGAGGTGCGAAAAAATCTTATTAAAATTTTTCAACTGAAATCTTTCCACATTTGGCTGTTAGTTCCTTTGTGACTGCCTTCGCACAATATGTCCCATTGTTCGTCCTCTATTATAGAACTGGACTCTAATTCCCAGTTTTCTTTTACATTATAGGTATTTTGATAGTTATTAGATGAGAGAATTTTATATAAATGTGAGACATGTTTCCGGGTTGGAAAGGTCTTTTCTCCAATAGTATTAAAATATTGTTCTATATCATTTGGATTTCTATTAAGTCTATTACGTTCCTTGTGACTAATAATGTAGTGCCTAATTTGCAGATATCTATATAAATCATTTGCAGGGAGATCAAACTGTTCCTGAAGTTGTGCGAAGGACTGTAAGTCAGCCCCATCAAATAATTGGTTTAGTATTTTAAGACCTTTAGCTGCCCATCTCTTACAGCCTTGGTCCCATGTGGAAGGTGGAAAGTCTATATTACCCACAATAGGCATAGTTCTGGAGACTGACCCTGTATCTCTAAGCATCTTTTTAACCTCTGTCCATATTTTTAAAGTGTGTTTGGTCCATTCATTTCCAATTTACATTTTATTAACAGTTCTGATATCTAGGAAGGGAAGAGTAGATAATTGTATACCTTTAGTTTCACCCTGTTCTATTTGAAGCCATTTTGCTTCCTCATCCCCTCCAATCCAAGTCACAATGGCCGATAACTGCGCTGCCCAATAATACCATTTTAAATTGGGTAGAGCTAAACCACCCCTGTTTTTGGGTAAGTGAAGTGTTTTAGTCTAATTCTTGGTCTTTTTCGTTGCCAAATAAATTGAGATATTAATTTGCTGAGTATGTTAAATGTTGAGACTGGGACTCTTACTGGCAAAGTTGAAACAAGAACAGAAGACGAGGAAGCAGGTTCATTCTAACAGTTTCCACTCTGCCATATAGGGACAAAGGTAGGACCTCCCATATGGACAAGTCAATTTTGATTTTCTTTATCAATTTGTTATAATTAGCATCAAACAGTTGTGAAGGTTTCAATTCAATTCAATTCAGTTTATTTATATAGCGCCAAATTCACAACACATGTCATCTCAAGGCACTTTACAGTTCAACCAGATCATACAGTCAAATTGATACAAAGTTTTCTATCTAAGGAAAACCAGTTGATTGCATTGACTCATTGACTCAAATACAATCCCCCACACTAAGCATGCTTGTAGCGACAGTGGAGAGGAAAAACTCCCTTTTAACAGGAAGAAACCTCCAGCAGAACCAGGCTCAGTGTGAGCGGCCATCTGCCGAGGCCGACTGGGATTCAAGGAGACAGAAGCAGAGATACAAAAAGCAGCTGTAAAAGGCGGCCCCGTCCAGGAAACACACAGCCAGGCAGACGAGCTCCAAGGCAGCTCCCATGCCAGAGGATGAAGAGAGCACATCCACTTGGGTGTAAGAATTCCTGAAACCTTTTTCTGACCAATGAAAAATCTCACTAAGTTGGCTTGGCCGTTGTCCCGACGTCATTAATGCTTCTGATTTACTTTGGTTAATTTTGTATCCAGATATATCACCATATTCCTTTAAGCAATGCATGAGTCTGGGGACTGATGTAAGAGGGTGTTTTATAAATAATAAAATATCATCAGCGAAGAGGGCAATTTTATGAATTGCCCCCTTTCCATCCCTGATTCCTTGTATATGATCGTCTCGACGTATGGCCTCTGCCAAAGGTTCGATACTTAGGGCGAACAAAATAGGGGACAACTGCCGCACCCCTCGCTCCACATTGAAAAATTCTGAACAACACCCATTAACTCTAACCTTGGATTTAGAAATCTTATAAAATAACGTAACCCAAAGCCCATCTATATTAGTGTATGTTTAAGAACAACACGGTTGAATGCTTTTTCGGTGTCTAAACTAAGAAGCATGGATGGTTGGGGATCCTATTGTAATTCTTTACTATCAGGAAGTCCACAAACTGTAGTTAAAAGCCTTCAGCTGATCCAAAATGCTGCAGCCAGAGTTCTGATGAAAATGAAAAAGAGAGATCATATCTCTCCTATCCTGGCTTCTCTTCATTGGCTTCCTGTTAAATCAAGAATAGAATTTAAAATCCTCCTTCTCACATATAAAGCCTTAAATGGCCAAGCTCCATCTGATATCAGAGATCTGATTGTTCCTTATGTTCCTAACAGAGCACTTCGCTCTCAATCTGCAGGTTTACTAGTGGTTCCTAGAATTTCTAAAAGTAGAATGAGAGGCAGATCTTTTAGTTCTCAGGCTCCTCTCCTGTGGAACCAACTACCAGTTTTAGTCCGTGAGGCAGACACCCTGTCTACTTTTAAGGCTAGGCTTAAAACTTTCCTTTTTGATAAAGCTTCTAGTTAGAGTGGCTCAGGTTATCCTGATCTACCTCTATAGTTATGCTGCTATATGTTTAAACTTCTGGAAGACATAGGGACCCCATTTCATCATTCTGCTTCATTCTCTCTCTGTTCTCCTAACTGCAGAATCTGTTACCGTATTTTTACTACCATAAGGCGTACCGTACTAATAGGCGCAGTCTCAGTTATGTGTGCTATTACTGTATTTAAAACACACAAGGCAAACCGGATTATAGGGCGCGGGTTTTTTTATATACCGGTACATATCCCCTACGTTTAAATACCTCTACTGCGTATTTAAAAATAGATCGGGAGCAAACCTGAGTATGATTGTGCTTTATTCATGTATTTATTACAAAGTATTAATCAAACCCATCTAAGTCATCACCCTCTGTTTCTGAATTAAACAGCTGCGCTAAATCAGACATGCCAATTTCCCCTTCTCGCTGTCAGAGTCACTTTCCGTGCCGTGCGTCTCCTCGGAAATGATGCCGGCTTTTGCGAAAGCTGGAACAACAGGGCCAGCAGACGCGTTAGCCCAAGCATCTAGAATCCATCCGCAAACTGTGGCATAACTTGCCCGGCGCTGCCTTCCACTTTTCCTGAAACTGTGGTCTCCCTCGATCATCGATCACTCCCACGCCGCTCGCAGCCTTACTTTGAACGGCCGGTTCACACCGATGTGGAGTAACAGATCCCGGAATAACGGGGAGCACAGCGTTCATTTGTTTCACCTTGTTTTTCACATCAGCTGTGAGATGGGCACGCATGGAGTCACAGATTAACAGCGATGGTGATGCGTGGAAAAAACCATCTGGTCTCCTTACATTCACCTACAGCTCAGCTGCGTCTTCTTCACCTGTCGGAGTTCGTTTTCCATCTTCCTCCACTTGCGAACCATTGATTCATTAATCTTGAATTCTCTCGCGGCTGCTCGATTTCCATGTTCCTCTGTGTAGCTGATAGCCTTCAGTTTAAACTGTGCTTCATAGGCGTGTCTCTTTGCCATTTTCAGGGTTGTTAACTTCTTCATAACATGAGGACCCAAATTTGGTCCTCAGCACTCGCCCCTACAAGATCAATTAAAAACACATGCTATACATTTAATTCAATTTTTTCAATTCAGTTTATTTATATAGCGCCAAATTCACAACACATGTCATCTCAAGGCAACATGTAACATATTCTCTGGGGTCTTGCCTTTATTTTGATACCAAAACAATTAAAATAAACTCTGTGGTTCTTGAGATATATTCAATTCATTTTGGGCATGTTATTTTCAAGCATATTTCTCGAAAACAGGCCTAGTGTCCAAGACAACAATGTTCTGCATAAAGCACATACCTGTTCTTTTATACACAATCCACGCCCACACTTCCCCCTTTAACGTTCTCATGGTGGTCTCAACAACGTCCGCAGTAACAACACACATAGCGAGCACCGCACTATAGGGCGCGCCGCACATTTTGAGGAAAAAAAAAAGACGTTTATATGCGCCTTATAGTCACGAAAATACGGTAGTTCAATCTCTAACGTTATGCTCTCTCTGCTTTTTCTAATAGTAGCTTTGCCTCTTCTGTTCCGGTTTGGCTGTGACTCCATCCTGGAGAGAAATATCAGCTGTGCTGCTTCCATCAACACCCTTGTTTATAGATGCTGGAGATCAGCCTATTTTCCAGTGTAGTCCTGTTTCTCTGACCGTGACTGGCTGGATGTGCTCTCTTCATCCTCTGACATGGGAGCCGGCTCGGTGCTTGTCTGCCTGGCTGTGTGTTTCTTGGACAGGGCCGCCTTTTATATCTCCTTTTTGTATTTCTGCTTCTGTCTCCTTGAACCCCAGTCGGCCTCGGCAGATGGCAGCTCACACTGAGCCTGGTTCTGCTTGAGGTTTCTTTCTGTTAAAAGGGAGTTTTTCCTCTCCACTGTCGCCACAAGCATGCTTCATGTGAAGGATTGTATTTGAGTCAATGAGTCAATGCAATCAACTGGTTTTCCTTAGATAGAAAACTTTGAATCAATTTGACTGCATGATCTGGTTGAACTGTAAAGTGCCTTGACATGACTTGTGTTGTGAATTGGCGCTATATAAATAAACTGAATTGAAAAAATTCAATAGCAGTGTGTGCCGAGCAGCCAGCATTTTTTACCTGTTATATTATCTTTATAGCACAGGGTAAGAGACAGCAAAATAGGGGGTGGTTTCTGTTCTTTGTGGTGGGAATAATTACTCATTGCCTGAGCCAAGACCTGGTGTGTGGAAGCATAGGCCATAGCCGGTGAAGAGGGCTGCGGCTACAGATTCTTAGGACTCTTCTGAATCGCAGATTGGAAAAGGGGATCAACACAAGAGGGCAACATATTAAACATTAAAGATGTGTGAGGCCTGTTATGAAGTAATACAGTAAGATTCTCAAGAAGAACATCCACCCTTCTCCAGTTTATACTTTGGTGCTTTTTTAACCAAACACTCTAAACTTAAATCATATAGGCAGCTCTGTTAAAATTAGTCTTAGCAGAAATTAAATGCACCCTTAGTCATTTTAATTCAGTTTTTTAGGGAAAAACCAGATCACCTGGAGAAAACCCACATGACAATTTTATACAAAAAGGTTAAGAAAAGATTAAGGGGGGATAACATTAATGGAGAAAGGCAGAGGGGATGAGGATTAAGGAGAGAGAAAGGGAGAGCAGAACAGAATTAAGGAGGAGATAAAGGGAGAGAGGGATGGAGGGTAAAACAGAAAAAAAAATGCGAAAAAAAGAAAGAATTCAATTGTATGCTGAGTTAGAAGGGACGAGGTGATGCGTATGTAGGGTAGCAGTACTGTTGTAGCAGCTGGTAGAAGGCCTCGGTCATATCGAAATCTTGGCCAATATGCATAAATATATATCTGGTTAGAAAACTGAAGCCAACTGCCACAATGATCTTTATCAAGACTTCAACTGAAAAAGAAGGCACATCATCATCTTCCTCAGTCTCAATTTGATAATCTATATTTAGTACTTCATTGTCACATTGAGATTCCGGTGCAGTATTTAAAGAACAAGGTTCAAAAGATGTGCCAGGATTTTGCTCAAGTGTATCTCCTAAACAATCAAAAAATGTATCTTCATCAGACTCTGGTGATGGAATGTCCAGTAATGGTCTACCTGTTGACTGTTCAAGTACTATCAAATTATCAGATGTGCCAGGATTTTGCTCAAGTGTATCTCCTAAACAATCAAAAAATGTATCTTCATCAGACTCTGGTGACGGATTGTGCAAATATGGTCTACCGGTTGACTGTTCAAGTACTATCAAATTATCAGATGGTGTATCCACGATTGTCAAAGCTTGTGGCTCATGGTTTTCATCCACACTGGGAAAAGTCTCCTCTTCTGGGATCTCCATTTCTGTTGCAACATTTTGCTGATGTTCCTTAATTAATTTATCATACAGGTTTTTGTAATATTCTTTTTCGCGCATTTCATTCTGTAACTTTTCCTCAACATCAGCAATTTTATGTACAAAAGAAATCAACTTAGAAAATATGTTGTTTGCCTCTTCTAGTGAAAGTACATTTTTTGCATTCACATCATCCTTTTTGTCATTTGTATCTGATTGGTTTTTCACTTGAACTGTCAACTTATGTGTATCTAAAGCTTTATGTGCACCTTTGGTGGTTTCATTTATAGATGATATTACATTTTCAGCTAAAGTTGTCCTTGGATCTTGTTTCTGCTTGAGGTTCTCCAGCTTTGTACGTATTTCAAAGAAATCAGCTTGTAATTGATCATATAGGTTTTTGTAATACTCTGTTTCACTCTTTTCATGCAGTAACTCTGCCTGAACATCAGGAATTTTATGTAGAAAAGAAATCAACTTAGAAAATATCTCGTCTGCTTCTTCTGCTGAAAGTACAGTTTTAAAATTCACATCATCCTCTTTGTCATTTGTAGCTGAAACTGCCGATTTAGCTGATTGGTTATTTACCTGAACTGTCAACTGTTGTGTATATAAAGCTTTAGGTGCACTTTTTGTGGTTTTATTCACAGCACAGCTTTTAGTGGTAGATGATCTTGAATTATTAGGCAGAGTTGCCTCTCCAAATGTAATATTTTTGTGCTTAAGCAATACTTCAACATTCTTAAGCTTATCTTGTGATTTAATACATGGGTTTGTGTGACAGTCCTTTTCATTGTTGCCTTTAGGTGCCTCTAGTTTAAGTTTACAAACTCTCTGTTGGACAGAAGCAATTTGTGCTGCTGGTGCACTTTTAGATTCCGGTCTTTCTTTGACAAATTTCCCCTCCAAAGTTGAGATCTGTTCCTGTTCACATTCAGGAGCTTTAATTTTCATAGACGTACCTGGTTTCTCTGTGCTCTCACGCTGAGTCTTAGTGCTAATGCAATGTTTTATCCCATCTTTCTTGGTTGTCTGATCATAAGACTGCTGTGGTGCTAAATCTAAAGCCTGAATTTTCCCAGACACATTTTGTTGTTGAAGCTTAGGGACATTACATTGCTGATCTTTACATTCTATAAACGCACATCTCCTGTATTCAGTAGGCTCAAACTTAGCATTTAAAGGAATATTATCTGAATTTAACAGATTCTGTTCCTGCGTTCTGTTCTGTTTAAAATTTCGCAGTTGAACTTCAAATTCAGTTAAAGCTGAGCTTAGTTTATCAATCGCCCTCCCTAAATTGACACAGTCATTACTGTCAGATGAGCTCTCATTTTGATATTTAGATAATTTGCTTTCAAACTGTGTTTTGAAGTTATTACACCTCTTATGCATCTTCAAAATTGCAGCTTCAATTTGAAGCAAATGGTCTAAGAAATATTCCATTTTAAACGTGTCCTTAAAAACTGAATCTGAACGTTAATATGAACTAAATTCAAATTATCACAGCTGACTTTGAAATTAGTCTGCTAAAATATGGTTCAGATGGCATAGCTTTTAAACAAAGGTATCGCCTTGTAAAACTCCCTTTTGGCTGCTTCTTTAAATAAATGTGTCTTATAATCACAAACTTTCTGCAGCAAAAAAACGCCTGAATCGTTTCTAATTTTTTCTAATGAATGTCTGAAGTTGTTGTTACCTGTACAAACTCAGAGTAGCTACTGATCTTACACAGAAGCGATGCTGATGATGTCACAAAGAGTCACATTCTGACCCCGCCCATAGAATCTTTTCCCCGCCCACAATTCTTTTTAAATTTTTCCAACTGCAGCAGCAGCTGCTTTTGCAGTGCATCCCGCATGTCAGATTCTCAGTAGCTTATGTCTAGCGATGCTTGACCTCTTTTCTATGCTGCCATACTATTCGCCATAACAAAGTCCAGTAATATGCCATTTTTAAAGCTGTTTTTGAAATTGTTTTGTAGCTGCTTAATCTAAAGTTACGTCCACTTTTTAAATTAATTTCTTATAGAGATCCTAAAACATACTTGCCCAACAGCCATCTTAAAATTGTGCAGCAACAATGTCAACAAATGTGCAGTAAATTGTCAGAGAGAGAAGTCAGCCAGTCGTGTCTCTACCCGAGGCCGGATGGTAAAATCCAACCTCCAGCGGATCCTAAACAGTCATTGCTTTGCTCGTGAGAAAGAAGGAAAACCTAAGCCCTGTACTACCATGGCGAATTTAAGTAGCGGTATCTGTGACATGATTGAGAACTTGTCCCTGCACTGTAGTAGTACCCGCGGCCCAGGGCCTCTGTGGTGCTCCTGATGCCCCTCTCCCACCCCTGAAGATCCCAGGTGGGCGAGGGAATGGCACACGGGATCACGCTCCTTCAGCTCGGCCGCTCTACTCAGACCGAAAATTGACAGTAACGGAAGAGCCTGCAGGAAATGGACGTCCAAGAATAATCCACTTCCAAAGTCGTCCCACAGCTACCAAGACGATACAGTGGGATGCTGTCCTCAACAGCAGTGCACTCTATGTGGAGATGCCTCTTCTTGACCCTTTTCCAGAAGGCAGCAAAGAGAGCTTTGCAGCTCTCCTGGAGTTTGCTGAAGAACATCTGCAAGTTGCTAGTGTTTTTGTCTGCTTTTACAAGAACGGAGATGATCGTGCTAAACTGGTGCGTACCTTCAGTTTCCTGGGCTTTGAGATTGTGAAACCGGGCCATGCCCTCGTCCCTCCTCGACCTGACGTCTTCTTCATGGCCTATAATTTTGACAGGGACTCCTCAGATGATGAGTAGTCCTCCAGACATCTTCTTCACCACCTGCTAGTTTACATGCTCCCCATTATCTTAAAGTTTCAGCTTTATTTACATCCATAGCTGTTTTGTGTTGAATCCGAAGCTGTAGCTTTCCTATTAAAGTTCACCATAAATTTCTGATCAAGGGAAAAGTTAGCATTGTGTTTTTGTTTCAAGCATATAAATATGTATGTTATATTAATCTGGTCTTAAAAAGATACTTTTTTTTTTATCCTTTTGCCATTTTCATAGCTAGTTGACTATATTTACAATAGACTTTAATTTCTTGAATGTACAAAAAGGTCATCAAGTTTCTACATGGGTACTCCAGTGTTGTTGGGATTGGCTAAATTGTTAAGTTTTCTAAATAATTCTCCCTAGACTGAAATACTTCTCAATGGGACCAGCTTTTTTTGTCACAGTAATACCCTTTATATTGACTAATTAGCCCCAATAATTGGTACTTTGTAGCCGAGTAGTGAAACACTTAATTCTAGATGTGCATTTAAATTGGCGAAAGCCAATGCATGTGTATGAAAGTGATTCAGTATAAAATCGAAGTGCTAGTGAGTGACAAATGGTAGCCTACTTGATGAAACAAAAGAAATAATCCAAATAGCTTTTGACTTTTTTTTTTTTTTTTTTCCCCAAGTTTGCAGGCTATAGTAGAGTATTGTTTTAAGGTTGGAAGTAAAATGCTGTGGTGTTTCTGGATTAGGTTCTCCTCTGGCATTAGCATTCCTTTACTCTTTTGTTCATGGTGGTATTATGTCCTGCATAGTGGTACCTGTTGTGCTTCTGTGATAAGAAAACCAAAAAAAAAAAAAATTGTCTGATTACCAAGAAAGTAAGTTGATTTAATTTGTGTTTTGATAAATGTGATTATCGAGGGAAAATTCTTCAGCTCTTGATCACTGACAAATTTGAATGAACCTCTGAATGGAGGGAAAACAGCAGACCCATGAATACTATATCATACGGATTTAAGGTACACTAATGAAATTAATTGTGTTGAGACAACTTGAACATTACTTTGACATTATATACAGCAAAAATTATCATTTAGTAAGATTTAGGATAGTTAGAAATTCAGATACCGTTTTTCTTTATCTAACAGTTTATCCATATCCATAGTTTATTACAGCAGAACTGAAGAGTTTCTTTACCTTCTGTGGTTCTTATCAAAATTGATTGAGATGATGTAGAGGGCAATAAAGGAAATTTAGAGGAGAAGGCCTGGCATATTTATCCAACAAGATAAAATACTGAGGCAAATGCTAACAACTTTTATTTCTTGTTTTTTTGTGTAATAGAAAAGTATGAGGCCCTCTGGGGAACATGGGGCTCTTTTTTTGTTTTGCATTACCTCACAAATACTTTTGAGTTTTGTCCATTTTTTAACCACAGTGACGTTTGTTTGAAGTTGGATATTTAAGCTCCGCAGAGTCAGCGGGATCTAGCCATCAGTTGATCTGAATGAGGGACTCCGACAAATCTTTGAACCAAGTACTCCTGATAAACAAAAATCAATAAATTCCTTATCTTATGACCAAGTCAGACAAAACTAATATAAAACCATGCCATTATGCACACTTGCTTTTATGCAATTTTAAGCTATTTTCAATTTTTAAGCTATTTTTAAAGACAAAAGTTGGAACTTTACTTCAATAGCTTCAAGGTCATGTGACCTACTGAATTAAATTCTTTGTGAAATTGTTTTACTATTAGCCTGATGAGGCACACTCAATTTTATTCCTTTTTAAGCCTTTGTATATTATTCATTTTTAAGCCTTTGTATATTTTTAAACATTTTTAAACATTTTTTAATTTTTTAATAACAAAAAGAATTGATATTTCTTCAATAGCTTATATATATAAGCTATATATATATACATCTGGCCAAAGTATATATATATATATATATATATACACACACATCTGGCCAAAGTAGTAGATCTGGAAATAGAAATTGGAGTTAGTGGTTCACATGACCTGGAAGCTATTGAAGAAATATCAATTATTTTTGTAATTAAAAAATGTTTAAAAATATACAAAGGCTTAAAAAGGAATAAAATTGAGTGTGCCTCATCAGGCTAATAGTAAAACAATTTCACAAAGAATTTAATTCAGTATATTCATATATATATATATATATATATATATATATATATATATATATATATATATATATATATATATATATATATATATATATATATATTCATATATATATATATATATATATATATATATATATATATATATATATATATATATATATATATATATATATATATATATATATATAACATATGACCTGGAAGCTGTTGGAAGAAATATCAAATTTTAATATTACAAAAAAATCTTCACAAATGAACAAAGGCTAAAAATGGAATAAAAATGAGTGTTCCCCACTCCCTATATATGAGATACACAAAATCCTTGGATATGTTTTACGTTGACAGACATTTTTCCCATTCTCTAGCTCTTTCTCTGCCTCGATGCAGTTCCGCGCACACATGCGTCACCAGTTATTTTTGATATATTGGACAATTTTAGAATTTTTTTTTTTAAATTAAGCATTTTGAATGCCACGATAATCACATATAATGAATTATAAGGTCAGGTATGGCACATTTTAAGCCTTTGTTCATTTTTAAAGATTTTATTTAATATAAAAATATGATATTTGTTCAACAGCTTCCAGGTAACCATATACATGTATGCATATATATATATATATATATATATATAGACAGCTAGATTTATTTATACATGTATATATTAAAAAACACAACAAAATCCTTCGTCTTTAACGTTGACAGTCATTTCCGAGCAAACACGCGGAACCAGTTATTTTTTATGTATTGGACGATATGGTTTTTATAATTTTGTTTTTTTAAAGCTACAGTAACTTTTAGTGACATCTAACGTCCAGACTGCAGACTGCAGCAACATGAACATCTCCCCCCCCACCGCTTCTCCCCCCCAACAGTACGGCGGGCGTTACGGGACAAAATGTCTTCCACGACGTCCGCATCACCTACCTTCTCAAGTGATGAGGTTTGTTTACATAGATAATTTTACAGATAGTATTTCATTAGTCTGTGTAGGGTATAGATTTCATGTAGACTTAAGATAAAAAATATACCCGTTATTTTTTCTACATCGTTGTGACATTTTGGCGATCTCGCAATCACTAGTTTGTTGGCTCTGCGCTGCCGTAGCGCAAAGATGTCTGCCTCGATGGCTGCGAGACCCGCTCCTATGTAATTATAAATAACGAATTCTAAGGCAACGCAAACATTAAGGTTAAGAGGCTGAGCTCGTAGATGATGATAAATAACATAGTTATGTATAATATATTACATTTCTGACTGTATATCCATGTAATTATTACACACTGTAGCTTTAAGTAAAGCATTTTTAATGCCACGATAAACACATGTAATGTATTTTAGGGCCAATTAAGGCCCTTTATTTAAAAAATAATATCACTTTTAATGTTTTTTAATGACCCATGAAAACCCTGATATATATATATTACTGGTGGAACGATTCACAAAATCCACGGTTCGGTTCAATTCACGGTTTCTGGTCACGGTTTTCGGTTCGGTTCGATACATGTTGATTGTTACACCGAAATCCCATAAAAATTTATGGAATTAATGAAAAAAATCCCCCAAAAAATAATGGATCGTAATTATTTTAAATGATCCGCGGAAATCCTGGATCATTTCTGTATGTTTTGCTGCTTTGAATTTAATCATCTGGCGCATGCCCTCTACCATCTCCAAGGAACTCAGAGCGGAGCGGACGGGAGCCTCAGTGGAGGCTGTAGGCTTTGCTTTGAGCAGCCGGTCTGGAGCGCAGCGGGGCGGAGCGCTGACGGAGTATGAGGGATTTCGGGGTTAGCCTGACATGTTGGTCGTGTTGCTGTTAGCATAAACAAAACTTGTTGCACAATGTTGCACTTTTATCCCCAGCTTTCTTTCCGCCGTCATCGTAGGTCACTCTAAATGCAAAGCGGTCCCATACAGCAGACCTATAAAGTGCTGCTGGCGCATCTTCCAACTCCTGTTCTTTCCCACTCGCCATACCCACACAATTCTCCACAACAACTGATTTTTTTCCCTGCGGCTTTGGTCGCAGTACCGCCACCTTCTGCTCTGGAGTGTAAACGCTTCGCCTATGAGAAAAAGGAGCAGCGCATGAACCGAACGAAACACACGCGAACCGAACCGAGACAGTTGAACCGAACGGTTCTGACGGTTTTCATAAATCGTCCCATCCCTAATATATATATATATATATATATATATATATATATATATATATATATATATATATATATATATATATATATATATATATATATATATATATATATATATATATATATATGCTGTCACTATGCTGTCATAGTGTACAGGACCATCTGCCATGAGTAAGAAAAGATGAGGAGGGGAAAAATGTCAGTGGCCTCCACCTGTAAAACCAATTCTGTTTTGATGGTCCCTCTAAACATGGGGCTCTTTTTTTTTTCTTCAATTAGCCTCAGGTCATGTAACCACTAACTCCAAATCGGTGTCAAATAGTTCTACTACTTTGGCCAGATGGGACACACTCATTTTTATTCCATTTTAAGCCTTTGTTCATTTGTAAAGATTTTTTTGTAACATTAAAATGTGATATTTCTTTCAACAGCTTCCAGGTCATCTATCTATCTATCGATCGATCGATTGATAGATTTATTTATACATGTATATATTAAAAAACACAACAAAATCCTTCATCTTTAACGTTGACAGACATTTCCACGCAAACACGCGGAACCAGTTATTTTTGATATATTGGACGATATGGTTTTTATAATTTTAAAGCATTTTTAATGCCATGATAATCACATATAATAAATTTTAAGGCCGTTTATTTAAAAAATAATATAACTTTTAATGTTTTTTAATGACCCATGAAAAGCCTTTTATATATATATTATATATATATATATATATATATATATATATATATATATACATATATATATATATATATATGTCATTTATGCTGTCACTAGGCTGTCATAGTGTACAGGAACTTCTGCCATGAGTATGGGCTGGAAGTAGAGTCCTGCACGGGTCGAGTTTTACCAACCCGCACCCACCCGAACCCGTTAGGATGACGACCGAGCCCGACCCGTCACCCGCGGATATCTTCAATTCAAATCCGAACCCGACCCAACCCGTTGATATTTACCCTGCAGCCCGACCCTTTAACACATCAAGTAATAGGCTATAGTATGCTGCGGTGCAGAACAGCGCCATTAACACTGCAGCAGACGTGTATGCACTGACTGTGGCCTTTTTGGAGGGAAGCCCACACTGCCGGCAGGGCTTTAAGCTACAACAAGGGTGACCCCAGTGCCTGATTAATAGAACATTTCTGATGTCCATAACAACACGCACGCATAAAAAAAAATCCGCCCGACCCCGCGTACCCGTTTATTTTTTATTTATGTATTTTTCACCCGCAAAAGAGCATTTTAGCGGGTGACCCGTTGGGGACCCGACCCGTTGCAGGACTCTAGCTGGAAGTCCCAAGGTCAAAATGGAAGACACCTCCTAAGGTAGTTGAGAATGACCGAGCTAAGATCCTATGGGACTTCAAGATCCAGACTGACAAACAGGTGATGGCTAACCAACCAGACATCGTGTTGATCGACAAACAGCAGAAGAAGGCAGTGGTGATAGATGTGGCAATCCCAAATGACAGCAACATTAAGAAGAAAGAACACGAGAAGCTTGGGAAATACCAAGGACTGAAGGAGGAGCTAGAAAAGATGTGAAAAGTAAGAGCAGCCGTGGTGCCAGTGGTAATTGGAGCACTGGGGGCTGTGACCCCCAAACTGGGAGAGTGGCTACAGCAGATTCAAGGTAAAACATCAGAGGTCTCTGTCCAGAAGAGCGCAGTCCTAGGAACAGCTAAGATACTGCGCAGAACCCTCAAACTCCCAGGCCTCTGGTAGAGGACCCGAGCTTGAGGATGACACATACCACCCCACGAGGGGTGAGAAAATAGTTATGAGATCAGAGATTGCATGAATGGTTGAAGACTAAATTTGACTTTTAAAAAATGCAATACCAAAAACGGCCAGAAGATGGCAAAAGGAGGAGGTACACGCTTTCCTAAGAACTGCCCCTTTCTTCTTCTGTTTGGCTAATACTGTTAGTTTCAGAAAGCACCTTTGCTGACGCTGGCTGACAAACGCAACACTCTCAGAAAAAAAGTACCTAATTGTACCTTTAAGGGTACAAAGGCTTGTCACTGGGGTGGTACCCTCAAAGGTACAAAATTTGTACCCTTAACAGTGGGTACTTATATGTACCCCTATAGATTGTACCTTATAGGTTTAAAATTGTACCCTCAAAGGTACTTCTGTTGTACCCTCAACAGTGGGTACTTATTTGTACCCCTATAGATTGTACCTTATGGGTTTAGAATTGTACCTTTAAAGACAATCTTGTTCTCTTTTAGAAAAGCAAAAAAATATATACATAAAAAACAAGAAAAACAATTATTTAATTTTCATTTACTTTTATTTTTTAAAAGCACCACTTACATATTATTTCAGGTAATGTACAAAACTAGGCTTTATTTTCTATTTTAACATTTCAAGTTTTCATTTCATTCAAAACTTAGAAAGAATGTCGCACTGTAACATACAAAATGTCATCAACAGAATACGTGTCGTTTGGCTGAAAGTCAATTTCATGTCCACATCCTGCTTGCAGTAAAGTCCATTCTGCATCAACCTTTACTTTGCATGCATGAAAGTGGCGGTCAAATGATAGGGGAATCAGCATTTTGCCACAAAGAATCCACATCGTGTCAATGTTGAGGATGTATTTTATTTGCCAAAATAGTGGCACAGCCTCTGAATGCAGAAAATCTATGATAAAAACATCTCTGATGGCATACTTAACACTGTTAAATGTTAATTCAAACACACGTTGAAAAACTTTGTTAATCATATCCACATTACAAAGATTCTGATTAAGTGACAAGGCATTCTGCAGTTCAGCAGGTAAAGATAAAAATGGAGTTGCCACACTCTTTCCAGGCACACTTTCAAAATCACATAGAAAGTTCTGTGTAGAAAGCTCCCAACACTGTTTAAACTGATGTCTGTCGCTCAGAGTTTTAGCAATATTCACAAAGTTTCGACAGTTACGAGCCACCATTTTAAAATATTGATGTTTGCCCTCAAATCTCATGCACCACAATGACCGCAGTGGACCATACATTTCAATCAGTCTTGCATAATGGATCAAATAATGACACTTGGGAGTAATAACATCTCCAAATACATCTTTCATTTCTGTCAGAAACTCTTGAACTAATAAATCTAACATTAAAAGATTCTCTCTTCTCACCTTTGGTGCCATGACTATCTCAGAAATCTCACGGCACAACAAAAAAACATGCCAATATTTGCAATCAGGTGGGATGTGGTGGGCCATTAAAAAAGGCAACAACCTAAAAAGGCACCATTTTTGAGAGGCAGATCCATTGACACCAACTTTCTGTAGTCTCTCTGGTAAAAGCACTGGTTTATTAGCTTTATCATTTTGAACAATGCATATTTTTTGCAGTTCTTCATTTATCTCTTTTATTGTTATGTGCTTTTCTGTTTGAGCTTTACAAATAACTAGTTTCATAACAAGTGGAATTACACCCTCCAACAGATCATGCATTATGTCCGGTGGTAAAGATTTTGTAACATCGAAATATTGTAATGCATCAAAGGGAGAGGAACTATTGACACCATAAGTTGCTTTATCATCAGCATTCTGTTGAATGCGTGCAACGTGGCACTGGTGAACTTCAGACGTTCTTAAAACAAAGCCATCTTCCTGAAACAAGTGTTTAATATCATCATAAGTAGCCATACAATAGCGACATATTCTTCCTGAGTTAAATGACATTGTGAATCCACCCATCATATGAGATGACAAGTTATCACCAGACACAGTTGCAAGTGCAGCCAAAACTGTGAGTTCAGTGTCAGTAATTTTCAGTGTAAAGCCACTAGTAGCAAGTTTTTCAAGATAATCTAGTAGTGGTTTCAAGATAACATTCAAGCCAAACTGCTTAACAAATGAGTACCGTACCAACAGTGCTAAATGAATATGTCTCTGCTGAGATCTATGCCTTTTATCCAAATTCCCAACACTATAATAGAATGCACATAGCTTGTGTTTGTTTCGTTTTGACCCCAAAGGATTAACTACTTCAAATTCATCTTCATAAAAATGCAGCCGCAGTGCATTTGGATGAGCTTTGAAAAAGGGGTGCGATCTGAAAATACTACCATCACAATAGTCTGTTAGAAACTCACTGTCTATCTCTGCATTATGCTCAAAAAAGATATTATCCTGAATGTCATCATGTGAACAATAATTTTTCAGCACTTTATCAATCGGTACATAGGAATATGAGCCAACGGTTTGACCTGTCGAGTTTCTTAACTTGCAATGGATAGGTTCAGTCATATCAAGCTTGAGTTTGCAATAGTTTTTCATCAAATATGGAGATCGAACAGCCTTTGTTGCTTCACTAAAAAAAATCCTTAGAATGGATAACAGCTTCCAGCTCTGGAGACTTGGAAATATCAAAACCACTTCTCTGCATGTGGTAACCAATAAATGCATCGTAATTTTCCTTGAAAAAACACATTAAAAAATTAACATCATCAACAATCTCCTCTTGAACAGAAATTGGAAGATGATTTTTCTCCCTGCATTTCAGAATAAAATTAAAAAGATTTTCTTTAAAACTAGTTAACAGCTCACCATAAGAGGGAGTATTTTCCAAAACTTTTTCTGTCAAAGGTTCATCCAAGTCATCAATGACACGCTCACTTTTCTCACATTCATTGTCAGGACCTAAAATTTTCTGTTTACATGTCGTCGAAAAGACTCATATTTGGTAAATGTTGACTGGCAATCATCAAGTCCACATGCAACATTAAAGTTAGCCTCATGTGCATGAATAAGTCCTATGTGCTGAATCAGCTTCATTAAGGTAAAAGCTCTCCTTGGGCATTTGGGGCACTGGTAGGGACGAGGCATAATGTCAATAGAGGAGATTTATTTTCCTGGTGACAGTTAATGGCAGAGGCCGGTCCCCTTCCTCAGCTATTCCTGGAATGTACCTTTGGAGGAACATTAGAGTGTTCTTCAGGTGTCTTGGGTATGCCAGGTTGAAGACAAAGTAAGTGCAGAAAGCTGAGATGATCCCTTCATCAACTGTTTGAGTGTGACACACCACAATGTTGTCTGCTTTCACAATGGTTGCAGCTCTCCTGGTAAAAGCCATTTTCCAGTCTTGGCCAGTCAAGTGAATTGTTGGGTAAGGGGATGGGGAATCACACTATTTGAAAGCAAAACGGAAATAAGAACACAGAAAATTAACATAATAGCCTATAATACTCTACATTAAGTAATACATTGAAATACTGCATCTTAAAAATGTAACAAAACACCACTAAAACCACAGTACCTCTCTATGATGCTGAAAATGTCATTTCTTTTAGGATGATTGTAAGATAAGAATTGGAACAAACAAACCCTCGTTTGTTCTGCAAGAGAACCTACTCTGCGTGTAGGAGGATTTCTGACATTTTAGAATAATGTGAATATCAAAGTCTAGGAAGGTATCTTGAGAGATATATATATATATATATATATATATATATATATATATATATATATATACACACCGTATATATATATATAAATGTTTTTACATTTAAAAGAAATATTCTCCATTTTGATTTTACAGCGCCTGTTACCATTTTTGTTACGGTCCACAAAAGGAAAAAACGACACACAACTGTTGATGTATTTTGATGTTCCTGTTGAACATTTAATAACCTGTAAGGTTATTACTGAGGTTTCAGTCAAAGAAGGTGGATAATGACCAAATCCTGGCATTTATTGAAGAAATTTTAAAGATTAAAATGTCTAGGACCCATAAAATAAGAGTTATTAAATCAATGTCAATTACAACAAATGCACACACTGGTTTGAGATAGTTTTTAAAATAAATAATATATATTGCGTAAATGAAAAACTGCCCCATTTTCTAACAAAATGTTTCAACAGAATTTATAACCTTTTGTGGCAATTACTACAATATCTGGTTTTAATGAAAATGTTTTTTGAAGTAAGGATTATTTTTTTTACATTAATACATAATCCAGCATTACACTGCCTTACAGTGTTAAGTAGAATGCAGTGTAAATTGAATCAAATTTGAAACATACTAATCATATGTAATGGCAGTATCCTTTTAGCTAGTTTTGTTTTAATACACAATTTATTTAAGTTAGACTTTAGGAATGCTAAAGTCACTAAGTTTGCTGTACAAAGTGGTTAGCTTAACAAACAGATATTTGCAAATTAGACATACCTCTCCAAGCATGATAAAGAGATCAGTTTTCTCTCTGAAGATGTATGGGAGAAAAATCAGGGCGGCTCTTCTGTCAATATCTGTAAGACATAAGATATATTTGACATATAATCAGGAATTTATTGCTTCCAATTTTGCTGAAGTACATTGCATGCGTTTTGTAAAAAAAAGAAAATAGCAATTAGTTTAAATAACAATGAATCTGTTTCCCACAATACCTAAATCAACACAATTTTTTATTTTATTTTTTAAATTAGAAATTAAAACATTAAAACCCCCCAGCATGGACATCATATAATTTATACCTGCTACATCTTCAGAGAGAGCCTCATCTCTTGCCTCCTGGCAGAGCTGGTAAAGAGGAGACTTCCCTTGTGTAAGATTAAGCACTTTTGGCATAATACAGGCGAAGGCTTCACTGAATCGTTGTTGCACATTTTCCATTTCAGGATGAATACACTGCAATTCATCACAGAGCTGCACAAAAACAAAACAAAAACCAACATATTTTACAGTGTTTTGTAGTTTTGAAAACCATTTAGCATATCAGGTACATTAAACTTTTTAGATTAAAATTCATGTTTTGGAAAACATCTGTACACCTAAAAAGCCATATGTCATAAGGAACCACAAGTACTTGAAGAAGCATTTGCAGGCTTACTGCTAAATCTTTATTTAAAATGTAAAAGAGTGAAAGAAATATTGTGAAAAAAAAAGATTTAAGACAAAGTTGAAAAGGGAAAATCCAATCTTTGTTACACATAACACATCCCATTTGTCTAGACCAGGTGTTCCCAAACTTTATCCGTGCACCCCAGTGTTTCCCACAGGAATTTGCTTAGGCGATGCGTTGAGTTGTCGGCCAGAACCAGATTTAGTTTTATATATTGAATACATAAAACTAAATCCTATCTTGATTTGTCAGAGCACACGAGGCAGATATTAATTTTCTATTATCAGTTTTAATTAACTACTTACCTTTTCACATATAGTTCACCAATGATGATGACAAACAAGTTTTTTTCCCCCACACGTCTCGGATGATCAAAGAAAATTACTCCTCTGCCATGGCGCAGTAATATAACCAACCAGAGGGTGTCGCAATTCAGTATTATCAGCTGTACAGTTTTAAATGCTGTTTTAATGTCCTGGCACTGGTGCACCCCCTTGAGATTTTCATGTGAATACATTTAATTTATTAAATTTAGAGTTTTTGATTTTTATTTTTATTCGCCGTTACGGTGTGGGGAAAAGCACTGTCAGACCACCATTACAGTCTTCACCTGGCGCACCCCCTACCGGCACATAACTTTGTGAATCCCTGGTCTAGACTAACATACTTCACATCATGGTGAGAAAATCCATTTCATTTTAAGCCACTTACGCCTGTTGATGATCTTAAGAAAGGGTATTTTTCAAGCGTGTCTGCCAAAGTCATGCCATCTACGATCTCCTTTCGCCGCCATGCAAAGCTCTGCTGCATACGATCTTTGACAATTTTTGTGTCTGGTTGCAGCTTCTGATACTGGCTGTGTAAGACCTTTACATGAGCCTCAATGGAAAATGGATCCTCACCAATGACATTTGGAACCTAAACAATGAGGGAGGAGGAAATGATGTCAACAAAATCAAATTTGATGCATCTAAGTATGCTGCATTTAGAACTTTTAAATTAAAAAACTGGGAAATTCTCATGGTACTCTTTAGGGATCTATCAACTGATTCAACACAATATTATGAAACAAAACAAATAGATCTTAATGGCAAATCTTGTATGATAGTTTAACTTAAAACAATGAATAGAAGTGACAATGTTTTATTAGCAAGAACCCAAAGAAATCAGCTTCACTGTGGTAATTCAGGTACTATTATGAATCCATTTTGGATACCAAGAATAATAAGAATGTGTAATTGTATAGTTAGGTATACTTTGACGGTAAGTAAATCAAGAATGCTTTCCTTTAAAAAAAACTGTGCCTCTGACCTTGGAAACATTTCTCTGACTTGTTCCTTTAGATTCAACAGGCTGCTTTGATCCTTTGAACCCAAACCTCTCCTTGCTGCGTCTCACTTCATCATTGTGAATCAGGGGTGCACGCTCAAATTTAAATTTACGCTTCAGAGACATGTGCCATGTATGCTGATTGGAAGAGAGACATGGATGACTCAAAAACAATTTGTGTGAGCTAAGAATCTAAACAAAAGCTCATTGATAATACAATATTTCTGTTCAGACGAACAGGGAAGACATTACCTATGCCTAAAACCCAGAATACCTGTAAGAATCCTAATTTTATATTTTACATTACTCCCCAACACTAAACATATTGCTGTAAAGTTTCACTTACATAACCATTTCCCTCAAGATCCCTGAGAAAAGGATACTTCACAATCAACATCTTTACAGCCTGGACATATTCCGCATTTGTGGGATACCTAAAACATAAAAAAGAACAAACACAACGGAGATCAAGTTTTGACTCCACATTTGTATTACTTTAAAGCTAGGTTAACATAACCCCAATGTGAGACATGTAGTCAATGTGGGACACTAAAAACTCACATTGTATGCTGTGCAACAGCTTCATAGAGGACTCTGATTATTGTGTGTCTATCCTTTGGGTTTTTCTGACATGGTTCTTTGTGGTCAAGCTTTGTTTGCAGACTTTTTGGGAAAACCGGGATTTCAAAAGTAGAAGGCAGTCCCATACTTGTTACAAGGCTGAAAAATAAAAATTACTTTATTGGGTGGAAATTCAATCAAATACTGATTTTGAATTGCTTGTTAAATGTAACAATTTGAAAAGTTATAACTAAAATTCAAATTATGCATTTGCAGTATTTGGCATTTATAGACTTTCTTCTTAATGTTTTACGCTTAATAACCTGGTTAGAAAATGTATTTGATTCACATTGTTTTGATGGGTAGGAGAACAACTGAACTTGCATTCATACGTTTACCTGGATGATGCTGAAGAAGTACCTTGCTGCCATTCTTCTGGAGAGACAGGTTCTAAAGTGATTGATATCACAGACTCCTTTTGCTTGGACAAGAACTGATTAAATTTCAGTTGCTTCTTGAAAGATCCTTGAAAGAGTACTGTGATCATGCTCTCAGTGAGGCCACAATCAACTGTATCACCATCCACATCATTTTCTGAAAGTTTGAAAAAGATAAACACAGTTCTATTCAAATGCATGGGAAAAAGTCTTCCAAAAAGAAAAAAGTCCAACCAAAAAGATATTGGTTGGACTAACAATATGCTGGTCTTCTGTTTATAATATATTTGACAATAATTGAGATTAAGATATTAAGATTTAACTTAATCAAAAGAGCACTTACTCATCAACTAAAACCACAAGAATTGACAGATTTTTTTCAGAAAAAGCAAATAGCATAAAAAACTCATAATAATTTTGCTTGTAAAGAAATGCTTAAACTAATGAAACCAAATCCTCGGGTTAGCTTAGCATTTAGAACATCGCACCATTTTATTTCAGCCAAAGTAAAAAAGGCGCAATACAGCAATAGCAAATCAAGTGGCTAACCTGAAGGAGACAATATTAACTACTGACTTGCACGACTTAATACAATTATAGTAATGAAAAATAAATAAATTTGGCGCGGCATACCAAAAATAAAATTCTAAAGTTGGTTGAATGTTAGTTACATTTACTGAATGAGAACCGCGAGCTAATGCTAATATTAGTGCTAGCTCGCGCCAATGTTAGCATTAGCGCTAGCTCGCGCCAATGTTAGCATTAGTGCTAGCTCGCGCCAATGTTAGCATTAGCGCTAGCTCGCGCCAATGTTAGCATTAGTGCTAGCTCGCGCCAAAGTTAGCATTAGCGCTAGCTGACGCTAATACTAACATGCAGACATTGTCTGGCTAATTTTAATGGCAAATTATAACAATTTACAGTTTACCTCTGAATCTCTGCGCTTCTGATTCCGAGATGTCTATGCCTTCTTCTTTTATTGTTCTTAATAGGTCCTCGGTTGAAAGTCCTGCAAATGTCATTGTGCTTTCCTCCACAAACTGGAAACAGATCGATTTCAACAGTATAGCTTGCTAAATTCAAAAGACAGCCAATCGGTGCTGATTGTATATAGTGGACAGCTGATTCAACCAATCAAGTTAAACTTGGGAAAAAAGCTCCGCCTCCAAGAGCAAGTGACAATCATTTGCCAGTGTGACAAAATATGAGCAAAATCACAATATAATATGAAATATAACAATGCAAACTGTATTAAATATATTAGAGTAAACATAGATTTTTTTTAAGAAAATTCTTTTCTTTAAGATATTTTTTTCTTAAAGAAAAAAAATCTTCTTAAAGAATTTTTTCTTCTTAAAGAATTTTTTTTTTCCTAAAATACTCTTCCACAGCCATTTATTGTAAAATCTACATTGAATCAATACCATCTAATTACTGTATTATCAGTTTTCTTTCCTTGTTGTCCGTCTTCTGAAAGTGTACCCTAAAATTATTAATAAAGAGTACATATTTGTACCATTTACTAGTTGGGAACAAAAATGTACCTTTCAGGGCCTCAAAAAGTACAAATATGTGCCATAAAGTCCAATTTCCAGCCCTATAGGGGTACACATGTCCAAACTGTACCTCAGGGGACAGAAATGTACTCCTACTGTACCCTTTTTTCTGAGAGTGAAGGGGCATTTCGATTGTCTTTTTTATTGATTTGCCGACAGTGTATTTTGATTTTCTTTTTACCCACAAGCAATTGCTACGAGCCAGAAATCCGGCCCGGGGCTAGAATACTTTAACCCCTGCAACCATTTAGAATTTTCTAATGTCAAACATGAATATACAAGGGCTTTTTCGGAAAGCCGGAGAACCCAGAGAGAACCGTAAACAGAAGAAATTAATTTCCGCATTTCTCTATCCATTTTGGAGATGTTATCCTCTTCTTGGTCATGGGCATTTTTTTTAGATTTCTCTCGAAATTTGGCCTTTTCAGCTGTGACCATGTCTCTCCACTCCAGGTCGGAAATACCACCTTTGCTCACCGTCAAAAGTTTCCCACCGCATGTTTATTGGAATATAAGCTTTTCTTAGGGATGTAACTGCATATCAGAAATTGGACGGGATTTGTCCAAATACAATTTTTCGTTCGCTTGTTTCTTTGATTTTTTCATGATGTTTCTGCATCATGAAAAAATCTCTGTTGAGTTTGTAATTTACGGGAAACCAAGTCCCGCTTAGCTGATGTGTCACACTCCTCTTCCTCACCATGCTTTTCCGATCTTGTTTGGTAATCAGACTCATTAATCCGAGAGGCATTGGCTTTAGCAACCTTTTTCATTTGTCTTTCCATTATTTCCTCACGTTTCACCTTTTCCATTGGTCTAGCCAGTAGGTTGTACATTTGTGCTTTCTTTCTAGCTTCTTTTTTCATTGTGATGGCCAGATCGTTAGCTACAACCCTTTTACATTTTTCGCGATGTATCTCCTTTTCAAGAGCGATATCTCTTGGCTTGCTTACTATGGGTGGTAATTTACACTGAGCATCTTTACCTTGAGCTTCATCATACAGGCCAAGCGACTCTGAAGCTGCTTTTTCCTTCTTTCGTCTTTGCAGCCATTTCCTATCTTCTTTCACCTCTTCTGTTGTTCCAAGCATTTGTCTGTACATATGTTCTTTCTTGTTAGCTTCTCAACATAAGCATGCTTAGTATGAGGGATTGTATTTGAGGCAATGAGTCAATGCAATCAACTGGTTTTTGTTGGGATCCAAAGGCTTGCCCTCCAGAGGGCGCCGAGGATCCCTTCCTGTTTTTATGTTTTTTTTTCTGTGGGATCTGGGTTACTGTTGGGATCTGGAGATCTGCCACCTGTCTCCAGCAGAGAGCGCTGTGGGTCTCCTGGGCTGGAGCCTTCCGCACACCTGAGGATCATCAGCCCATCAGGAGACCTCCTACATAAGCAGCAGCCAGACCTGTCTTCGGCGCCGGAGTGTTGACCAGTTTTGGAAAGCCCGACTGAAGTCTGTAGCTCTGGAAGAGCTTGCGCTTGGAAACCTACCTGCCTGCCCAAGGAAGCCAAACCTGAAGATTCTCAGTCTGAATTCCCCAGCTAGTTCTCAAGAGAGGACTAGGAAACCAACTCAAGGTCTGAACCTCACTAGCCTGAAGCTAGACGCTGCTGCTGCTGCTGAGCTCTCTGCTGAAACCTCAGTCTCTGGACCCAACCGGTTCCCTCTCTCCATCAATCAGTCTGAACCTCACCAAGGTACAAACCAGAATCAAACCCCTGACAAGTCAACATCGCTACCTGGCTAACCAAACTATTCATCTCTGCAGATTACTCTGTGAAGCCAGTCCCGGACCAGTACCAGAACCAGTGCTTGATAATTCTGTGTTGACATCTTTTAATAAACTGTTAAACTTTACCCTGCTTCGTGTGGTGTTCTGCGTGTGGGTTTAATTACAGAGACTCAACATGACAGTTTTCCTTACATAGAAAACTTTGAATCAATTTGAGTGCATGATCTGGTTGAACTGTAAAGTGCCTTGACATGACTTGTGTTGTGAATTGGCGCTATATAAATAAACTGAATTGAAAAAATTGAATAGCAGTGTGTGCTGAGCAGCCAGCATTTTTTACCTGTTATATTATCTTTATAGCACAGGGTAAGAGACAGCAAAATAGGGGGTGGTTTCTGTTCTATGTGGTGGGAATAATTATTCATTGCCTGAGCCAAGACCTGGTGTGTGGAAGCATAGGCCATAGCCGGTGAAGAGGGCTGCGGCTACAGATTCTTAGGACTCTTCTGAATCGCAGATGGGAAAAGGGGATCAACACAAGAGGGCAACATATTAAACATTTAAAGATGTGTGAGGCCTGTTATGAAGTAATACAGTAAGATTCTCAAGAAGAACATCCACCCTTCTCCAGTTTATACTTTGGTGCTTTTTTAACCAAACACTCTAAACTTAAATCATATAGGCAGCTCTGTTAAAATTAGTCTTAGCAGAAATTAAATGCACCCTTAGTCATTTTAATTCAGTTTTTTAGGGAAAAACCAGATCACCTGGAGAAAACCCACATGACAATTTTATACAGAAAGGTCCTGTACAGTCGGTTTAAACTGTGCTATACACAATTTCTGTCCATTTAATTCAGTTTTCTAGGGAAAAACCAGATCACCTGGAGAAAACCCACATGACAATTTTATACAAAAAGGTCCTGGACAGTCAGGTTTTAACTGTGCTATACACAATTTCTGTCCATTTATTAAGGGGGGATAAAATTAATGGAGAAAGGCAGAGGGGATGAGGATTAAGGAGAGAGAAAGGGAGAGCAGAACAGAATTAAGGAGGAGATAAAGGGAGAGAGGGATGGAGGGTAAAACAGAAAAAAAAAATGCGAAAAAAAGAAAGAATTCAATTGTATGCTGAGTTAGAAGGGACGAGGTGATGCGTGTTTAGGGATGCGGTACTGTTGTAGCAGCTGGTAGAAGGCCTTGGTCATATCGAAATCTTGGCCAATATGCATAAATATATATCCGATTAGAATACTGAAGCCAACTGCCACAATGATCTTTGTCAAGGCTTTAACGGAAAAAGAAGGCAGATCATCATCTCTCTCAGTCTCAATTTGATAATCTATATTTAGTACTTCATTGTCACATTGAGATTCCGGTGCAGTATTTAAAGAACAAGGTTCAAAAGATGTGCCAGGATTTTGCTCAAGTGTATCTCCTAAACAATCAAAAAACGTATCTTCATCAGACTCTGGTAACGGAATGTCCAATAATGGTCTACCTGTTGACTGTTCAAGTACTATCAAATTATCAAATGTGCCAGGATTTTGCTCAAGTGTATCTCCCAAACAATCAAAAAACGTATCTTCATCAGACTCTGGTAACGGAATGTCCAATAATGGTCTACCTGTTGACTGTTCAAGTACTATCAAATTATCAGATGTGCCAGGATTTTGCTCAAGTGTATCTCCTAAACAATCAAAAAATGTATCTTCATCAGACTCTGGTAACGGAATGTCCAATAATGGTCTACCTGTTGACTGTTCAAGTACTATCAAATTATCAGATGTGCCAGGATTTTGCTCAAGTGTATCTCCTAAACAATCAAAAAATGTATCTTCATCAGACTCTGGTAACGGAATGTCCAATAATGGTCTACCTGTTGACTGTTCAAGTACTATCAAATTATCAGATGTGCCAGGATTTTGCTCAAGTATATCTCCCAAACAATCAAAAAACGTATCTTCATCAGACTCTGGTGACGGATTGTGCAAATATGGTCTAATATGGTCTACCTGTTGACTGTTCAAGTACTATCAAATTATCAGATGTGCCAGGATTTTGCTCAAGTGTATCTCCTAAACAATCAAAAAATGTATCTTCATCAGACTCTGGTGATGGAATGTCCAATAATGGTCTACCTGTTGACTGTTCAAGTACTATCAAATTATCAGATGTGCCAGGATTTTGCTCAACTGTATCCCCCAAACAATCAAAAAATGTATCTTCATCAGACTCTGGTAACGGAATGTCCAATAATGGTCTACCTGTTGACTGTTCAAGTACTATCAAATTATCAGATGTGCCAGGATTTTGCTCAAGTGTATCTCCTAAACAATCAAAAAATGTATCTTCATCAGACTCTGGTAACGGAATGTCCAATAATGGTCTACCTGTTGACTGTTCAAGTACTATCAAATTATCAGATGTGCCAGGATTTTGCTCAAGTGTATCTCCTAAACAATCAAAAAATGTATCTTCATCAGACTCTGGTGATGGAATGTCCAATAATGGTTTACCGGTTGACTGTTCAAGTACTATCAAATTATCAGATGTGCCAGGATTTTGCTCAAGTGTATCTCCTAAACAATCAAAAAATGTATCTTCATCAGACTCTGGTAACGGAATGTCCAATAATGGTCTACCTGTTGACTGTTCAAGTACTATCAAATTTTCAGATGTGCCAGGATTTTGCTCAAGTGTATCTCCTAAACAATCAAAAAATTTATCTTCATCAGACTCTGGTAACGGAATGTCCAATAATGGTCTACCTGTTGACTGTTCAAGTACTATCAAATTATCAGATGTGCCAGGATTTTGCTCAAGTGTATCTCCCAAACAATCAAAAAACGTATCTTCATCAGACTCTGGTGACGGATTGTGCAAATATGGTCTAATATGGTCTACCTGTTGACTGTTCAAGTACTATCAAATTATCAGGTGTGCCAGGATTTTGCTCAAGTGTATCTCCTAAACAATCAAAAAATGTATCTTCATCAGACTCTGGTGATGGAATGTCCAATAATGGTTTACCGGTTGACTGTTCAAGTACTATCAAATTATCAGATGTGCCAGGATCTGCTCAAGTGTATCTCCTAAACAATCAAAAAATGTATCTTCATCAGACTCTGGTAACGGAATGTCCAATAATGGTCTACCTGTTGACTGTTCAAGTACTATCAAATTATCAGATGTGCCAGGATTTTGCTCAAGTGTATCTCCTAAACAATCAAAAAATGTATCTTCATCAGACTCTGGTAACGGAATGTCCAATAATGGTCTACCTGTTGACTGTTCAAGTACTATCAAATTATCAGATGTGCCAGGATTTTGCTCAAGTGTATCTCCCAAACAATCAAAAAACGTATCTTCATCAGACTCTGGTGACGGATTGTGCAAATATGGTCTAATATGGTCTACCTGTTGACTGTTCAAGAACTATCAAATTATCAGATGTGCCAGGATTTTGCTCAAGTGTATCTCCTAAACAATCAAAAAATGTATCTTCATCAGACTCTGGTGATGGAATGTCCAATAATGGTTTACCGGTTGACTGTTCAAGTACTATCAAATTATCAGATGTGCCAGGATTTTGCTCAAGTGTATCTCCTAAACAATCAAAAAATGTATCTTCATCAGACTCTGGTAACGGAATGTCCAATAATGGTCTACCTGTTGACTGTTCAAGTACTATCAAATTATCAGATGTGCCAGGATTTTGCTCAAGTGTATCTCCCAAACAATCAAAAAACGTATCTTCATCAGACTCTGGTGACGGATTGTGCAAATATGGTCTAATATGGTCTACCTGTTGACTGTTCAAGTAGTATCAAATTATCAGATGTGCCAGGATTTTGCTCAAGTGTATCTCCTAAACAATCAAAAAATGTATCTTCATCAGACTCTGGTGATGGAATGTCCAATAATGGTTTACCGGTTGACTGTTCAAGTACTATCAAATTATCAGATGTGCCAGGATCTGCTCAAGTGTATCTCCTAAACAATCAAAAAATGTATCTTCATCAGACTCTGGTAACGGAATGTCCAATAATGGTCTACCTGTTGACTGTTCAAGTACTATCAAATTATCAGATGTGCCAGGATTTTGCTCAAGTGTATCTCCCAAACAATCAAAAAACGTATCTTCATCAGACTCTGGTGACGGATTGTGCAAATATGGTCTAATATGGTCTACCTGTTGACTGTTCAAGTACTATCAAATTATCAGATGGTGTATCCACGATTGTCAAAGCTTGTGGATCATGGTTTTCATCCACACTGGGAAAAGTCTCCTCTTCTGGGACCTCCATTTCTGTTGCAACATTTTGCTGATGTTCCTTAATTAATTTATCATACAGGTTTTTTGTAATATTCTTTTTCGCTCTTTTCATTCAGTAACTCTGCCTGAAGATCAGCATTTTTTTGTTGAAGGGAAAACAAGTTAGACAATGTATCATTTAGATTTGCTTGTTTTTGTGAAAGTATTTTTTTTTGTTCATATGTTAATCGTTTTAGTTCTTGAACCTGAACCAGAAGTGTATTCATATCTTCAAACACACTTTTGATGTATTCATTCACAGCACTGCTTTCATTTCCGGTCGATCCTACATTTTCAGGTAAACTTGCTTTTTGCTCATGTCCCTGTTTGATGTTTTTCAGCTTTGCTCCTTGGTTTTCAGCCACACTGGGTACAGTTTTAAAATTCACATCATCCTCTTTGTCATTTGTAGCTGAAACTGCCGATTTAGCTGATTGGTTATTCACCTGAACTGTCAACTGTTGTGTATATAAAGCTTTAGGTGCACTTTTGGTGTTTTTTTTCACAGCACAGCTTTTAATGGTAGATGATATTGAATTTTCAGGCAGAGTTGCCTCTCCAAATGTAATATTTTTGTGCTTAAGCAATCCTTCAACATTCTTAAGCTTATCTTGTGATTTAATACATAGGTTTGTGTGACAGTCCTTTTCATTGTTGCCTTTAGGTGCCTCTAGTTTAAGTTTACAAACTCTCTGTTGGACAGAAGCAATTTGTGCTGCTGGTGCACTTTTAGATTCCGGTCTTTCTTTGACAAATTTCCCCTCCAAAGTTGAGATCTGTTCCTGTTCACATTCAGGAGCTTTAATTTTCATAGACGTACCTGGTTTCTCTGTGCTCTCACGCTGAGTCTTAGTGCTAATGCAATGTTTTATCCCATCTTTCTTGGTTGTCTGATCATAAGACTGCTGTGGTGCTAAATCTAAAGCCTGAATTTTCCCAGACACATTTTGTTGTTGAAGCTTAGGGACATTACATTGCTGATCTTTACATTCTATAGACGCACATCTCCTGTATTCAGTAGGCTCAAACTTAGCATTTAAAGGAATATTATCTTAATTTAACAGATTCTGTTCCTGCGTTCTGTTCTGTTTAAAATTTTGCAGTTGAATTTCAAATTCAGTAAAAGCTGAGCATAGTTTATCAATCGCCCTCCTTAAATCGACACAGTCATTACTGTCAGATGAGCTCTCATTTTGATGTTTAGATAATTTGCTTTCAAACTGTGTTTTGAAGTTATTACACCTCTTATGCATCTTCAAAATTGCAGCTTCAATTTGAAGCAAATGGTCTAAGAAATATTCCATTTTAAACGTGTCCTTAAAAACCGAATCTGAACGTTAATATGAACTAGGTTCAAATTATCAAAGCTGACTTTGAAATTAGTCTGCTAAAATATGGTTCAGATGGCTTAGCTTTTAAGCAAAGGTATCGCCTTGTAAAACTCCCTTTTGGCTGCTTCTTTAAATAAATGTGTCTTATAATCACAAACTTTCTGCAGCAAAAAAACGCCTGAATCGTTTCTAATTTTTTGTAATGAATCCTTGAAGTTGTTGTTACCTGTACAAACTCAGAGTAGCTACTGATCTTACACAGAAGTGATGCTGATGATGTCACAGAGTCACATTCTGACCCCGCCCATAGAATTCTTTTCCCCGCCCACAATTCTTTATTCTAAAGCCCTGCCATTTAAATCCCATATCAAAGAGGTTTCTAGAATTTTCGTCTTCCATCTCCAGTAATTGCAATCATCAGGAAGTCCACAAACTGTAGTTAAAAGCCTTCAGCTGATCCAAAATGCTGCAGCCAGAGTTCTGATGAAAATTCAGAGAGATTATATATCTGTTATCCTAGCTTCTCTTAATTGGCTTTCTGCTTTCTGTTTTATCCAGAATAGAATTAAAAATCCTCCTTAATTTAATTAATTTATTTATTTGACAGGGACAGTGTACATTAAAAAGCATTCCTGCAAATGCACCAGAATTAGCCAAAAGGCTGTTTTTCATCTCTTGTCCCTGGACAGATCTTAAAATTATCTACCTAAAAAAACACAACAAGCATTCTACAATGAAAAATACAACAATAAAAAGATAAAAACAGCTATAACTCCTCAAAAATGATTTAAAAGTACAGAATAAGTGTTCCCTGAACTACAGAGGTTCATAAAATAGAATAAAACATTGAAACTATGTATATATACATATATACACAGGGTTTGACGTTAAGGATTTTCGGGCAAGTGGCTTTCACATTTCATTTGCCCAGAAACAATTTTAACTTGCCCAGTATAATGCTTGATAAATATAGTTCTAATATTCATTTTTGTATATATATCAATGAAACACGTTTGTTTTTTAAAGTTTTTTTGTAATTCACTAAGTTTCCAGGTTCCTGGTGTGTATCTGCATGCGTCAGATAATGAACTCCAGCCTACATTACCGTGTTAACATGCTTTTCAACCCTTCCTGCTCATTCTTTTCAAACTAAACTTTGGTTCTGTTGTGTGCTTGGAAAAATATAAATTGTAATGTTAAAAATCAAAAAAAAAAAAACTTGACAGGTTAAAAACTTACACTATTACTACTCACCAATTTAACATGTTTAGCTCTATAACATTTAAATGCACCACTCCAATGTCTAAGAGATATTTCTATCAGCCTGCCATATGATAGAAATATTTACACTGTGCGCATACAATTATTATTATTATTATTTTCCTAATCCCTGACTGATCATTTTTAATCAAGCGTGTATTATAGTATAGATTAAATTCATCATCCAGCTGCTGCTCTGCAGAATTTTCTCCCCAAGAGCTGAATCACGCCATCTAGCGGAAAATCACGCGGCTTTTTCAAATCACGCGAGAATGTGTACAAAACAAGAAAAATTGCGCCAGCAACGCTTGTGGGTCGTTTTCAGCGAATGTCGATAATTCTAAAGTAATTTTGAGTGATAAATAATTTTTTTTGCGATCATTGCACTTGCCCGGCGGGCAAATGCAATGAAATTTGTACTCTCCCGACAATAAAAACTACTTGCCCCGGGCGATCGGGTAATGGTTAACATTGAGCCCTGATACATATATACACACACACATATATATACATATATATGTGTGTGTGTATACATATACAAAAGTATACACATACACATATATACTGTACATACACAGAGCAGAGACACAAGTGGCAGCATGGCTTGTTAATGGTAGACATTCAACTAATGCTGATGCTTTTTGTATAATGTACAGTATGTTGTAAGTTCTCTGATTCTCTGAGGGACAGAGTTCCATTCCTGAGATGCTGTAACTCTTCTCACATATAAAGCCTTAAATGGCCAAGCTCCATCTGATATCAGAGATCTGATTGTTCCTTATGTTCCTAACAGAGCACTTCGCTCTCAATCTGCAGGTTTACTAGTGGTTCCTAGAATTTCTAAAAGTAGAATGGGAGGCAGATCTTTTAGTTCTCAGGCTCCTCTCCTGTGGAACCAACTACCAGTTTTAGTCCGTGAGGCAGACACCCTGTCTACTTTTAAGGCTAGGCTTAAAACTTTCCTTTTTGATAAAGCTTCTAGTTAGAGTGGCTCAGGTTATCCTGAGCTATCTCTATAGTTCTGCTGCTATAGGCTTAGACTGCTGGAGGACATAGGGACTGTGCTGTGACTCCATTTCTGGAGAGAAATATCAGCTGTGCTGCTGCCATCAACGACTTTGTTTATAGATGTTGGAGATTGGCCTGTTTTCCTGTGTAGTCCTGTTTCTCTGACTGTGACTGGCTGGATGTGCTCTCTTCATCCTCTGACATGGAGCTGGCTCTGAGCTCGTCTGCCTGCCTTTTCCTCTCCACTGTCCCTACAAGCATGCTTAGTGTGAGGGATTGCATCCAAGTCAATCCGAGTCGATGCAATCAACTGGTTTTCCTTAGAAAACTTTTAATCAATTTGACTGTATGAACTGGTGGATTGTACAGTGCCTTGATAACATGTGTTGTGAATTGGCGCTATATAAATAAACTGAATTGAAATGATCAAATGGGCAAAATCGGCTAGGTGGGATGGTATTTCCGCCAGTGTTAACTACTTTCAAAAAGAGATATGTTAAACTCTGTGGAATCCACCACCATGCTGAACAGCTGCCTCAGGTTTGTACGGTGGGGGTGCCCCCAACATCCCTGCAACAGACTTCCCTTCCTTCCCCAACATCTGATTTGGCTGTGGTGTCACTGTGTCAGGAATCTAGTTTGGAGGAGAAAATTTAAAAGATTAATATCCAGTGTATCATTAGAACATATTTCTTCTATGACAGAGAGACGGACAGATACAAGCACAGGAAGTCACACACACACACACAGCCACATGCATGCCAGTGTTTAACAAACCGCACACCGGTATCTGCAATGACTGCAAAGGGACTGTGGGACAGGCGCCGTATCGGGACAAACAAGGCAACAATGCGTAATCTTCTATGAACTTTGAGAAACACTCATATTAACAATTACAAATTTATTATAAACAATTACATTTCTTAATGTCCCTTCGTCCATGGATCGTAAATTTTGTCTGTCTTAGTCTCTTTGACGAAAATCTTTTTTTATTTTCGTAATATATTTTTATTTTCTGGAAACAATTTTTGTGCATTTTTGTCTCGTCATCATCATGGGAAAAGGGGTATTAACGAAATATTTGGTCATTGTCATAGTTGACGAAATTAACACTGCCATTGTAGCATAATCCAGTACATCACATTTGTACTGACATTAATCAAGATACTATGATGGTACATACTGGACAACCAAAAATTGCCAAATAACAACATCTCAAACACATGGCCTTGTGCAACAGCCATCCTCCACAAAGACCTTCCATCTTTGTAAATGTTTCAGTCAGAAGGTTGGAAATCTTGATTCATGCAAAATCAGAGAACATATACTATTAAGAGCAGCAGCTCAGTCAACTTTGATAACAGATTTCTGCATGTCAACTCAAGCATCCTTGATATGGCCAAGAGATGAATTTTCTTTTAACATGTCTTGTAACATTCATGTAATACATGTACGGTACTTAAAATCTATTCTGTTCACTTCAGTCTTTTCTGTAATATACTAAATTTGCAACAGTCAAATTACCAAATGTTTTGCATGAATCTTTTTTTTCATTTTCATACATTTGTTTGAATTCTGACTTTAATCTCAGAATTCTGACTTTAATCTCAGAATTCTGACTGAATTCTGACAATAAAAAAAGTCAGAATTCTGAGATTAAAGTCAGAATTCTGAGACTAAAGTCAGAATTCTGACTTTTTTCCCATGTTAAAGGTACACTATGCAACCGGTGTTGATTTTCCAGTGAGGCTCCCTCCAGAGGGCGAAAGTAAAAGTGCACTGTCGTAAATATTCACAGCTGTTCTCCTGGTTTCTCCGTCAAGCCAGGCGCGGTTGTTTTGAGCTGAGCAGCGAATGACTAACGCTGCGTTCACACTGGACGTAGCTGGCGCGACAGAAGCAGCGAGTTTACATGCAAAGTCAATGGTTGACGCGCGTCAAGGCGCAGCAAAAGGTCCCGCGGCGCGTTTTGAGCACCAGGCGCAGCACGTCTGAGCAGCTGAAGCAGCGCGTCGGGTGCGTTTAACGCAGGGAGAGAGACACAGCGCTGATGATCTCTCCTCTTAAACAGTTTATTGACGCCTAAATTAACTTAAAATGCAGAAATCTGCCGGCAGAATATGCAGTTTGGATTATTTAGATGAAAAACACCTACCAGCTGCCGCGGTGAACCGCTGCTGATGAAGGGATCCATACTGTTGGCGCCCCGCTGGTATGTGGGGGTCTGAGCGGCTCCGATAGAAAAAATATTGAAGGCAGGATAATAATCTGAATGAACTGACGGCACTGATTACGTTTTCAGGTGTATTTTCTCACTTAAACACATATTAAAACTACTTTATTCCCACTGATCACAGCAAATATAGCTGCAAGGCAGAGAAAGGATAGTGAAGCTCCGCCCAACGCGCCTCAGACACAGCCGGAGCAGCAAAGCTGCTTCAGCCACGCGTCAGAACTAACTGGTACAAGCAGCAAAAAGGAAGCAGCAGACGCGATTTTGCTGCTTTTGCTGCGTGAACGTAGCATAACTGCACAAAGATCGCCACTGTGCTAGCAACGAGCATGCTTTTAACTGGGGGGTGTAGCAGTTCTCGGCGTAAAGCAAGACCGACTCTCGCGAGACTTCTGAGCCTGTGGGTGCGGGTCGGTGCTCCTGCAATTGCAAGTGCGGTATTTCCCACACAGACCACCAGGGCGGCCGAGAATACCTTTGTTCAACCTGAAATGACTCATTTAATCATCCAAAACGTTATGGAACACATTAATTAACTGAAAAATGTTGCATAGTGTGCCTTTAAACTAAGATAAAAATTAAAAATCAGTTAACTTTTTTTTTTTTTCCAGAGGCCCTAATCCTCTTCCGTACCTATTGTTACTGGTCGTGATTTGTATTATTTTGATCCGAAAACTTGCTGTGCCATTTGGTTTTCTTTAGTTTCTGAAATTCAGACTCTGTTGATAAAAATTCAACAAGTACACTGCAAAAACAATCTGAAATTAAGTAAAAATGTCTTAAATCAAGTGTATTTACCCTTAATTTGAGCAGGTAAATAAGATAGTTTGCCAATGGAATGAGTATTTTTACACTTAAAATAAGATATTTAGATAATATACACTTGAAATAAGACAATGCAATTGATTTTTCTTATTTCAAATGTAAATTGTCTTGTTTTATTGGCAAAATGTCTCATTTATCTCCTCAATTCAGGATAAAATGCACTTATTTTAAGAAAAAATTACTCATTTAGATTTACATTTTTTGCAGTGTAGGAATGTGATTTAAATGAGGAAGAATCCTATTTCAGTGATCTACAAATGGTATAACAAAGAAAGTAGTGCTTTAAATAAATATTAAATTAGGCTTTCTTTTTCCACCAATGACGACTTCTTCTTGTAAACCTTCAACAAAGGCCAGATTTGTTTAGTCCAAAGCAGCGGTGTCAGAGGGACTCAATTTTTTTACTGAGGTAGATGTTGAAATTATACAGAAGTATGTGACAGATACCGGACTGAGAAGAGAAAAGAATTAGAGCAAGAAAATAGTTTTTTTTTTATTTATCTTTCAAGTTTATTATTGAAATTCATTTATTAAACTACCGGTATTAATTATTTATTAATCTTTTGGTTGATGTTTTTTGGTTGTTGCAAATATCCTTGTCATAATTAAACTTATAGCAATGATGGCTACTGAAAAAGGTCTATTTTACCTCACTGGTGATATAATAATGAATATTATTCAGCAAAGTTATGTTATTATCATTTCCATTGAATTCAGTTTATTTATACAGCTTTAATTATTTTTTCATGTCTTTTTGAGATACAGAAATATATAAAGATGTGGTTTATATTCATAAATATGGGAAATAATTTGGTGTAGTGAGGGCTTGGATTGAATTAGCCCGCCCACACAGAGCGGACACAGACTTTATTATCGATCATATTCTGTTCATCTTAATTAGTTTTATACATACATGTATGAATAAATCTACATTATCTATAACATATTTGGTTAAAATAGATATTTTGAATTAATAAATATATTAATCAAAATTGATTTTAAACAGCAGTAGGTGCAAATGGGTCAGAAAAAGATGCAAGCATAATGTTTTTCATCTGTGTTGAGGCCAGACGTTTGGTTCTCTTGTCTGCTTTTATCAGTAAAGGTCTCAGTGTCTTTGAAACATTAAATCCAACATTTGAGTCCAGACATAATTTATTTTAACAAGAAAATTTAATCTTTTTATTAGTGTCCTTAATTTAAGCCCAATCTTTAATTTTCCTTCAGAAAAATCTGTAAATGGGACCATTGATCACACTGATTATCTTATAAAGCACACACATCATTTAGTTTTAAAATACGTTTTATTTCATAAAAGAACTTTACCTGAATGCTTCATCAAAAATATTTAGTCTTATTTGATCAAAAATTACATCCAAACATGTTTTGCAAATATTTGCTTTGAGGCAGAGAACAGTTTTGCAAATTAATCTGATGCTTGTTTGTCATTGGTGCATGGACCAGCTGGATTAAAACTTTTCTGAAGTTTGCTCCAGCAACCATTGATTCACTTGCTTCTTGTTCAGGGCCACCCAGTTAATGTTGGCCTTGGTTCTCTCCAGCACTTGATCAAAAACCCCAGCAGCTGATTCAAGCTGTGCTTCAACCTCCTCTTTGAACAGCTGCAGCTACAGAGGAGAAAGTGGGAGAAGCGATTATCACTGCTAATGCTCCTAAAACATAAACATTTATATATGTTTAAATCATTGAATGCCTACCTGTTTGTATTCAAACTGAGTGGAGAATCGTTCAGTCAGTCCATTCAGAATTCTACTAAGGGAAATTGATCCACGACCATATCTGAAGATATAGAAAAACAAATGTTTTGTTTTTTGCAGAAATAATACATTTAGACAAATATGTTACATAAACACAAGCTAATCTGTCTGCCCCTACTGTCGCCGACACTAACAGCCTACCCAAAGAGACAGTTCATGGTTTTCAGCTACAAACAGAGGTGTCAAAAGTATTAATGTTTATTATTCCAGTAGAAGTATAAATCCTACAGTTTAAAAACACTTTTGTAGAGGTCAGAGGATCAGCTTAAGCTTTTTTACTCCAGTAAAAGTGTTAAAGTACCATTTTTAAAGATACTTAAAGTATCAAAGTAAAGGTAATGCAGAAAAAATATTAAGGACAGAAGCTTTACTGCACTACCCTATTAAAGGAACATTTTTCTACAACTTTGGATGATAACTTCCTTAGACTTAATTTTCTTAGTTTTATAACTAATGGTAACAGTGTTAAATTTAACGTTGCATCATCTTAAAAAATATCTATTTATTTTGGTATGTTGTGAACAGCACATTGAGGCAGCACTGAGTCCAACTACATACTGTAGAAATAAATTGTCTGGATTTTTATTTTATTTTTGTTAAACATCAACAGGCCATAATGAAAATGAGCTAAAATAAAACAAAACTAATGAGTCTATTTTTAAAATGTGAGGAGTGGAAACTAGAGATAATTTTAGTTAAAAAAAAAATGTAAGGAGTAGAAGAGTAAAGTTTTCTAAAAAACAATAATTATTCCAGTAAAGAATAGAACAGATAGCCTAAATTTCTACTGAAGTAAGATAACCAAGTATTCATACTTTGTTATATGAGATCTCTGGTTATGAAGCATTAATGCATTTATATATTTGAACAATGAAAAGACTCACTCATTCAATAAATAGTCCCAGTTGCCTCTAAGAAAGTCCCAAACAAGAGGATGGCCGATAGCGTTACGTGCGATGTAAACAAGAGTAAAAGCAACATCCTGCTTCCGGATCTTCTCTGGATCCAAGCAAAGCTGTATATACCTGATATTGACAAAAGGGTTTATAGAAGAAAAACAATTAGTCTACTTAGAAATTAGAAAAGCAAATGAAACCATGAGGGTCAGTCATGTCTTTGTCTGAGACCTGTTTAGCAGCCAGGGCTCCTTGGTGCAGGACAGAGCGTACATTAGCTTCTCTGCCTCTGTGGCAATAGTAGCATTCATATACATTTTCCATGCAAAGTCCCACTCTTTTTCTCCTCCTGCTGCAATCGCATTGCAGTATACTGTAGACTTCAGGTTCACATTTATGCTGCAGTGTTTGATAAAACAAAAAAAAGTTAGAAAAAAAGTCCTAATGAATAATTAAGGTCCACTTTTTAGCAGAAGTTTACTTGTTGACAGCAGGGTTGTTCATCCACTCTTTGAACCATCCAGATGTCAGTTCTTTGCAGCCTTCCACTCCTGCACTGCAGGCCAAGGAGATGGCATTGACCTGATTATATCTGGACAGAAAGAATACAGCTACCATGAGAAGGTCTGAAACCACACAGCTGTCCACTGAAAGAAACAGAGGCAAAGAGCAAAACACGTCAAACATAATGCAAAAGCAAATTTCAGAAAAAAATTATTCCGATCTTTTTTGCTACATGTGCCGCAGCCTTCACTCTTATTTCAAATTCTAGAGAAAAACATGCATAGAAGCCTGGATTCCCCTTTGATAGATCCAACTCAGCTTTGCATCAAATTCAGCAGAAATCTGCTCATGATCCATTAATACAAATCAAGTCTGTGAGAGTAGCATCTCCAGATCAAGGGTTCTTAAAGTGGGGGGGTTATGAGGAGTGCTAGGCATAGAGCTTGGAATCCTGAGGTTGTGAGTTCAAAACCCACTCCCATAGACTGCTATTCTGGGTCCCTGAGCAAAGACCCTTAACACCACACTGATCTCCGGGTGCTGCAGAGTCTTGACCCCCACTTTAAGAACATTTGATCTAGAAATGCTACTTCCACAGATTTGATTTAGATTAATGGAAAAAACAAAGTAAACCTAATTAAGTTTGTCTGATTGTAATATTTGTTCTGTATTTTCTTCCCAATTCATCCAGTTCAAATGTGATTATAGGAGAGTTGCTCCGAGGAGCTCCAGTTTTATAAACACAGATTTATAATATGAATTTATTCTGTATTCATTTTCATTCCTTACTAACTTCCAGGAAAAACATTTATGTTGTTTTTTTCTTATTTGAGATGGAAAGAATACAATGATAAGAATTAAATGCTCAAATTGAAAGATTAGGTAAAATAGTTTTGTTTTATAACCAGTTATGGTACTGGTGAAGAATTTCAGTCGTCCTTGTCATAGTCATTCCAAAAAATAAAAAAACAATCCACTGGACTTTGTATCCAACTCTGAAGATGTTTCGGTTCCCATCCAGGAAGCTTTTTTCATTCTAAATGTCAGCCATTGAGTTACCATTGAGTTCCAAAGTTTATGGAGTAGCCCAACAAAGCCTTGTTTTGGTTTAGAAAATATGCAAATTAAACCAGAAGAACTCCCTGTTCCTAAGTCCACCCTTTAGGAATGGGGGGTTGTTTGAGGTATTTGTTAGCTTGCAATGCCCAATACTGGTCTGCTGTAACATAACGGTAGGAAGATTAAACACAAAAACATCTCCATCCCATACATTGCTGGAGTCTCTGAAAAACTCAAGAGGATTTTCTCCAAACACAAAATCCCAGTACATTTCAAACCAAACAAGACCCTTAAACAGAGACCTTGAAACGGTGTAGGACTTGCAGAGATCTATTTTTTTTTTTTATTATTTGTAAGAAGGGATGGTTAAAATTTCACCCATTTATTTCAGTATTTTTTACTCCCCAGGGTAAAGCTGTTGGGATCCTCAGGCTTGCCCACCAGAGGGCGCCGAGGATCCTCCTGTTTTATGTTGTTTTTCTCTTAGGACTGGGGTTACTGTTGGGATCTGGAGAGTTACCATCTGTCTCCAGCAGAGTGCGCTGTGGGTCTTCTGGGCTGGAGCCCTCCAGCACACCTGAAGCTCGTCAGTCCATCAGGAGACCTTTCCTACTTAAGCAGCGACCAGACCTGTCTTCAACGCCGCAGTGTTGACTAAGTTTGGAAACCAGGGGCCTGTTTCAATAAGGAAGTTCAACCAACTCTGAGTTCAAACTTGAACTCTGGGTTGACTTATCCTGAGATTGGAAACTCTGAGTTTTGGGTTTCAGAACAGCTGAAATGAGTTAGTTCAATCAACTCTAAATTGACTGACTCTGAGTTAAGCGTGTGCACCACAACTATAAAAAGCCATTATCAATGGAGCACAGATATTAGGAGTCACCATGGCAACAGCGTCAGACAAAAAAAGGTGTGCATATTTCTCACCAGCAGAACTGGATGTGCTTATGCAAGCATATGCAGAATTTGAACATGTATTTAAAAAAAAAGCAACACGGCTGCAGTGGTGAAGGAGAGAGAGTTAGCTTGGGTGAAAATAGCTGCTCAAGTCAATGTGTAAGTTTACATTTTAATTATTTTTATACAGTGTTGGGTGCAATTAATTAAGTTACTTAAGTCATATAAATACTGTAATTAAATTAAAGACTATAAAACAATAGTGGATTTAATATCAAATTTTAAAAGGTATATTTTGGTTTGAACTTTCTCCCTCTAGTTACACACTTTGGTCAATTTAAGATTAATTCATGCAACTGAATATTGTTTATTTGAAAGCATTAGAAGTGCAGTTTCTTGTCTCTCCTTGTATTGTTCAAGTTGTTGAGGTTGATTTGGGATTTAGAAAGTAATAAGTAAGTAAAACAAATTAGTAAGTAGACCAATACTTTCTAGAGACAGTAATTATTACATTAATCTAATTAGACTTGTTGAAGATAAAATTTGTAGTTAGTAATTAAGAACTATTTTAGAGTAACTTACCCAACTGTTATAATATCAGAGGTGAAACTGGAAGAACAGTATTTTATTAAACCTAATTTAGTTTTCATGGATAGGTGCAATCCTGCAGGCATCAAAAGAACATGGCAGCAGCTGAAAATGAAATATAAAAACATACTTCAAGCAGGTAAGCCTTGAGCACATCATGGGAGTAGAGTAGCTACCTGGCTTTACAAACAGGATCATCCATAAAAGGACATGCCATTTCATTCCCTTTGATGCGCTCTACGTGACTGAAATGTGTGCAATGAATACTGTATGTCCCCAAAGAATCAATGAGGTGTTTAAACACCACTTCCTCTTTAAAAAAGGGCAGGAGACCAAAATAAACTCTGGATTTTCTGAAGAAATCCTGCTCCCGACCAGGTTAGGTTCAAAGAGTAAATTCCCATGGTAACTGACTCTGAGTATAAGTTATCTCTCTTTCATAAACGGGCTTGACTTACTCTGCTTTCTCAGGTTTAACTTACCTCCCTTTCTGAAACAGAAAACCCAGAGTTTCCCTCATTTCAGCGTTAACAAACTCAGAGTTTTCACTTAACCTCCTTTCTGAGACAGGCCCCAGATCAAAGTCTGAAACTCTGGATGAGCTTTGTCTGGAAACCTGCCTGCCTGCCCAAGGAAGCCAAACCTGAAGGTCTTAGTCTGGATTCCTCCTTCAGCTCTCAGGGGAGAGCTAGGAAGTTGAACCTGAAGATCTCAGTCTGGATTCCTCCCTCAGCTCTCAGGGAAGAGCTAGGAACCATACCCACGTTTGAGGCCCACTAGCCAGAAACTAGACGCTGCTGCTGCTAACTTCAAGCCTCAGACCTCAGCCAGCCGTCTGCCTCTGAACCCTCCTGGTTCCCTCCTTCGTCCTGCTAACCTCAAGCCTCAGACTTCAGTCTACTGTCTCAGAATCCGCCTTGGACTAAAACCCCTCTGCTGCTCAACTCAGCTCCAGGCAGGAACTCAGCTTAGACCAGCCCTGGACCTGATGACTTCCTGATCTGCTTATTCAAATTATAATAAACCTTTGAACTTTTTCCCTGCCTCCTGGTTGTGTTTCTGCATATGGGCTTGAATCCTTAACCCATCATGACAAAAGCTTACCTTTAAAATGCAAAGAATAAATACTTAAAAAGATATATGAATACAGCTCATTTATATGAACCTTTTAAGAGTTCCAGTAACCATAACATTGCTGAATTTTTGAGGAATAAACAAGCAAAATATTTTTTTCCTCCCCACTGTCCCTACAAGCATGCTTGGTGCTAGGGATTGCCTTTGAGTCAATGAGTCGATGCAATCAGCTGGTTTTCCTTAGATAGAAAACTACATTGTAAATAACCTGACTGGATGATCTGGTTAAATTGTCTCTGTAAAGTGCCTTGAGATGACATGTGTTGAAAATATAAATAAACTGAAAAGAATTTATATGCAATTATTAAGGTTTCCAGTAACCGTGACACTGCTGAATTTTTTTCTGTCAAAAATTTCACTTACATCAAAATTTGTGTTTGCTTCAATATTTCAGAGATTTATCTTTTTCTGTCCGACAAATTTATGTTTAGCTTTGTGTCACATCTTTTACCGAGGTGCCAGAAATATTTGACAGCATGTATGTGCTCTAAAAAGAAAAACAAAACGGAAAAGATGCTAAACATTCTTACTGATCTGTGTGATTCTCTGGGATCTTTGTCCAGTTTAGAGTGAGAGCCTCAAAGTGATGAAACAGAGGGGTTACCTGCTTTCTTATATAGGCCTGAAGGTGAAGGACATTAACATTTATTTGTTATTTTCTTCTGTGATAATATGAGAAAATCACATTTATATTAAAGTCTTAATGTTGGAAGGATCAGTTATTGAGCAAACCTTCATGGGACCATACACCTCAGTGCGGTCAAACATAAGGAAGAAGTAATTCAAGTTGCGTCTGGCCGTCTCCCAGGGCATATATTCAAACTCTTTGTTCAGGAATGTAGTTGTCCTCAGAGCCAAGGTTGTATTTATTATCTTTGCCCTGAAAGTAAAAAAGAAAAAGAAAAAAAGAAATTAAACGCTTGAAGCTCAACCAAATGTTTTACTAAATGTTATGCTTACTTGGCAAGATTAAAGGCGTCATCGATAATCTGAGCTCTGTTGATCACAGAAATGTCCTGAAAATGAAGGAAAAGGCTGTGAGCAACATTAATATCAGCAACAGAGCAGAGCTGCTGTCAGTGTATGGAGTGAACTTTGTTCCAGTATTTTTGTAAGCAAAGAACCAATTTTGTAGATGGACATTTATAAAACTAATAATTGTTTTACTAATGGAAATTTGAATAAACAAATTAACTCATGTCCAAAAATTATAAATAAAAAAATGAAAAAAATTAAGAAATAATAATAAAATGTATTAAATCTGAAAAAACAGCAAGGTTCCTCTCAAAGCCTTTTTTTAATTAAGAAGTTAATTTCTTGATTGGGTTTTTATTTCCATTTAAGAATCGTTTTCTCTTATTGGAGCAATAATTGAAAAAAATTCACACCATATCAACGTCGTTTGAGCTCAGCTTGGCAATTAGACGCTCCCAGTTGGCCTCGTCGTAATTGACTCTATAGAAACCCTTCATGTTGATGTTGGCCACCAGCCAATCAGCATCGCCAACAACCAAATCTGGGTTTGTAACTGAGCATGAGGAGGAAAATACAGAGTTAATTAAACAACAACAGTAACCATCTCTCTTAGTTGTAATGAATCTAACCTTCCTTGCTGAGAAACCAGAACTGCTGTTCAGAACCACCCGTCTTAATCCAGGTAAGAGGGACAAACCACTCATAGCTTGAACCAAATCCACGGAACAGCACATGGAAACGAATAGAAGCAGCATTCAGAGACATGAAGAAGTTTGACACCTTTTTTTTTTTAGACGTTGGATCCTACTTGAACTCAGAGGGTCTGTCTACAACAGACTCTGGATCCAACAGGAAATGTTCCTGTGTGATTTTTCCTGTGCGGGTGTCGATGGTGACCACTGGGAAGCCCATTTGAAGAATCCAGCGGTTCATAATGTCCTCCACAGAATGGGGCAGCTGTATGTCCGCTTTATCTACTGCCTTAAAAAAAGCAAAGATTTGGTAAGAAAGAAGCTGCTCTGCTTCACGGAAAGCAAATCCAATCCATGTTTACAGCATATTTTCCAGCCTAGTCCATGCAGGTTTGGTATTACATTGCAGTGCCAAATTAAATCATTCTTATAAAAAGAAGTTTCTGCTCAATGATCACTAAGGTTCGTTCAAACGTGACATATTTAAGCCGAAACTCTATTGACCACCTAATAAAGGATTCATCAGTCTAAGATCGTCCTTGCCTCCTCTTCTTAAAGATGCCTAAACCAGGAGTCTGCAACCTGCAGCTCCAGAGCCAATGAGGCTCTTTAAGCCCTCTACTGTGGCTCTTAATATGGCAAAAAATGATATAAAGATTTAAGTTATACACTATAATAATAAATACCATTCCTAGAACCTTGTTGTTTTTTATAAAATATATTTAAATTGAATTTTTACTACAGAATGACATTAAAAGCATCAGAAATATATTTAGTAGAGCTATTTTTCTTGTTTTTTAATTATCTTCTTTTTTTGTGCATCCAATAATACTCTTTAGAAGAAAGCCATGCTTCATATTTATTCAATTCAATTCAGTTTATTTATATAGCGCCAAATTCACAACGCATGTCATCTCAAGGCACTTTACAGTTCAACCAGATCATACAATCAAATTGATACAAAGTTTTCTATCTAAGGAAAACCAGCTGATTGCATCGACTCATTGACTCTTCAGCAATCCCTCACACTAAGCATGCTTGTAGCGACAGTGGAGAGGAAAAGCTCCCTTTTAACAGGAAGAAACCTCCAGCAGAACCAGGCTCAGTGTGAGCGGCCATATTTATGAATTATGTCACTGTCTTATGCTAAAAAATAAAATATATAGTTTGTTGTTTAAGATGGCAACAGATTTCCAATAGCAGATTTTTAACAAAAATAAAAAGTTGTTTTATTATAAAAAGTCATATTTTGCGGCTCTAAATGATTTTTTTACGTAGCCGAACTCAGGGCAAAACGGCTCTTTGTATATTTAACGATTCAGAACCCTGGTATAAACCAACAAATTAGGTCTTGTGATTTTGCTTGTTCAATGTTTATTCTTTTGCATTTTGCGGGGGGAAAAATGTCTTACTGATTGCTCTGCAAGGTTATTAATTAGGTTATGGAGCCTTAGGGATGTTTATTGCTAACTTTAAAGATCCACAATATTATCAACATGCTATTGGTAACAGCTAACATTGATTAAAAAACAAAATATCAGACATCGTTTATTCCAACAATAGGATTCACCAGCAGTGCTTCTCAGGATTATGCTTACGCTAGCAGGTTACTTGCACCCAACTGATGCAAAAGTCTGTAACAAAGGAGATGCTTAAGTACAAAAGTTGCATAAACCGATACTGTAAATACTATTTGCACTACCTAAACAGGACAGGAGAGAACTACGCATTGTTTGTGAGTAGATCTAGGGTAAAATATTATCAGCTGATTTTGGTTTAACAATATCTGCATATCAGATATCAGCCACATTTCAAATGTTGTGCGTCCCTTGTTAAATGTAATTACTAGTACGAAATTTCACTTTTGTAAACTGTATATAGGTAGAATCACGACAAGTGGTCTAAGAATCTCGTTTTGTTAATTAAAAATGTTATGATTATTTATTTCAAAATACAATGGCTAATAATCTGCTGGTGCAATGAGGTATGGATTGAAAGCAAGAGGGGAAAAAATTATAACGTTTTGGTAAGAAACAAAAACACCAACGTGTAAATATACGTTAGGTTTGGTTTTTGTACAAAGCAAAGGGAACCACATGTTTAGGACTGAAAACACTGATTACTGCTGCATTTTATATTGTAATGTTATCTTATTCCAACTGCAGTGTAATTACACGTGTAAGCTGTATGTAGCAAAAGTTTGTTTTCTATAAACTGTGCATATAAAATGACAATAAAATCTAAGTCTCAATAGAACCTCATAGCAGCTTAAGGCCAAAGAAAGTGAGTAAAGAGAAATGATTGATATCATGTATCATTAGCATGATTGGAAAAAATGAAAGTTTAGGAGTGGCTTATTCAAAGTTAAGAGGTAAATCTGACTGAGATATGATTTAAATTGAGACAGTTGTACGAATAAGAAGAAGCCAGAATTTCTCCATTCTGACAGATTTGAAAACAGTTGATGGATTTAGTGTGAGGGAGGCCTGGTCCAGTTAGCCATTAATGATCGTATTTAAGCTGGGTTATCTTTCTCTGTAACCACAAAGTGTTTATTGACCTCAAACGGTAGTACAATTTGAAAGAAATAGTACTTTTAGGAGAAGGTTAACTATGCAGTACTTCTGTCTTTTACTTGAGTAATATTTTTGTAAAGTATCTCTACTCCTATTTGAGTGAAACTCTGACTACTCCGTCCTCTGGGAGTCATTTGAACTTTTCCAAATCAAGTAAAAATACAGTAAACATTAGATATTAGCAGTGGAAGTTTGTTACATTATTCTTACATATATACAGTTCTCATTGTAAGGATTGGTTCTCTCAGTTTTATGTTGAACAGAAAAAATTGCTAAAAGTATTTTTTTTCTACACCAACTTGTTCTTATATATTTGTTACATTTATTTGTATTTTTTAGGCATTTGAGTCTTTAAAACACATAAACTAAACTGGCACATAAAGTCTGTTAATCAGCATAATTTCTAAACATGAAATCTGATGTTATCCTACAGTTGCTTTTACTTTTACTTGAGTTAAAAATGTTTTTTAAAGTACTGCTACTCTTACTTAACATTTTTGGGTAATCTCCCCATATTGTAATTCTGCCCCTTCTGGACTGTTTGTTTTCTTTTTGGATTCTCAGTTATGCTTTATTTTATGTTATTTTGTGTTTGTCAGGTTTTTATAATTTTTTTCATTCTTGGTTTTTCTCTCTCTTGTTATTTCTTCCAGTTATCTCTTTTCAGCCTTTTTTTGGTATCTTTGGTCTAGTTTTAGCTGTAGTCATTAGTTGTTTTTTTTCCCCTTTAGCTTCATTTAAGTTCTTTCCAAGTTCCAGTTAGATCCTGTTTTCTTGGTTGTTCTTTGTTGCCCCCTAGTGTACGTTTCTTTCCCCTTATCTCCTTTTTAGTTACTCCTGTTCACACCTGCTCCCTATCAGCTGATTAGTCCATTCATTGTTTGTTTCTCCCATATAAACACCTCCTGCGTAGTTCCTGTATGCTGGATTCTCTTCTTTTTATGTGTATATTCCTCCCAAGTCTCTCCTGCTTTTGTTTTCAAAGTTCCCTTCCGGTTTAGTCTGGATTTATACTTCTATTGCCACCAACATCATTATTAAACCTACAAGAAAGCGTCTGTGCATTTGCGTCCTCTACAAATATCCACCAAACCTGACAACCCACCTCTGAGAGTCGAGTATCTAACCCGTTCTTCAATAAACATGAGAATCCCTGAAATCTTGTCCTTTGTAACATTTAGCACTAATTACTTCTTTTACACCTCAAACTGTTTTTCAAACTCTGAGGCCATCTTTTGTCTTACCATTTGCAGGTGCTTCCAGAGGTCCTTGTAGCCTGTGGTGCTATACTGAAACTCCTCTAGATATGTCTGCAGATAGATAAAATGTTGTTATAAAACTTGTATTGTTGTGAGGCTTCTGCCATTAAAAGGATGTTTAAATTATTAGTGCTAATATCTTGAATCCATACGCACATGAAGTCCTTTTGAGAAGACGGCCTCTGTGATAAATTCTGAGAGCATTCGGAGGACTGCTGAACCCTGCAATGGAAAACAGGTTTTAGATGGAAACCTTTGAGCTACGATGATATAATCACCCACTGTTCCCTATAACAACAGTTAGAAGAGCATCTGAATGAAAGGATGCCCCAATCATATGTTACGGTTAAAGCAACTGACCTTGCTGTAGGTGATGGAGTCAAACAGCTGATTGATCTGGTCTGGTCTCAGGATTTCCTCTTCTTTGGAGGAGAGGGGGTGGGAGTAAGCCGAAGCATCCACAGACATCACCCCGATAATCTCATTCAGGACTATTAATTCTTTCTGCGGATGCAAGTTAAATATATTTTCTATCAATTGCCTTTAACTTTTATTATTATTATTAATTAATTGCTAATTGTCATGAGAAAACACCTAAACTCACCATATTCCATTTAGGTTCAGCATAATCAGCTCCTAGGTAAGAAACGTAGGTGGCAAACCCTTCATTGAGCCACAAGTCATTCCACCACCTCATGGTCACCAAGTTTCCAAACCACTGAGAGGAGAGATCTTCACTCATTATACTTTAATACGTTTCACTGTAGGTGGAGGAGTACTTTATAGTTTACCATGTGAGCCAGTTCATGGGAAATGACGGTTGCCACCCACTCTTTGTCCCCGTTAGAGGACACTCCAGGATTATAAAGCAGTGCTGTCTCTCTGTAGGTGATCAAACCCCAGTTCTCCATGGCTCCAGCGGCGAAGTCAGGAAGAGCGATCTGGTCTGGAAGCAACAACTAAACTCAGAGCAGATCATCTTTTTATCCTTTTCTATTTTCTTTCATCTTCACAGCAAAAAAAGAAAATTTCTCAGAATCTGAGCGGACTGACTGAAGAAGTATGTTTCTTTAAACCTCTACCTGACTTTCTGAGAGGGTAAGAAGAGTTGTAGTAGTTCTCAAAAAATGCTAGAATGGGTCCGGTCTTCTCCAGAGCGTAGTCTCCCTGGCCTTCTTCGATGGCCTTCTTGCGAGCCCAGATCCTGATCTGAAAAGGCCAAAAAGAGAAAAAAATAGAATTCAAGCATCAAGACTCGAGCTGTAGACGGATATCTGAGTCCAACAGGGGGCAGCACAGCCGTAGTGCATTGATTTTACAGCTCTGTTTGAAATATGAGGTCCATTTATTATATACACTCATAAAACACATGGTTTAGGTGAAGGCTATGGCAGGCTGTTTTGACACTTATTAGCTTGACTGAATATGTTATCCAGATGTCTCAAATTCATTTCTTCTTAGTCAAAATGAACATTTCAGGTATCTAAAATAACATTCTTCCTATCTAAAATAAACATTTTAGAAATCTTAAGTGTAATTCTTACTAGTACAAATTATTTAACGTTTCCCATTCATTTGTATTGGGCTTTTACTTCCAGATATCTAAAATAAACATTCTTCCTTTCTAAAACTGAATTCTAATTTCAGATCTCTATAATAAAGTAACTGCTAGTCATAATTACTAATTCAGATATCCAAAATCTATTTAATATTATAGAACCCAGAAATCCAGTCATATATCAATAGTTGATATCTGCAAATATATTTCTATGAGTACAAATATATTTTTAGTTAATTATGAGTAGAAATATATTTTAGATGTCAAGACATCTGAAATATATTTCTACTCATAGAAATACATTTGCAGATATCAACTATTGAAATATGGCTAGTTACATTTTAATTACATATATCTAAATTTTTATAATGCCTATCCAAAATGCAGTTTTAGAAACTTAAAAACATATTTTGACTAACATTCAAAATAGAAACAGGGCTCTGTTTTTACATAAAATAGCCAGGCTGAGTAGTAACATTTCTATTATAGATAGCACTAAAGCATTCTCCCTAATTGCAATGACAATACTCCTAGTCAGAATTGTATTTTAGATATCACTAATTACATTTCTACCAGTAAAAAATTAAATTTTAAGTACTCTGGAATCAAATGAGTACTATTAAGAACTACATTTCAGATATCTACAAATCTTTACTTATTTTAAGCGGCCGTTTTAACATATATTTGTTTGTATTTCAGATATCTTTAAAAGTATTCCTCCTATCTAAAATGATCATTTCAGATATTTGAAATGTAATTCTTACTAGAACAGATGACATTACTTTTTCCCATTCATGTCTATTGGCCCGTTACTTTCAGATATCCGAAATTACATTAGTCCTATCAGATCTCCGTAATCGAATTGTTACCGGTCACAATTTTTATGACCATTATATCCGGAATTCTAATTTAACTAGTCATAAAATAAGTAGTTGATGTCTGTAATTAAATTTCTACTAGCAGAAATATACTTTAGATGTCAAAAATTGGATTTCTAGATATCTGTAATGTTATATTCATTTTTTGATTTCTGAAATTGTAATTTTGACTGGCAGTAACTCTATTATGGAGATCTGAAATTAGGAATTCATCCTCATCAGAATTTATTTTTAGAAAGAAAGAATGTTTATTTTAGATATCTGGAAGTAAAGTAGAAATAAAAGCCCAATACACATGAATGGGAAACATGATGTCATCTATACTATTAAGGATTATATTTAAGATATCTGAAATGCACATTTTAGATAGTAAGAATGTTATTTTAGATATCTGAAATGTTAATTTGACCAACAATAAATGCATTTGAGACATCTGAAATATATATTCAGTCAAGCAACTTAAAATTTTTAAAGATTTCTTGGTATTTGAAGGTTTATTCTTACTAGAACAATTATATGTTTGGTAGCCTGAAATGTAATTTTGCTGGCAAAAATGTAATTTAGGATATCTATATGTACATTTCTGGCTGGTAGGAATGCAGTTTTGAACAGGAAGAATCTTATTTTAGAGATCAACAAATGGAACAATAAGAGACGGCGCTTCTATTAAATGTCAAAAAAGCCTGCCATAGTTACCGATCATTTGAATAGAGCTTTCAGCTGCAGTGATCTGCTGGAAAAGGAAACCGGCAGATCCATAAAGCTTGGCAGCAGGCAGAAGTGCTGTGAATTACCCTATAAATATAAGCCTGAATTGATTACGGACATGATAAAATACAGCACATAAGCACGCCCTCAGCACAAAAGCTTCCAAATGGACCTTAAACAAGTCTGACTTTAGGCCTTTAAACGCTTCCTCCTGACTCCTGGAGCATGAGTCCTCAATGAAATATAAAATCTATTTTTGTCTGAAAAGAGGACTTTAGACTAGTGAGTAACAGTTTAGTCATTTTAATCCGAAATGCAGCAAAAAAAAAAAAGAGATCTGTCTTGTTTTTCATTCAAATTAACAAAGAGTTTTGGTGCTCCTCCAAATAAAATACTGCAAAATGATCTAGAAAGAAATAAAAATGTCTTAAATTAGGTGTATTTACGTTTGATTTGAGTAGGTAAATAAGATGTTCTTCCAAAGAATTTGTTTTTTTACTCTTAAAATATGATAATTGGATAATATGCACTTTAAATAAGACAATGCAATTGTTTTTTTTATTATTTTAAATGTACATTGTCTTGTTCCATTGGCAAAGCATCTCACCTCCTCAATTTATGAACAAATCCACCTATTTTAAGAAAAAAATTACTTTTTTAGATTTAGTTTTTTTAACTGTGTGTTATTGTTCTTAAAGGACTGACTCCACCTGCAGTCAACATATTGTTAATTTCTACCAAACGTTTCAGCATTCATTTAAACATTTCTTTCTACTCAAACTGCATGCATGCAGCAATTAGTCATTGACTTAGGAAATTTTATGGCTTACCCCCCCCCCCCCCCCCCCCCCCCCCTATGGTGACGATCTCTATGATAACTGCCATGTCAGCACTTTTCCTCCCGTAGTTACATGACACATCTGTACTTAAGCCCTTATTACATATTAAAACTGCAACGCTGCAATAGAGGTACAAACGTTCTTCTTTTTTGTCTCTCAAAGTTCTTATTTCTTAAGAAAAAAAAAAAAACATTTGAAATAATCAGTTTTAAGATCTGCAAGCATAAGCTGCATTAATTCCTTCTTTATGTTTTCATACGGCACCAATCTGTTTTATCAAAGGTCAGGGGTGGCGGAAAATATGGGGCTAATGTTTAACCACTTTATTGCATTTTCTCCTTTAATATTTTAGCATTGATTCCTTTATATGACAGCTTTTACTGTGGTTCCTATAGTCAGTTTCCACCTCAAATGTTCAAGTTCACAAGCAGACGCCTGCTGAGGTTTGTCTCACTCATTTCACTGCATATATATGTTTTAATTTAAAACAAATCATATTATCCTAAAGAAAACAACTTGTTCTGTGTTTCCAGGAATAATTACCAAAACTTCTGCATCCGGGTTTGATCCAATGTAGGTAAATTCACATACAACAAAAGCCAACAAGTATGTGGACATGATCTCTGTGGGTTCAAAGCTGGTCTGAATTAAACTCTCGCCGTCCACAGTGATGTTGACAGGCTCTGCGAAGGATCAGAAACAACAGCAGGTTCACAACCATAAGTAAATAAAACCATATGTAACCATAAGAGTATCTTATTAATTGGTTTTTGGGTGAGCAGCTTCCTCTCTCTCAGTGATAAAGGGTCAGACTCACCATAGTTCATGGAGTTAGACAAAGCCACCGTCCCCTGAGGGTGAATCAGAGTCATGTGGAAGACAGCTTTCATAGCTGGCTCATCGAAGCAGGGAAAGGCTTTCCTGGCATCTGTTGGCTGCATCTGAGTCGTCGCTACGACTCTGATAAGCATGAAACACAGTAATGATGCCAACGTGGAGGTAAAAACTGAAAAGACTTTTCATAAACTGGATTTTCCTGTAGATCATTAAACATTTTGACTCTTAATTTAATCTAAAGATCAATGCAACATATATTGCATTAGTTTTTATTGAATTTATTCTTCCTGTCTACTGCTTTTCATCTAGTTAGATTAGACGACCATCATTTAGCTCTAAACTACCACCTCAAATGAAGAGTCTTACTGGAGATACTGGGAGCAGATGCAGGCAAGCGACCGGATGCTGCTGCCGTTTTATCCCAGGTACTGAGCAGCTTGTCAAACACTTTGGGCCGGATCTATCAAAGGTTTGCGTGTATAAAAACGTGAGCTATTTCACTGCGCACGCTAAAAAATGTACAAACTGATCTATCAACAGCGTGCTAAAAGGATTTGGTCTTTAAAACTTGCTAAATAGCGCCTCTTATCCATTTAGTACTTTTTCTGCAATGAATATGCAATATGGGGCGTTTACACGCAAAAGTGCGTCTTTTGGGAGGAGAACATGTAAATATATTAATTTAGCACTCGCAAAGTGATTTATTAAACCTGAAAGCAATTTTGCTAACGGTATCTGACTCTATATTTAACACGTTTCAAAAGAAGGTGCAAATGGTCTGTATGCGTAATTGCGCACACATGGCAGCGGTTATTGTCGCAAGAAGGAGACATTGAAATGAAGCAAGGAGACGCAGAGAACGCATTTTTTCACTCCGTGTGAATATTTTTGGAATGAACGAGGAAACGATCATCAAAACATATCGTTTATCCAGCATTGCCATTTTGGAGCTGTTGGGGGAACTCCGAATGGATTTGGAGCCAGCCACAAGGAGGACCCACGCAATACCAGATATCACAAAACTCCTTGCAACGTTGCACTTTTTTGCATCTGGGTCATTCCAGCGTACGGTTGCAGCGAGAGCTGGGATCTCCCAATCTCGTTTTTCAGAAGTGCTGTCCGACGTTCTAAATGCCATGTCGCCCTGACGCCCTACCGGAGAACCAGGACCTCTGTGCCTGTGGAGCACTATGCCAATGCTGCGGGGATGCGTACGCGCAGTCATCTCATCCACAGTCACTTCTTGTGAGCCATTTGGTATGTGCATTTTTCTACAGGCCAATACAAAATACCTGTTTTTTTTTTTGTTTTTTTTACTGCAGTGAAGTAGAAATTCAGCCACATACCACCTTAGGGAATAAAGGTTGCCAAAGTTTTTATATATATATATTTTTGGAGGGGGTGGGGGGTCACTGTAAGAATTTCTCAATGCACTAGTTTGCACAAACTACAAACTACTTTGCCGCAAACCACAAAACGAGCCAAACCATCATTTAAATAGGGCGTCTCCAACAGTTTTGCACCTGCCACCAGTTACGCAATCACTCTTGTTAAATCACCCGCAAACCATGGTTCAGCCCCTCGCGCAAAATTCCAGTTTGCGAGCGCAAATTACTGCACGCAAAATTGGATCTTGATAAATCCGGCCCTTAGTGTCTCATCGGATGTTACGCTTTCTCTAAAGGCTTTTGTTGTTCAAGGCAGGATTGTTACTTACGCTTTGCTGTTTTCCTTTTGTTTTTTTGTTGGCAAGAGATAAAAAAAAAACATCTAACAATGCTTTAAGAAATGGAAGAAATAGCAGAACAGAATATTTAAACTACATCAGAGCTGAGGTCCAAAATGTCCAGGAGGAATCGCACTTTGAAGAAGATTAATGCCATTGAAAAGTAGTTGCATTAATGTGGATTTAAATGGCCTATTTGCCAGGTGTTTCTAGCATTGCCGTTGCCAAACTGGTTCTTATTTATCAAAGTATCATCTGTATTTCACCACTTAGTTACATACTGGGAACAATGGGAGAGACTAGAAGGAGGTCTTTACTGTTTTGGACCAGGTACTATTGCATCGTTTATATTTATAATATGTGTTTATATTAAATACGTCATTATTTGATTAACTACTATGACTTTTCACAAACCAAATTTGTTTATTCTAAAAATATATATATATTTCATACAAGGAAAAGTGTTTAGCTTATTGAAATCTTATGGTAGTGATATCATTTCTTCATTTCGTTGTTTTTAACAGTCTCTTTTAGTTATCTTTAATCTTTGTATTTCCATGTTTACTCAGTTAGGCTTAAAGTTAATAAAATAGGCTTCATGATACTTTGAATTCAGATCCTATTGATTTGATTTACAACTAGCTTCGTTTTCTTGTTATTACTAATAAGATCAATAGATAAATCTGTAAAAAAACAACATATTACTCATATTTTTTGTTGCATATTTAAATGGCATTAAGGGGGAAGTGATGCTTATTTTAATCCACTTAAAGCCCAAATTAAAAGCAAGACCCTGAATGTTTTCACAAAGATAATTTTAACTCATATTTCTGCTAATTTAGATGTTTATGGCCTTAAGCTAATAAAAGAGAGGCTAAAGAAAGATCTACATTCCTGGTCTGCACCTGAAGACTCTCTTAAGAAGGGTGGAGATGAACATAGTCATGTTGCTTGAGGTCAAATGTGATGTGGGGAGCCGCTGCTCGATCAGAGCCCAGATTTTGGTTTACATCTGCTGACGAGCTTCAAAGCGGCACTGGTTTTAGTTCCCAGCAGGACTCTCAGTACCAGTACCAGCCTTAGAAGCCATTGTTTCCCTGTGTTTTAATAAATAACTTGCCTCATCTAAACCTCTGAAAATGTTTTCTAAAGTCCGACCCAACAACACAGACCAGGTGAAGGAAGCAACCTCAGCTCCTCATCATCAGAGCCACAGGCTGCTCTCTATGCTTAAAGCCACAATTATCAGAACTAACAGAATCAAAAGCAAATCTAACCTAATCAACATCCAGATGCTGATATATGAGAATTTTAGCATTTTCTTCTTAAATCTCAGAACACGCAGTAAGTTGACTAACTTTTATGACTCCTGTAGTTATATCAGTAGAAAACACTTCAATTGATGTGTCTTAAAAGTATGATGAAAAACATCAACCTAACCCATTAAAAAATAAAACCCACTTTTTCACGCCGTCTTCATCGTATTCGCTCCTGTAGAAGCCTCCGAGGTCATCTGACAGCTCTCCAACAAACTCTGTGTAGAGTTCATACGTGCTGCCCTGCTGCAGCGGCTCGTTGAGCTGAATCACTAGGAACTGGGTGGGTTCCACCAGCTTTGTCTCTTTCATGGTTGGTGCTGTAGCTCCATCCAGACCCTTAAGTATGGCATGAAATCCTTCAAACTTGGTGAAGTTCAGCCTGTTGGAGTGGATGAGGATGAGGTCCGTCTTGTTCACACATCTGAACACCACCCTGGAGTGTCCGGTGAAGATGTACAGACCATCGGCGTTTGGCTGTAGCCGTGGCCATAGGGTGTTATTGTAGTAGACAGGAGAAAGGTTTCCTGGAAGCCTGTAGTAGTCCCATGGCTCTTTGGGTCCAGAAGGTGTGGTACTAGGAGTGCTGGTTGTGTTGGGTCCGGACGTGGTTGGAAGTAGCTGTTGGTTCTTTGCCCTCTCCTGACTGTACACCACTGAGAGGGCTATGATGGTCGCCAAAGCTGCAGCAGCTATAACCAGACCGGTCAGTGCCACCACTTTGCTGATGTAGAATCCTTCCCCCATGTCTCCAGCTCAGAAGAGGAAGAAGACAGAAGGAGGACTGTTACTCTATTTATGTCCAGCCTTTCAGAGTCCAGCCCAAGAAGTTAATCATTGATACAGTGGGCAGGAATCTCAGCTGAAAGTCCAAAACATTCCCATTTAAAATGTTCCTTATGATTAGAAAAACGTTCTGCCTTCACATAAACTTCCATCTTGGTGACCTTAGATAATGTTGGACTGGAGAACATGAAGCTAGATCTGTGTTTGTCCTTCTCTGTATGTTTTTATTTAATTTCAAGTGTGCCCGGGTGTGGCTGTCTGAATGTCAAATGGACTGAAGCTGCATCCTAACAGATACCAAACACGGGTTTATAGAGCAGACTAAACTTTTATGCTCTACATCATTTCATCTAATCTTAATTTGATGTGTATCAGAACTGATTTACTGTAAGATAAAGGTCTGAAAGTCAGCTGATTGATATTGCTGCTCAGGGCCAAAGGCAAGAAGAATTTTAAAGCAGAACAAATTTAAAGACTTTGCTGCAAACCCAAAACATTATTTGTTAGTCTACATAGAAACAGAATGGCGGGGATAGACTACATTTGGTACCCCAGAGGCCCTCTGTCCAGGACTTTTAGTTTTCCAGAGCCAGGATTCACTGCAGACCCATCTGACTCTGGTAAAAACCTATTCCAACTTCTCCCCTCTGGTTGGCGCTACAGAGCACCATATGCCAAAAACAACAAATTCAAGAACATATTCTTCCCAGAAATCATCACTCAGTTGACTCTGACTCACCATGTCTGGAATAACTCCTGCCCAAAAATCTAGCAACTCAACTTCTATACAGACTGCTTTGGACTCCTGCTTAATGTTTTAATCCACCTATTCTGTAAACAGTCCATCCAAATCTCCTCTTTATTCTGTATTCTGCATTTGAATTATTATTTTTTTAATTACTGCTTATTGAGCCCAATACTCATACGCGGCAATTAAAGCAGATTAAAGCTGATTCTGATGTGTTTGGGGGTTAAATGATAGTATAGGGGAGATAAAAGGGATTTTAGATCACTTTTACATTCAGGTCCTGTTATAACTCCAGGCCTGTAAACATAGTTTAGTTTTCTTTTCTTTCCTTTTTGTACAAATGCAATTATGTTAAGAGTCTTTAAAGAATCTGGAGAATTCATTCACCTCTTTGGAGGTTTATTTTTCTTCTTCAGGGAACCATTCAAGGAGTAATAGCCCACACTTAGAATCTGCTTGGATCCCTCTTACCTGCGTCATCGTTTGTTTTGTTCAAATTAATCTCTTAATCCAGCAAATGCAAAAAAAAAAAATTATAAAATCATGTTTTCCCTATTTTGCATCCATCTTGTAAAACTAAAGGAAGAGTGCCATCTTGGCAGGCGAACAATAGTCCAACATTGTCCTTAGGTGCCTTTCTAACTTATGCAAAAGTTACACATTGAGTTTCTCTGCTGGCTGATGTGCCTTTCTGTTTTAGTCATCATAGGTTTCGTCCATAATTTCTGTGAACGCCAGGTTGCATAACTGCAATAAAGGGTATTGTTTTCTACATCTGTGCCAGTGTTTTTGTAGAACCAGTCCAAACTGAGGATATATGACTCTGCTGGCTACAGAGAGAGGAGCTGTTCCTGTCAGCAGAAGAAAGTGTTAAATAGCAGATTGTTTTACATTGCTTATAATACCAGACCTACATTTAGGTGTGAATGAACGGTCAGTATGTTTGAAACCTTTTACGACTCTGTTGAAGCATCAGCCATCTTCTATGGTCAGCCAGCCCTATCTGAGGATGCCTTTAGAAAAATCATTTCACCAATTGAACATTGTCTCCTACTCCTTGCATTGATCCGTTGTCAAAACAGAGTTCCTTCAAAGCAAGTTAATTAATGCAGCACATTTGAGTAGCAACTTAATTCAGTGTTGCACATTATATGAAAACTTGCAGGGAAAAGAAGACTGAAAGAAGAATAAAGAAGAATTATCATGATCAATAGTAAAATGGAAGAGATTTGGACCAAAGTCCACTCAAAAAAACAACTTATTATTTTAGCATTTTTACGGTTTTGTGGTTGTTGGTTCACATTAGTGGAGCTTAATAACTTTAACTTCCTTTTTCATGTTTGGTTTTGGTTCTGCAGAGCAGATAGAGAGCAGGAGGTCTGAGTCGGTAACGAAGGAGTCCTAATTCATGCCTTATTCTAAGCCTCCTTAAAACAGAAAAATGGAATTCACTGTCGGTCAAAACGGGTTGGATCGGGCAGTAATGGTATAGCCTCGTGAGACCATCCTGATCTCGCAAGCTTTCAAGGTTTCACTCGCTAATCAGTCTGGCTACTTTCCGTTAAAGAAAATTTGGAGCCGTTCACCAAACGAACGTCCAATCAGCGTTGGCTTTGAGGCGGGTTGAGGTGTGACGCAACGAGAAGCGCGACAGTTCAGTCTAAAGAACATGACGGCTTCAGCCGATGAAACTAGCGTTAGCGTGGCTATCGAGCAAGTTTTATGGGAATTACAGAGTATTTCTTCACTGAAAGAAGAGCAAAACACTGCTCTGGAGGCTTTTCTCAGAGGAAAAGATGTTTTTGCTCTTCTCCCGACTGGTTTCGGCAAGAGTTTGATCTATCAATTGGCTCCTCTTCGTCGTCGCTCTGTTAGTACGTCATATGCTTCGTTGATCTGATTGGTTTATTTGGCCCGTCTATCACCAACATAGGCCAATCAGCTAACCAGTGTTTCTTCCCAAAATTACTTCAACAAAAGGTTTTCAGATGGATATGCGGAGCTAATCCATCTGGCGGAGTCAGGTTAGCAATGGTAGGCGACGGTGGCAAAATTGTGTGATTAGGAATCATTAGTTTTCTGTCACCCAAAACAGGCTTAAGATGTTTCTAGGTGAAAATTTAACTTTGTTGAGCTTAAATATTTGCTCAGTTTGTAAAGATTTTGCTTCATCAAAAAAAAAAAAAAGAGCGGTGTCGTTTCTCTCCACAAAAAAAAAAGAGCGGTGTCGTTTCTCTCCACCAGCTGACTTTGGCAGCTGTAAGCCAACAAGGCGACCTTCCCTTCTCTCCTAAACCTTCTGTTGGGTTAAACTACTACTGGAAACACATAACTCAGGGAAGTAATATAAGCCCATGTTTGGCTTATTTAAATCTTCTGTTTGTTACTCAGCAAATACAGGCTGATATAAAAGCGTAGCTTCAAAATTAGATCCATTTGTCTAACTCTAATCACTTACTGGAGGGGATTGGTTTTTTCATCTTGGACACAAGTCTTGGATTAAATTAACTTTAAAAAAAATTGGAGCAAAAAGTTTGGATACAGACCATCTTAAATGTGTTCTCAATTTTGTGAATTCAACATTCATCTGTATGATCAAAAACCTGATTGTTCCTGTCGGTAATATACAAATTATATTTTTTGAATATTACCCCTAAATGTATATATTTGCATGAGGAAATTAGTTTTTTCTTCAATTCTCTGAAATGCATCAACACAAAAAATGCTGAAAGAATGCCCTGTTTGAGTTTTGATGTATTAATAATGAAACACAGGACTCCTCATCTTCATCTTAATAATAACTGCTAATTTAGTAACATGGCTTTTGTGGTACTACCTTTAATTTGCATTTCTATAAAGATTTCTTCATCAAAGATAATAGCGTGTTATGTTTGTGTTCCCTTCAATAAACTATATTTAAATCAGCATAAAGAACAATAAAAAATATATATATAAAATCCAGGCTCCACTGGCTTTGCAGGTCTATTCCTAATGGTGTCACAGTTGAGACAGCTGCTAAAGGCTAAATGTCCTTATTCGTAGTTGATCACTCCCGGACTTCATTGCTTTTGAGGATGCAGCCCCTGCATCGAGATACACTCTTAGTTTTCACATCCATGCTGTTTTCTGTAAAGTTTGTTCTTTCTTTAATGTTCCTTTGTTTCTTATTCTGACTCCTGTTTTTAGTGGCATTTTTTTTTATCTGATCATTTTTGCTTTTTTCCTTTCCTTTTTTAAGAAGTGGGATCCTATTTCTTCTGTTTACCCTTTTTGCTTTAGTGATGGAATATCTGAATTTCCAACTGTGTAAAGAAAATGATATTTTTGTATTTATATTCTCCCATAGGACCTTTGAGAATGGGCTGATTGCCTTCGTGAGTAACATCTATGAACCAATCCAAGGTTAACTCTTTATTACTGGAAATTACAGCTGCGTTTTACAGAAAGTAAATAATTCCTTTAGGCAGTATCTCCACTGGGACTGTAAAATAACTATGGTAAGAGCCAAATAAATTACTCTTATATGTTGTAAGGTTTAAGCATCTATCCTTTGTAATTATTGAGCTTGTTTCTGACATGGTGGCTGCATACTTAAAGAGGCCAGGACTGGGAAAAAGTGAGGCCGTCAAAAAGTTAGTAAGGCCATCAATGAGTTAACCTGGGTATACAGGAAAGTGAACTGTCTGCACTTGTGCACAGGTGTTCAGCTCTGTTTACTGGCTTTGTCTCCTGTTAGGTAAGAGGCTTTTCTGTTTCATGAGTTGATTTAGATATTGTCATGCGTTTGGCTCTTACTGTGTGAGCATTGTTCTCGGGAGCAGGCTGTGAGAATCACCCCGCCTCTAAACTACGTGAGGACGTGGGCAAGTTAGACGGGGTTGTTTTAGTTAGGAAGGTAATGAGTAAAAGGGATGGTTGCTTTAGGCTTTGTGCCGTGCACGTGTTTTCACTTCATTGTAGTGTATAGCCTTGGTGTGTATTCAGTTGCGTGCATGTATTTTGTCAGAACAGATGCAAAGATGGAGGCCCTTGTGACTAATTCCACAAGGGAGCAGCTTGATGTTTATATCAAATGAGGAAATTCACTCTGCATTTAACCCATCCCATTGGGAAGCAGGGTGGGGTATAGCCTCATGAGGCCATCCTGATCTCGCAAGCTTTCAAGGTTTCACTCGCAGATCAGTCTGGAGACTCTCCGTTGAAGAAAATTTGGAGCCGTTCACCAAACGAACGTCCAATCAGCGTTGGCTTTGAGGCGGGTTGAGGTGTGACGCAACGAGAAGCGCGACAGTTCAGTCTAAAGAACATGGCGGCTTCAGCCGATGAAACTAGCGTTAGCGTGGCTATCGAGCAAGTGTTATCGGAATCAGAGTATTTCTTCACTGAAAGAAGAGCAAAACACTGCTCTGGAGGCTTTTCTCAGAGGAAAAGATGTTTTTGCTCTTCTCCCGACTGGTTTCGGCAAGAGTTTGATCTATCAATTGGCTCCTCTTCGTTGTCGCTCTGTTAGTACGTCATATGCTTCGTTGATCTGATTGGTTTATTTGGCCCATCTATCACCAACATAGGCCAATCAGCTAACCAGTATTTCTTCCCAAAATTACTTCAACAAAAGGTTTTCAGATGGATATGCGGAGCTAATCCATCTGGCGGAGTCAGATGGTCAATGGTAGGCGACGGTGGCAAAATTGTGTGATTAGGAATCATTAGTTTTCTGTCACCCAAAACAGGCTTAAGATGTTTCTAGGTGAAAATTTAACTTTGTTGAGCTTAAATATTTGCTCAGTTTGTAAAGATTTTGCTTCATCAAAAAAAAAAAAAAAAGAGCGGTGTCGTTTCTCTCCACCAGCTGACTTTGGCAGCTGTAAGCCAACAAGGCGACCTTCCCTTCTCTCCTAAACCTTCTGTTGGGTTAAACTACTACTGGAAACACATAACTCAGGGAAGTAATATAAGCCCATGTTTGGCTTATTTAAATCTTCTGTTTGTTAATCAGCAAATACAGGCTGATATAAAAGCGTAGCTTCAAAATTAGATCCATTTGTCTAACTCTAATCACTTACTGGAGGGGATTGGTTTTTTCATCTTGGACACAAGTCTTGGATTAAATTAACTTAAAAAAAAATTGGAGCAAAAAGTTTGGATACAGACCATCTTAAATGTGTTCTCAATTTTGTGAATTCAACATTCATCTATATGATCAAAAACCTGATTGTTCATGTCGGTAATATACAAATGATATTTTTTGAATATTACCCCTAAATTTACATATTTGCATGAGGAAATTAGTTTTTTCTTCAATTCTCTGAATTAGAGTATTTCTTCACTGAAAGAAGAGCAAAACACTGCTCTGGAGGCTTTTCTCAGAGGAAAATATGTTTTTGCTCTTCTCCCGACTGGTTTCGGCAAGAGTTTGATCTATCAATTGGCTCCTCTTCGTTGTCGCTCTGTTAGTACGTCATATGCTTCGTTGATCTGATTGGTTTATTTGGCCCGTCTATCACCAACATAGGCCAATCAGCTAACCAGTATTTTCGCCCCTTCCCAAAATTACTTCAACGGAAGGTTTCCAGATGGATATGCGGAGCAAATCCATCTGGCGGAGTCAGGTTAGGGGTTAAGGGTCTTGCTCAAGGACCCAGAGTGCAGGGTTTGAACCAGGTGCTTCGAACCTACTCAGAGCACAAGCGCACTGCTCTAACCAACTAGGCCAACACTTCCTACGTTTATGACATTTAAGTGATAAAGCAGGATAAGAAAGACTTGACCAGTCATGTGACCAGGCCACCCTGGAATGGTTACATGACTGACGCCTGGCCTAAATAAATCTCCCAGTCTACCCCTACGAGTCCATAATCACATTCTTGAGAATTGAGAAATGGCCATGCATTGCTAACAAAGCCAACAACACGCTGAACTCATTTGTATGGTTATAAATCAGTAGGTGAATTTTCTTCACCCAGAATACATGTAACTTTACACATTCTTGTTATCTGGACACAAGACTGGCTAAAGATGTCATTTAAACACCAGAAGTTTCAATTTAATGTGTTTAATAAGAGGTATTTTATGTAAACATCTGTTGTTGTTTTTTTAGGTGGAATTAACTTTTAGGGTATTTAAACCTCATTTACAGAAGCCCAGAATAATTTACTCTTAAATTCACATCAACGTCATCCTCTAGGAATTATTCGATCGTAAAATGAGCAGTTAAGGCTTTGTACAAGGTGAGAAATACTTATCAAGTTTGGGTATGTTTTGTTTGTTTGTGGGGTGGATAGACCACAAGGATTTTAAACTGCCCTCATTAATCAGGTATCTTTACCACTATCAGATTTGACTTTTTATATTTCAGAAATATTCAATATTATAGGCTAAACATTATTCAAAATGTAAAATGCAGAAGCTTATTTATCAGAGTTGTTAAAGAAATTGTGTTTTTAAGATTTTGTTGAAATGTATCTTCTTAAGAGTGGTTGATAAAACAAAACAAAACCTAAACAGCTGAAGATGTTTTCTGTTAAACTCGTATGATTTTGCAGAAGTTAGAAGGTAAAAAAAAAACAGATCTATAGCTATCAGCATTACATAGTGCAGGGTATGTTAAACATCCACAAGAAAAAAATCTGGTAATTACAAAGGAATGCAAAAGACTTGAACAATCACTGTTGGCTAGATCTTTTTTTAAAGTAAAAAATGAGTAACAGAATTGCACCTCTTCAAAAACAACCAGGTTTTTTGCTGATTTCCAGAGAAGTCCTGTTTAACAGATCACCTAAAATAAAATGCACAGAAACACACAGTCTGATAGGGAACTGCTCTAAGAGTTCTTTATATTAAAGCTTTCCCAGCTTACCTGCTGTACGTCCTCAGAGGTGCTCTGCATGCTACTGCCATACAACAAAACTTTCCTTTCTCAGAACAAGACAAAACTTTTGAAGCAATCCTTTCCAAACTTGTTCCATCATGTCTGACCTTAAAGACTAACTGTTTCTGCCTTCTCTGCTGAAGGTTATCATAAAAAACAGCATTTTGGTCATGTCTGTAATAGACATTTTAGAATATATTTTCTTTTTACATTGTTGATTTAAATACAGACATGAATGTTGCACATATCTGTACAGTCTCGAGTTTAAAACGAGTCCAAATGATTCTGATCCGTTAATACACCAGGAAACCCCAAGTTAAACAGGAAGTATTTCATTCAAGCTTAAACAAACAGATGTTCACTGATGGTTTCTGTCAAACGGAAACAATGAGTAGATGCTTCACTGAAACAGTCCAACATGCTGGATGCCAAGGCTGAATCTCCAGATGCACTCGCATATCCTCTCAGGGTATCTTATTTTTTCTACAGCTGAAATAAGATACCAAAGTGAGGAAATATTGGCTCAATAACGTCAACATACTTAATAGTGGCATTATTAAAGTCAAAATAGGAGGTTATTAGATCCCTTACTCTGATAAACATTTAAATGTTGAAATCTCTCCCTAAACCTAATTTGTGACCTCAAATTAAAAACATTGTTGTGTGGTTATTATCATGACTGTTGTGCAACCCTTGTTATCAGTCCATGTCATCACCTTGAACTGTGTCAGACCGGCTGCTTCGGACAAGCAGAAACAAGGGAAGTGCCTTTAGCACGCCATTCATCATTGGTCCTAAACTATAACAGATGCTGAGTCTTTTCTAAAAAGTTTTTGATTTATGTATCGCTGTTCAGTAATAATAATAATAATCTCTCAACTTCAGATGATTCTGAACCTGACCAGCAGCAAACCTTTTTTAGGATAATTTGGTTATTTTATGAAATCTTACTTTGTCTTGTTTTTCACTAATAAACTGCAGGGAAAAATTAAGCTCATATAAGAATGATTAGTATGAGAAAATCCTTCAGTAACATTAAGACAACAAAAAAATGTACTTAATTTATCAGATCAAGATACACTATATTGCCAAAAGTATTTGCTCACCTGCCTTGACTCACATATGGGCTTAAGTGACATCCCGTTCCTAATCCATAGGGTTCAATATGACGTCGGTCCACCCTTTGCAGCTAGAACAGCTTCAACTCTTCTGGGAAGGCTGTCCACAAGGTTTAGGAGTGTGTTTATGGGAATTTTTGACCATTCTTCCAGAAGCGCATTTGTGAGGTCGCACACTGATGTTGGACGAGAAGGCCTGGCTCTCAGTCTCCGCTCTAATTCATCCCAAAGGTGTTCTATCGGGTTGAGGTCAGGACTCTGTGCAGGCCAGTCAAGTTCATCCACACCAGACTCTGTCATCCATGTCTTTATGGACCTTGCTTTGTGCACTGGTGCACAGTCATGTTGGAAGAGGAAGGGGCCAGCTCCAAACTGTTCCCACAAAGTTGGGAGCATGGAATTGTCCAAAATGTCTTGGTATGCTGAAGCATTCAGAGTTCCTTTCACTGGAACTAAGGGGCCAAGCCCAGCTCCTGAAAAACAACCCCACACCATAATCCCCCCTCCACCAAACTTTACACTTGGCACAATGCAGTCAGACAAGTACCGTTCTCCTGGCAACCGCCAAACCCAGACCCGTCCATCAGATTGCCAGATGGAGAAGCGCGATTCGTCACTCCAGAGAACGCGTCTCCACTGCTCTAGAGTCCAGTGGCGGCGTGCTTTACACCACCGCATCCGACGCTTTGCATTGCACTTGGTGATGTATGGCTTGGATGCAGCTGCTCGACCATGGAAACCCATTCCATGAAGCTCTCTGCGCACTGTTCTTGAGCTAATCTGAAGGCCACATGAAGTTTGGAGGTCTGTAGTGATTGACTCTGCAGAAAGTTGGCGACCTCTTCGCACTATGCGCGTCAGCATCCGCTGACCCCGCTCCGTCAGTTTACGTGGCCTACCACTTCGTGGCTGAGTTGCTGTCGTTCCCAAACACTTCCATTTTCTTATAATACAGCTGACAGTTGACTGTGGAATATTTAGGAGCGAGGAAATTTCACGACTGGATTTGTTGCACAGGTGGCATCCTATCACAGTTCCACGCTGGAATTCACTGAGCTCCTGAGAGCGACCCATTCTTTCACAAATGTTTGTAAAAACAGTCTGCATGCCTAGGTGCTTGAATTTATACACCTGTGGCCATGGAAGTGATTGGAACACCTGATTCCAATAATTTGGATGGGTGAGCAAATACTTTTGGCAATATAGTGTAGTTACCTCATAAAATATCATCTCAGTCCATTGCTGAATTGTTGAATGATGATTTGAAAAGTTTTCTTTTTTGGTTTTGAAAACAAAAAGGAAAACAGTAATGTGTAATCGATAATTGTCGAATTGATTTGTTTAAAGCGGTTCCCAAACTTTTCAGATTCTGACAAACCAGAGTCGTCTCACGAACAGGAACCGACCAAAGGAGGTTTTGTCTGTTTTTAAGTTATGCATCTCTATATCACTTTAGCATAAATATTTATTTCCCTCGTTGTCTCCTCTCACACCTGCTCCTTGTCAGCTCGTTAGCCCTCCCTTTGTCTCACTCAGCTATATATACTCTCCCTCTGCTCTCTCTTTGTTGGTTCCTTGTCTTTGCTGTCCTCCCATGCTGTTGTCCACCTACCTTGTCTCTCCCTGACTCCTAGTGTTTGGTTTCCCCTAGATGTCTCCATAGTTCTGGTTTGCTTTTCTTTATTAGTTGGATTTTTGCATTCCTGCCTTTGTTTACTTTTTCCTTTGATTAAATCCACAAAAAATCACCTCAGCCTCTCTGCCGCTGCATTTGGGTCCTAAACCACAACCAACCCTGACAGATTGATAAAAAACTCCAACTTTAGGGATTGATGGTTTAAAGAACTGCCCATTAGACAAAACAGTGGAAAGACTTAAAAGTAGTGAATAAAAATAAAAATTCAGACACCCCGAAAAATACCCATCCTAAAGCTTAGTGGTGTTGTTTATGCAGTCCAGTGCAGCAAAGGCTTTATGGACTAGATAGGGACATCCTTATACACTTTTTAATTTCAGATCCAACACCGATATTGCAGCTTTGAGTATGAAATATAACAATATTGACCCAATATGCTATTGACATGAATCATACATACTTTGATTGCAAATTTTAAAGTGTGGAGGCTTGATCAAGTGATATTTCTCAGACAGAGAACAGTAAGCAACAACTTGAGGTATGAAAACAGCTAACCCATTTCTTATTTAGCAGATAGAAGTGTTTCTATGAGCTACCTAATGTCTGAGATTTTAGAGGCAGGTCAATAAAGTTCAATATTCTTTTTTGGCTAATATCGCATTGATTTCCTAAATCCTTATTGAATCAAAACTGTCTTATTTTGGACACCTGTATTTCAGAAACCAAACAACAACAAAAACCCATGGTGCAGCCCAGGAGAACCAGCAGCTCTTTGCAGGATACAGGTGTAAATTCACACCTCAAGAACAAAGTACACAACTTTGACAACTGAAATGTTCAGATTATGTACTGAGAAGACAGATGGTTTGAAAAGGGGGAGGAAGCCATCTTTGTTCAAAGAGAACAACCATCACTGAACGAGGGGGTAAGAATACAGTTTCAGCTCACATGCATCTTAAATAATATAAGCTCACTCATCATGATTCAAATGGCCAAACATAAACCCATACACAACAACCCAGGAGAACCATGAGTGGGTGTTGGATTTGCATCCAACTTAGGACGATGGACCCCCATGCTGTTTAAAAATATCAGCACTTCAATTATAGATTGCTCTGGTGAGAGCCAACATTACCTACATAAGTGTCTTCGGAAAAACTGAGCAAAAGTCTGGTTGCCTCCTGCTTTGTAGTTTCCATGAGCCATATTTGCACACTTCCTGTTTATCATAGCCCAGCGTAAGCTAAATGCGTGGTAACACTACGCTATGCATCGCCTGGCTACCTCATTCCAGTGGATTGAAACACTTTTGATTTGCTTTTGCGTTTTTATTTAACAATATAAAAGTTAACTCAAAATTTGCATTACATGTGGTGGAAAACAAGGCTAGGAATATATTAAAGGTGCATTGTCACAATATATGCCTATACAAAAAAAGACTGAAAACCATGATGTCAGGATTGTGCCGAAAGTCCACGCACCTAATAAATACTCTTACAAGCAGCTTTACCTCATACAGACTCTCATAAAATTCTACTCACAGGCATATTTTGCATTTTAAATGCACAAATATTTTACCACTTGCCCCAAATATATCCCCCACGAGTGCTTTTTCCTTCTTTGCACGCTCAAAGTCTCCCTCGTCTTCGCGTGTGGACCTGCTCTCTGCTCACTCCTGTCAACTTGTCTTTTTGAAGGCGTTACCCACCAGACAACAAATTTAGCCTAAACTTTTTTTGCATGCCCTATAACCCTTTTTAATGGACAACCTACAGCCAATCAGAATCCATCTTTCATCCAGACCATGCTATATAATGATGACTTTGCTTTTCAACTTCAAACCCTTGAAGATAATTGGTTAGTCTTGACTTGATTTTCCAGTAGGAAGAAGTGTACAGCCTCAAGAGGCAGGTTTTCCTGAAAAGTAGCCAATTACAGACAAAATAAGCGTATGTAACACATTAAATATGCATGTGGGGAGTAGTTTATGAGTGTCTGTATGAAGTAACGCTGCTTGTAAGTGTCTATATTGCCTGTGTGGACCTTTAGCAGAATCCTGACGCCATACAAACCATTTATCGAGTTAAGTTATACACACCGAATATCTGTCTTGATAGTGTTTATATAACTTCTATCTAAGCTTTAAAGTCGTAGAGAAACGGCTCTTTCAACCGTTGCATTTCCGAATTCTCCCGAGTGGTGTCCAACTTTACACGAGTGAATAAAGTGAATGTGATTGGTCGATTATCAGGGGGGCGGGATTGTTGTGGCGGAAGCTTTACAAGCAAGTTTGGTTGTGGCCGGTTTCTCTGAAGCATCTTGCTAACCAGTTAGCAACTTAGAGCTAGCAGGTTCCCAATGGGAAATTCCATTGGGACCAAGTAGCACTAAATTGGTGACTTAGAAACGACGCTGTCAAGGAACGCTATGGACAGCGGAAACACGCAAGAGGAGGAGAGTTTAGTGTCGGAGGTCGTGGATGAGTCTCCTCCGTCTTCCATTTTTTATTTAGAGGAGGAAAGCGGGGACGAAGATGTTGTGGAAGAGGACGCCAGGGCGGCAGAAGCTTGGTTTGGTGTAGAAGGCTTCCAGCCGTACATGTTTGAGCCCTTGCCTCGCAACGCTGCCAGTTCTGTTAGCTCTACGCCTGCCGAAGACACAGACGTCCATCCCCGTGAACACTGGGACGCAACTCAATGGGAAAGGAAATTATTCTCATTTCTTATTTCAACCGTTGCGTATATTAGCTGAGACACATGAATCAAGATGCTATGACCAAAAAATTTGATTGACAGATGACCGTTGATATATGATTGGCCGAATTTAGGTGTTCAGGCTGACGTACAACTAACTGGCCTGCAGAAGATAACAGGAAAAAAAAACAGATTTTAAGAAAGGATTTTTTTAATAATAGAAATTTTAAACTTTTGGGACAATATCATCTGATGAAGAGAACATTTATATAGATGTTTAAGCCATAATGATTTGACATTTAAATATGACTTCCCTACGATTTTAACAGATGTGTTTCCAGCAACCACATCTGAACGCCTCAGCAGACGGTATTCCCAGCCTGTCAAGAGTCTTATTCCTCTCAGAATCTAATATTTTTTGTGATTTTTTTTACACCGGATCTTATATTTTTCTTTATTATTTCCTCACCTCCCTGGGGGGTGCTAACTGGCTTAGCCCTGGTAAGCTACTTCCTTGTTGACCCCCTGCACACATGCTGAGCACTGTTCCTCTGTTTTTGTAGATATACAAGAAAGGCTTCCTTGACTAACAAAGTGAGCAAAAACAAAGTGTACAACACAAAAAATTATAAATACTGTAATAAAACAGAAAAAACATTTAATTTAACCAGAGTGACTTACACGGCTAGGAAATTAATTTTTTTTTTAAATAATATGACTATGCACCTTTAAGCTTTTGAGTGCAGCTGACACTTTAATAAGACATTCCTCTTTATCGTTGCATGTTTTTTTGATTAGTACTCATAGACAGGAGGCAAGCAAATATTTTTTTTAATTATCATCTAATTTGTTATATATAAAGTGGTGAGATTAGTTGAACAGTTCCAGTCTAAGTTTCTGGATTAAACCACAAGTGGAGTCAGACTATGTTATCTCAAAAGCATTTATTTCCTAAAACCATTTCAGTGAATCACGCTTATAGAGTATATATATATTTTTTTTTATTTTGAATACATCATGATGTTGCACAAAATAAATGTCTAAGAAAATAAAATTATTGTTTACCTCCTGCTTATTTCAAGTGATGCACAAATATTTGTGCATCTTCTTGTTTTGCTTGATTTCTATTATTCTTTCTTTCAAACATCATACAATCCAGACTATACAAAAGCAGAGCATCATCTGAAATTTCCCGCCACTGTCTTCTCAGAAAGCCACTCAAGAACTTTATCTTTGTTTTCTGCCACCCATTTTATGTTGGCTGTCGTTTTTTCAATAGCTTGCACCAGGGCCATGGTAGCCGAGCCAAAACCAAGCTGGCGGTTATCTTCTTTGAATTTCTTCAGCTGGGAGGGAGAGAAAAAAACAAGAACAGAAAAAAACTAAAGCTCTTCATATAATGTTAAAATATGTCTTTTGCTTTTATAAAGAATTAGAAAAATCCCGTGTGTGGTTCAGCGTGCTTGTTGCCATGGGGGCTGCATACCTCCTGCAACTCAAACTCTGTGGAAAACCTCACTGTGATTCCACTTATGAGATTAGGGAAGGAAAACGATCCTTTTCCATACCTACAGAAAAAAAAAACACAATTTAATGGAAGGGCTCAATGTGCATCCTGCCTATCGATCGCAAAGGAAACCAAACAACTGACCTCTGTGGTGGACCAAAACCGGTGTATTTTAAATAAGATTACAGCACAACATGTTGTGAATCCTTGTCAAGGAGTCGTAAATATATACACAGCTTATTTTTGTTTTGCAAACTCAGTCATAAGAGGTAAAAAAAAAAAAAAAAGAAAAACAGTCTCTTTCCTCTCAAAGTCTCATGTTGGGTTTTTATCATTCATTAAATACCTATGCACTGTTTTATAATGGTGGTCATGCCTCTTAACTTTATTTTATCACGTTGCTATTGTAGACTGATGTATGCCTTTGGGGATTTATCTTAAAAAGCCATGCAATTTTTTATGCAATTGAAAAGCAGAGGGAACCATTATTTCTAATTAAATAAAGATTTTGAAAGGGCCTTAATGACAGTAATCAGCCCAACCCAGTAAGATGTTTTCTAGAGTTCGTCTCTGCCTCATTTTCACCCCTAGAGCCTAAAATACTGACAAACCTGCCCAAAAATGGTGGGATTGGAAGGAGAGCATCACCAGAACTCAATATGATTCTGGTCTGGACTTTCTGAACTGGGCCGGTTTGGCACAGCTGCAGGCTTTGAGGTGAGCAAATTTTTGCTTTGTTTGTTTATCTTTCTAGGAGATTTTAACCTGTTATGTAACTTTATATTTTATTTGCTGCTGGAAAATAATAAAAACATGAATTTGAGACAAAGGGGGCCAACAGATTTCAACTGAATCTGACTGTTAAGCCGGTTTAAAGAGGCCAAAACACATAGAAAGAAAAAAAACACGTAACCTTTTTTCTTCCCCCTCCAAGTTATGGAGCACTATGTTCCAATAAATCACACATTTCCCCAAAACAAAATTTTACATTAGGTAGTTATTGTTTTTTTTATTTTTTATAAAGTTTTCTCTTACTCTTGGAAGATGTGGCTCCATTTTGCTCGGACAAAGTTCCAGGCCAGGGGCATTCCTACAACGTTGTAAGCGATGTTCTGGATGGTGGAGGTGGCGTCTTGTTTTCGGATCTTGGTCGGGTCGAGGGTGTATTCCAAATATCTGCCTCAAAGCAGAGTCATTAAGTCAAAGATTCACTTTGAAGGAGTGTAAAACATTACAAGGCAGCTTTTGGAAGTTAAATCAGTCACGTAAGTTATGTGTAGGCTTCTTTTCAGGTAGGACACAGTAAACAGAGCTTCTAACCTTAAGAGTAAGAGGTGAAAAGACTCAACAAAGATAAATTTAACTCAGGATTAATGAAAGCACAATAGTGGATCATAGATGCACATAGGACAAGCATAAACACACGCAGGATAAGCTTCAGTAATGTAATCCGTCAAAAAAAAACAAAAAAAAATCATGAGGATTATGTTATATTTTACTTTAGAATTATTTGTAGAATGTATCGTTGTCCCCTTTATGTTTCTATATTAGATTATAAAGCTAATAGCAAGTGCATTTAAATGATCAGTGTATTCTCATTATCAGTTAGTATGAAATCGTACGAAAAGTGATGCACAGTAATTTCGTACGTTTTTGACGTTTTTTTTGTCGTATTTTTACGTCTTGCCTCGAGACAAGATATCCTTGCGCATGCGCATCTTACGCACCATTCAATAACATAGAATTTAACATAGAATTAACCCTCACCCTAACCCTAAAATACAAAACATGCGCACTGATCTGTTTTTTCGAGGAAAAACGTCAAAAACGTACGAAATACTGTGAAAAACTTTTCGTACGATTTCATACGAACTGATAATGAGAATATGTTGAAATGATTTGGTATTTGACTAAAATTACAAGAATGTTCACATGAATAAATGCTTTTCAGGTTTTATAACAGAAACAACAAAAATGTAAGATTTTAGAGCAGTTTTGTATTTAGACCTACTGAATTACCATGGAGGAATATCTGATTAATTAACATTGCTTTTGTTAAAAATACATTTATTAATTGTGTTCAAACAACCACCATAGTGTTCATAATATGGTTAAGGAATCACAGAGATGGCATCTAAATATAATGACTAATAATTATAGAAATGAATGCCTGAGCTGGTAAAATGTCTTTAACTTTTAGTTAAATCTGTCCATGCTGCTGTGAGAGACACAAAAATAACGCACTTTGTTAACAAATGTAAACATTTCCAATTAAACATTTTCAAATGAATTACTTATGAAATCAGAGTACAAACCAAAAAGTTTGTTGAGGTGTTTTAAACTGTTTCTTTCAATACGTATTCTAATCTTAAAGCATCTTTTCTAAATGAAAATAAAATTAAGTTTAGAATTTAAACTGAGAAATGATTTACACTATTAAACAACAAAATACATTTCATTTGAGATCATTTGCAAGTTAAGTTTGTAAAATGTTCACTATCATGTGCTTAGAAAACTCTGTCTCCCTCCGGCTGCTAGACTTACAACAGAGAACCATTAGGAAACACAAGACTGTGATTAAAAAAGAATGAGTAGAAATGTGTTCAATTGAATTTAGCTTTAATAACCAAGCAGTTAAGGTTTTAACTGCCCAATTATTAGTAAGATATTATAAAAATAGTACCGACCTGTTCAAAAGCCACGGTATTTTGGTGCAGGCCATAGCCGACCTGAGTCTGGATGCTTCCGATGCCAGAGTGGTGTTCTTAAACATTCGCCAGGCGAAGTCCCACTCCTTGGCTCCCCCAAAGGCTAAGGCGCTACAGTAAACTGTGCCTTTCAAGTTGGGATGGATCCTGACCAGCAGAATGTAGAGAAGATGGAAAAACAGAGTGAGTCTCAACATAGCATCCGTGTTTATATCGTTACATTATGCTCTTCTTTTAAGGCTTTTAAAGTCTCTAAACCTGAAAAATAAGTAGTTTTTTGTTTTCACTGAGCTGAAAAAAGCAGAAACAATCTGGAAGGATTTACAAACACAAAGATCAACACAGTGATGATTGATAAGACATAGAGAAACACGACGTAATGCGTAGTGTCGACAGTGAGCAGATGCCTCATATACAGAGCTTTGAGGTCTTCAGTATGGGTTTGGTTCTTTGGCTGTATGTCTTCCTCATTTCTTTCCTTAACCATTTCCTGTCTGATTACTATCAGATCACCATAGCGACACAAACAAATACAACAAAGGCAAAGACAGATTCATAGTTGGGGATTTAAACCTTCAATAGATAACCCTCTAAAGGAACTAGAAATTGAAAGTTTATTTAGATCAGAGGTCTTCAACAGGGGGTCCGCGACCCCCTCGGGGGTCCACAGAGGTCTTACATGGGGGTCGCAAAAGTTTTGGTTGATTAGACTTTTTTTTAAATTGCTCCCTGCAATTTTTTCCCGCTAACTGAAATGTCTTTAAATCCACGTTAACATGAATTGAACAGACTGTAGTAAACAGATAAATGGAGGCAGAAGATGTCTTTCAGTCATCAATGCTCACATTCAGAGACACACAGGAGCTCTTTCAATCTGGGCACCGTTTCATTCACAACACCTGTCCAAACAACCAGGAATCAGAAATACTTTAATAATCCCAGGGTGAAATTACATGACTCCATCTGTAATAGAGTGACTTAAGGAGCAGTTTGATAGAACACTATTTCATACAATATATATAATTAGGGGTCCCCGCTCCATCTCGCCATCAGTTTGGGGGTCCTTGGCCTGGAAAATGTTGAAGACCCCTGATTTAGATTATGGATGGATGGATTCTCATAAATATTTTTTACTGTTTTTTTCAGTCATGAATAAAGTTACTAAAATATCATCCAAACTGCTCCTTCTTTTACTTAGGTGTTATTATTCTGCAGTTGAGATCCCAGGTAATTTAATTCAAGCCAACAAAGTGTAATATTTTACTGTCCGGGGTGAGCTAGTAGCAGACGGGGAAAGGCAGGAACTGGAGATGAATGGGAATGAGTCAGACAGTTCAGGAAGAAGCAGACTAGAACCACAGTAGCAGTCAGAGTTAGACTTGATCAAGAAAAGAGGCTAAGCTTTGGGTTGAATCTGTGGTGAAGATCATGTGAGACTTAAAGCTGCACAGAGGATCAAATGAGGCCTGAAGCTGCTGCGTTCCCAGTGAGGCAGAGCAACAAAAACAGGCAAAGCAAACAGTTACTGGGAAACAAATCGTGCAGGCAGAGTGAAGAGTGGAGCAGGTAAATAAAGGTAGGGAAACAGGTGGAATGATTGGGGGTAATAAGTGGCAGCAGCTGGAGCTGACTATGGTGCTGAATGGTGGATGTGGGTGACTGAGGGAAATGCAGGTTTAAAAGGGAATCAGTTAGTCCAAAATAAAAAAAAATTAAAAAATAAATTACATTAAGTGATAAGCAAGGGATGATTAACACTCAATTTTCAAGAGACATCCCATAAAAGAAGTTTCTGAAAATTAGTTTTAAAAAGTCAAATGTTTATATTAAAATGCATGAACAGAAATACATATTTATTTTCAAATCAACGCAGCATTTTTCTACTCTCACATAAAATTAATAATAGATAAACTCCACCATCACTTAGAAGTGCAAACTTAAATTTGACTTAAGGAACGCTTTTAGCAGGGTTGGCATGGAAACAAAACAATTATTTTGTCTTAGTTTTCTCTTTAGGTCTGTCATACAATGAGAAGCCTTGGGGAAGAAAATAAAAATGCAGTTTGGATGATCTATTGGAATTAAATTCATGAGGGAAAAAATGCAGCTTTGAATTTAAAACGCAGGAGGAAATTTGTTTTAAAAAATTTTGCGTTGAAACTGGACATTTAAAAACAAAAATTTGTCACTTGTTTTGGAAATCTTTCAAAAATTTAATATAAAATTGAAACGTGAATGAAAACAGATGCCTCTGTTATCATTAGAACTTTAAATATATCTGGCAGTTTATTTATAAAATATAAGATATTTAATATTGATAATAAAATGATGAATAAATTAATTTAAATGACCACCTATCTGGAAATACGATTAGTAATCGAGACACTCAAATACAAAATATTTATGATGAGATGAAATTTTTATGTCTAATGTTTTTAATAAAATAACAATAAAGCAAACTAGATGTTTAGAATTTGATGTTTTGCCATTTGACTGACTTCAACTGGCTAAGAATAACTTTGGGAAAAAAAATGCGTTAAAAGCATTTTAACAAAAACAAAATATGCTTTTTTTTATCCAGAAAGACTTTACTCCCAGTATTATTGTCAAAAATAATGTTATATATTGCAAGCGCATAATGCTGAGAAATTAAAGAGCAATGTGATGATAAACTAAGTCAGCCTGTTAGTTAGCTTCATTAGATCACAGCCACTTTTAAGCAGTGTGGAAAAAAATTTTTGTTCTCAGACATAATGAGCAAATTACAGGAACATTTGGCCTTTGACTACAGAGACCGCTTCAAGTTTAGTAGTTTAGTCATGTGACTGTACAGGACTCTCCAGGATCACCAACATTACAGCTCCTCAGCCTATCAGAATGTCCCCTGCTCCGTCGCTCCACTGAATATCTGAAAGAATGAAAATTTGCTAGTTGTAATTAGATTGCAATTAACATATTGTGTTACAAAAATAGGAAAAGTAATTAGTTTGATTACGGTAGTTTGAAAGTTTCTGTGCCATGTTTTGATTATTGATAGTTTTGTCTTCTTTTTTTTTTACTCATAGTCAGGTTAGGTGAAGCAGGCAATGATCATATGTAAACAATAGAAAGTATTGGATTGCTTTTTGATAAAATGCAAAATCTGCTCTGATTTTTTGGCTTTTTAAACAACAAATAATATTTCTAAATGTCACTTTTCATGAGATTTGTAAATTATTTACAAAGCAACCATCAGTGACGGTTCTTTTTAAAGCTACAGTGTGTAACTTTTAGCGACATCTAGCGGTCAGACTGCAGACTGCAGCAACATGAACATCCCCCCCCCCCCACCGCTTCTCCCCCCCAACAGTACGGCGAGCGTTACGGGACAAAATGTCTTCCACGACGTCTGCATCAACTACCTTCTCAAGTGATGAGGTTTGTTTACATAGATAATTTTACAGATAGTATTTCATTAGTCTGTGTAGGGTATAGATTTCATGTAGACTTAAGATAATAAATATACCCATTATTTTTTCTACATCATTGTGACATTTTGGCGATCTCGCAATCGCTAGTTTGTTGGCTCTGCGCTGCCGTAGCGCAAAGATGTCTGCCTCCATGGCTGCGAGACCCGCTCCTATGTAATTATAAATAACGAATTCTAAGGCAACGCAAATATTAAGGTTAAGAGGCTGAGCTCGTAGATGATGATAAATAACATAGTTATGTATAATATATTACATGTCTGACTGTATATCCCTGTAATCATTACACACTGTAGCTTTAAGGCTGCAAAATACAAATACTTCAGCTACTGAGTAAAAAGTAAAGCGAAAGGTAAATACTTGGTAATTGGGTAGGATGCTACCAAGTTTTGGGCATAAAAAGGGGGCTAAACAATTAGCAATGTGTGTTGATGTAAAATCCACAATTCAATAAATGTTATTTCTTTATTAAATAGCTTCTGAATCACAACCCAAACTTTCAGGTCCGCCTTCGTTAGTGTCAGCACATGCGAGTTAAAGGTGGTGAGGGCTTTGATGTCTAGCATGTGAAAACACTGCAGTTTGTAATGGGTTATGATTATAAGAACATGTAGCCAGAGGCATTGTGGGGGATGGGACGTTTCTTCAAATGTTCCCACTCTGGAAGATGGTTTTGAACACTGTAGGTCTCACGGCAGCTTTGTCTGGACCAGACGCCGTATCAGGCATAGAAGATTGTCCGACACACCCACACCTCACCTCATATCGACTCTGCCAGATGAGCAAATGATGGAGGAGACTGATCAGCCAATCAGTGAAGGAATCTCATCTGTACATTAGATAAAAAATAGGAAATGGACTGCTCTCTATTTTTAAATAGCGTTCTTAGACAATAAGAAAACCAAAGATCTCATCCATTTATTATGGGGCCCACTTGAACTGTTTTCACATTTGTATTCAGGGTTTGACCTTTTAATTGAGCAAACTAATCGAGAATCATAATCATTCATTAATTACTTAACTATACAGTTTTTAATAACTGGCTTTAAAACTGTAAGCACTCAAACAATTATTTTTTTTTATTTATCTACCCCAAAGTCATAAAATCTTTCATGTTTTTAAGATCCTAAAACTGTGTGTCTGTGTGAAATTGGATGCTAAAAGTCTAACAAGAACATAAGGAAAGAGCAAAGCAGTCAAAGAAAGTGGAGAAACACTCACCATCTTACATTTGGTTTAAAACAAAGATATTTTTAAACACAAAGATAATTTTCTTCACACTCACGGATTGTGACCTGGATTTTCCATCCACTGTCTGAACCAGTTGTTGATCAGCTCCCTGCAGCCCTCCACACCCACACCACATGCTATCCTGAGAGCATTGATCTGATTATACCTGAGGAGAAACATCTGCTGGTCAAACAACGAGGAGTCAGAATGAAAACTAGATCTGGCGTGATGAGAATCCTTACTGGTCCGTGTGTCCAACAGGGATTTGAGTCCAGTTGGAGGTGAGCGTTCGAAAGTACTCGAAAAGGGGTTCGATTTGTTTTTTAAGGTAGGCCTTAAATAAAATTTTAACAATAATTATTTCTATCTAGAAGTGACATTGTAAGCTGTAGGAAGTTGGTCAGACGAACCTGTAAGACTCCGTAGACCTCAGTGCGGTCAAACATGAGGATATAGTAGTCCAGGTTTCTCAGAGCTGACGCCCAGGGGATATAGTCTCTCTCTTTTAAAAGGTATTCTGTTGTTCTCAGGGCCATTGTTGTTGGGATTATTTTTGCCCTACACAAAAAATTACAATGAATTGTTTTGTTTTGGTTGTATTTTTTTTAATAAGCAGCCCTTATTTAAAGGATTTTGTAGGACCTTTTCTTACTGTACCTTGCCAGGTTGAACGCATCATCAATGATCTGTGCTCGATTCAAAACAGACAGAGTCTGAAAGAGGAAAGAAGAGCCCAAACAAGGCGGTGAAGTTTTGTTTTATTACAACTTCCAGTAAGTGATGGGGTTTTCATTTTTATCCAAAGAGGAGAGCATCAGGTCCCTTTGTGTTCAGAGCGAATAGGATGCTGCCTACCAGGTGGCTGGTGTTAAGCAGAGATAGGAGACGATCCCAGTTGCCTTCATCATAGTTAACCCTGAAGTAACCTGACACGTTTGTGTTCGCTAGCACCCATTCATTTCCTGAAACTCTCATCTCAGCGTTGGTGTCTGGGAGGATTACAATTGCATTAACAAGCATTTAAGTACAGCCATCCAAGTAAAATAAATATATTTTACAGGGTTCTACAGTGAGAATTGCTGTGAACGTACCTTTTTCCATAAGAAGCCAATATTGTTGCTGATCCATGCCATTCTTCATCCACTTAATCGGGACAAACCATGTATAACTAAACAAAACAATATGTTGGTTAAGATTTATATATAATATTTAGCTTACGGTATGCATAGCTTGTTAATGATAAATCGTTTTTACTCTCATCAACTTGTTCATAACAACAACAGAAATGCTACTTAGAGACTCAACATTACATCATAATGAATTTGATGTCTGTTATTTCAGGCTCAAACTGGAAGTTTGTTTATTTTAACTCTATAAAATGAAATTATGGAAACCTTGGGATGCAAATGAGTTTCTAGAAAAAAGCATTCTTTAAAATAATTGTTTGCATGAACCCTGGTGCTTAAGATCTACTGTCCTACAGATTTTAGATACTCCAACAGTTGATAAAATTTAATTACATTTTCAGGATGCCATCAAGTTTTGAAAAAACCTTGTTACAAGCCATTAATTTGTTTCATCTGTGTTTAAGCAGGGATGCATTTAAAAACTGCAAGTCGGTAGATTTTAGGGACCAGGGTTGGAGATCCCTGCTCTACAGCAGTCTCTCATACTGAGAATGCATATAGCGACAGTGGAAAGAAAAACTTCTTTTGAACAGGAAGAAACCTCCAGCAGAACCAGGCATAGTGTGAGCGGCCATCTGCTGAGGCCCACTGGGGATTCGAGGAGTTGGAGGAAGACAGACAGGAGAAAAATAGAATCCCTGATCTGTAAATGATTTCTATATTAGAAAAGATAATGGTAAACTAGCTCCATATGTGGCTCTGTCAAGGAAAGAAACATTTCAGCAGTTTCCATGCCAAAAGAGATGAGAGAGACAGTCAGTCACAGTAAAAGCTGAGTCAATAGTTATGTCTAGGAATCTATGATTAGACCAACATTTATCTAATACTAGAATGTCACATTTGCTTTCGTAAGAAACTGAAGGCAGTGTTTTTATAAGCTGTTAGGGCATAAGTCTAATAGTTTCAAATTCAAGAATAATAAAGTTAAAAACATTTATACTTGAATTGGGACGGCATGTCCACTTTAGAATCCGAGTCCAACAGAAAGTGTTTTTGGCTGACCCCTCCTGTTGTGGTGTTAATCGTGACCACTGGGAAGCCCATTTGGAGAATCCAGCGACTCATGATGTCATGTACAGATCGTGGAATACTCAGATCTGGCGTGTTTTCAACTGCCTGCAGTCAAAAAATAAATAAATAAAAGCAGAACAGTAATTTTATGTGTTTTCCTGGATAAGCTGTGTAAAATAAGGGCCAGCACATCTGGCAGCTTCAATCTTTTCTCTGACCAACCTGCTGGAGATGATCCCACAGGTCTTTATACTCTGTGTTGCCAAAGGCAAAGGTGTTGAGGTATGACTAGAAAGAGGAAAAAACAGGAAGAAACAATGGGTAAAGTATTTAAACAACAGGATGCAATACATTTCATATAGTTAAACAAACAGATAGATGTTGCTCAACCTTGTTTTGTCAAACCAACTAAATAAAAAAAACCTTCTAGCTACTGTAACCTTAGAAATCACAGCAGCAGTTACATTATTAAAATGTCTGTACATTTTAGGTAAAATACAACATGTATTGTAAACATACTAACATTACCAAGCTAGCGATTGTTTGCTTGTTGTTGTTTACCCCTGAGAGCAGTTAAATAACGTCCCAAAAGCTGAAATAATACTTTACATACTTCTGCAAGTCCCAGTTGAACTTAAAAAAAGCTCCAGAAGTTGCAGAAGTGGAGAAGGAAAAATCAAGCCATATCTTCCATTAATCATAGTGGGCAATCTGAGATCTTTGAAAAAAAAAGGAACTTGCACTTGCAAAGACCCAGCCAGGATATAAGGAATGGAGTAATATGTGTTTAACTGAAACATGGACGCAGGAACATATCCCTGATTCCAATGTCGGGCTCTAGCAATACCAATAGACAGATATTCAAAGATAACTTGGAAATGCAAGGGAGGTGAGTTGGCAGGGCTTGTGAACAACATATGGTGTCACCTAAGACATTTTACTCTGAAACCGCTTGTTGCAGTTAATTTTTATCCATATTATTCTCCAGAGAGTTTACCAGTGTTGTTTTGGTAACTGTTTACATTCCACCCTCTGCTGTTGCTTAAACTGCATGTAATGTCATCACCACAGGGGGCAGTCCTCTCACTATCCCCTTTTACTCTGTACACCTCCTACTTCCAGTACAAGACAGAGTCTTGTCATCTGCAGTAATGCATGGATGATTCTGCCAGTTTTTGGAAAAGAAGCTGAGTACAGAGTATCAGTGAACCACTTTGTGACATGGTGGGGAACCATGGTAGATTTCAAAAGAAACAGCAACAAGTCAAATGCTATTAAAATCATAGAGGGATTGAAGGTTGTCGAGGAGTATAAATATCTTGGTGTTCACTTGGGCAACAAACTCGCCTGGAGACGCAACAGTGATGTCCTTAGAGATCTTACGTCCTCCAGGGTTTGCAGCCAGATGCTGCATATCTTCTATGACTGTTGTGAAGACATTATCTGCTGGGGTAAGAGCATCAGAGCAAATGGCCTAAAGATGAGCTGATAAAGAAGGCTGGCTCTGACCTGGAAACTCCTACAGAATGTCTGGAGATCATTTCACAAAGAATTCATCATAAAATTAAGAACATTATTGACAACCATGTGCATTCTCTTTAGAAGACAGTTAAACAAATGCAGTGTCTCCATTCAAAGACTTCTTTGGATCTGGTGCAAGACAAACTGCTGCAGGAGCGTTAAAGGTACAGACAAAGTCAGACTCTGAGTATGTCTGTGGTTTAGGGACCCAGAGTGGCAGTCTGTGGGAGTGAGACTCGAACTCAGAACCTCTGGATTCCAAGCGCAATGCCCTAAGCACTGGGTCACCACACCCCTAATCCTTGAAATGTGTTGACAATGTCTTTATATGATGGCCTTACAGTCCCATTGCCATGGATACGTGGTGAGTGCCTTCGGGTTGGGATACTAATTGCATTAGTATTTAAGGATGGGGATGGGCGTGCAAAAATTCACTCAACACAGATGGGAATGTATGGAGGTGTGCGGCGACTCGTGTACCTAAATTTTTGGTTAATATCAATTTCTTTGTGTACCACACTTTTCTGCATATGGCCCAATGCCTCTTCCTTGCAAAAGTTCTCCAAATCTTTTAGATTACATCTCAGATTCCTCAGATTTAACGTTTTTTTTTTTTTTGTCTTATATAGTTAATGATTTAGACTTAATGAAACACTGGCCAAATAAATTCCTCCCCATCTTCAGGTTTTTAGCAGACTTACTTCCATTTGGAGCTTCTCACATTCAGAAGAACTACAGCCATAGAACTTAATCCCGCAACCACCAAGTTTCAATTTTGTCTTCTTCTGATCATGCTGATACTATGAAGAATACTTTATAGTATCCGGAATCAGAGCCCAAATTGTCCAGTTTGGTTTTATCAAACCTGAATGCATTTGAGATTTTAATGAGACTTTGATGTTTTCTTTGCAGAAAAAGCTTTAAGTGTAATTGACAGAAATGACTGCGGCTCTTTCTGTTTTACCCCAGGCATCCTGGCACTGTCAACTCCATAACCAAGTTCTTTTTTGTGGTTTTGTAAATTTTTTAATTTTAATTTTTTGTCTCTTTATATCTTTGGCTAAAGAGGCCATAGAATGATTCTATAGGGTATTTGGTCCTTAAGGTCTCTAAATAGGGTGTGTAACATTAGTTTGGCTGAAAATGCCATATTTGCTGTTTTATGCGCCCAAATGCAAGCCTGGCTAAGAGCCCCAGAAAACGACAGGTTTGCTCATGAATATTTAGATGAGCTGTGCGCTGATTGGTTGGTTTACAACGAGCGAGGCTGCTGAGCAAAGATGCATCATAGCAACAAGCACTCACTCACTGAAACATCAAATTGTTGATATGGTAGGGTGACCAGACATCCTCTTTTTCCCGGACATGCCCTACTTTTCATACCTAAAAAAAATGTCCGGGGGGAATTTCAAAATAATCCGGGATTTTAGTCGACTACAATGCAGCAGAACTGAGCCGTCAGCTCCCGAGCTGGTCCTGGATCTGGTCTAATTCTTGGAACAAATGAACAGCCAAGCATCAAACTTTGCAAGGATCTTCTGATAGGCAAAATAATCCATGCCTGTCAAGTCTTCGAATCCTTGGGAAGACTGTGAAAATGTTCCCCTTTCTCCGTGGAGCCTGGAACACTGCATTTCCACCCGTAGTTTTGGCTCATTTTCAATAGAGAAAGTGCCTGCTTTGTAACTATTGTAGAAGTTAACCCAACTGGAGGCTAAATAGCTCAACTGGTGTCTTACATCTACCTCTATTCATGTTCTTGGGCCAGAAGTGACGTCAATTCGGGGCTTTGTTTGAATTTGGTCGTTTTATGGTGGAAGATTAGAATTGTGAGATTTCAAGAGAAAGGAGATGTCGATGGGGTTTGTCGTCTCTGTACGTCCATTTCACCCACTGAACTATTGTTATTCATCTATGACATTGTAAACTCAGTTTTGTATTCTATGACACAAGGGAGGGGGGGGGGGGGGGGGGGGGGGGTTGAGGAAGATTAACACAAACAGCCAGTTAAAGTTAAAAGTGAAATGTGAAAATAAATCAAAAGGTGTTTCTGGTGGGATTCTGGATGGATTTCCTTTCTTCTCAAACCAGATTGTTGCAAAAACTAAAACTTGACAGCAGATAATATCACACATTAAACTAGGATCAAGTTTGGAGACGATACATCCTGAGGAATCATTTTTAAGTTCTGAAATCTCAAAAAGCTGCGTTTATATACCCACACTGAGTCCTTTGGCAAACACATCCTCGGTGAGAAACTCTGACAGCATCCTCAGCACTGCTGCACCCTGAAGGAAGAAAAAATGTATTAACCACAAGAATTCAAGTGGTTTGAACTTCCTATAACAGCAAAGCTGAAATCCGCTGTGCCTGAGCCAGTTTGAAAGGAAAAGATCAACAAAGGAAAACTACATAAACCCCCGACTGTGATAACTTCAGCAGGATAACCATTCTAACAGTTTTATAACTTCACATAGAGGCTGCACCTTGCTGTAGGAGATGGTGTTGAACATCTCACTGATCTCACTTGGCTCATTAACCTCCTCTTCTTTACGGGACAGCGGGTGAGAAGAGGCCAGGGCGTCTATGGCAAACACCTTTTGCATGTCATACAGAATGATTTGGTCCCTCTGGATCAAAGCAGCGAGAAGTCAGAACAAACTTCCTGAATTGTTATTCACTGTGGGGGCATTGAAATCTTTTCATTAAAAATCCTTTTAATCTTACAATGTTCCAGGTGGGCTCAACATAATCAATCCCAAGGTATTCCACATATGAAGCAAAGCCCTCATTCAACCACAGGTCATTCCACCAACCTAAGGTCACCAAGTTACCAAACCACTAAAAAAAAAAAAAAACACAGGTGTTTGTCATGTTGAAATCATAGAAACAACTTTAAAAGACATTGATTTTGGTCACCATTAGGCTGGTTTTGTTTTTTGAAAGAAAAGGAATAGGGATTTAAAGGCAGAGATGACAAAAGTACTCACTTTCCGTACTTGAGTAAAAGTACAGATACTTGTGTTAAAAAATACTCTGGTAAAAGTGGAAGTACTGATTAAACTTCTTTACTCAAGTAAAAGTAACAAAGTACAGGCTTGTAAATTTACTTAAAGTATAAAAGTAAAAGTAGAAACCACTTTTTCCATGCCGTTGCCTACATTTTAAATGGATGTCTGCCAATAGGACTAGATCTCCGTTGTGTTCATTTTCAATCATCTCGTCGTCCATGCTACTATGCTAACGCCACCGCCACCAAGCTGCAATGATTTGCCGCCAATGAATACCGCCGAATCTGTCGATTCATCTTGTAGTGGTGCGTCAAATGCAACGTAGATTCCCATCCAATTAGATTGAATTTGGTATTGATGACGTGAAAAATAATAACGGTAACTTCATTGAAATGATTCAAAACTAAAGTAACGAGACAATTTTTTAAAATGTAAGGAGTAGAAAGTACAGATATTTGTGTAAAAATGTAAGGAGTAGAAGTAAAAAGGCCATAAAAATAAGTAGTAAAGTAAAAATATCAGAAAAATATACTTGAGTACATTAACGAAGTATTTGTACTTCGTTACTTCCCATCTCTGTTTAAAGGAAACTCCTGCTTACTGCAGATAGAGGAAAGAAATGTACCACATCCTGATTGTGAGAAGAAGAGGGACATACCATGTGAGCGAGCTCATGGGAGATGACAGAAACGACCCTCTCTTTGTTTCCTGTAGAGGAAAGCACGGGGTCATACAGCAGGGCCGTTTCCCTATATGTCACCAAACCCCAGTTTTCCATCGCTCCAGCATGAAAATCCGGAAGAGCTATCTGATCTACAGAGAAAAAGGATACACTTAAGAAAAAAATGGACTGTTTTACCTCATTCTCAACTGAGAAATTGTTGTTTATGGTCCTAATGAATAAAAGAAAGGGCATACTCAAAACAATAAAATAATATTGATGTCTTAATCATTTCTATACATTCTTCTGCTTAGTTTGGTTTGGGATTAACAGCATTAGCATTCTGCTTACAGGCCCATTTTATGCCTTACAGTCTTCAGGCTCTCCCAGACCATCCAAACTTTAGTGGAAATCCACAAGGAAAAGATTTTGTAGGTGTTAGGGCAATACTGACCAACCTGGTGGTAGTTTACTGTTACTTTCTTATGTCAAAATGTTTTCTTAATTAAGTTTCCTCTCAGTCTATAAATGTTTTCTACACACCCACCATTAGGTTTAACCTTGCTATGTGAAGGAAACGCAGTCAGCATTTTATCTGCTTATCAGCAGCTTGACGGGGGGGGGGGGGGGGGGGGGGCGGTGTCACATCAAGAGGTTTTCTGTACAGAAACACAGCAGCTCTTAGGGTGACCAAACCCTCCTCCCAGCCTGATGTAACACAGTGTTAGCGCAGTCAGAAGAAGTTATCCACCCAAATCGAGGGTTCTATGTTTTATACAGAACTAATCTTGTGAATTTGAAGCCTGAGGTTGATTTGTATCATTTAAATGTCATACAGTATCTTACTATGTTGCCAGAAGTGCACAGTGTTAAAAAAATTATTTAATGTGTTCTTGTTTTTGCTACAGTGATACTCTGCATTTTCCTTCTTTGGAAAGGCAATTCTTATTGTATTATATCATAATGGCATAAGAACCCAGATATGCTGTCATGGAGATAAATACACATACAACTTTTGTGCTTAAAATAAAAGTGGCAATGCACTATGACTCTTGATGAGGAATGTCTCTGTTCTTGTTGCAACTCTAAGGAACTTGCAGGTACAACAGTCAGGATGTTTCTTTGCAGTTGTGACACTGAGTTCTTAGAAGGATAAATTCATGCATTTTTATTACATTTCTTAAAATGAAAATAAACATGTTGCCCTTAAAAGATAAGCACACATGGAAAACACACCAATCTCACATTATGCTATTGTCTTAAGAAGAAACATTTCTATCCTATAAATGTTGTCAACAAAATATTAATTTTATATTTTACTTACCTGACTTAGAGAGTGGATAAGTTGTGTTGTAATATTTCTCATAGAACTGAAGGATTGGTCCTGTTACATTGAGAGCGTATTCGCCCTGCTTGCTACCGATGGCTTTTCTTTGTGCCCAGATTCGAATCTGTAAGAGATTTACAATCAGATCGGGCTAAACAATGTTACCAGATCTATTTGAACACCAGAAGCAGGGAGGTTTGGTCTCACCAAAAACTTGCTTTCCTGTGAGACGATGGAATCAAAATCACAGACGATGAAGGCCAACAGGTAGGTGGACATTTTCTCAGTTGGCTCAAATGTTGTAACTTTGACAGGAATGTTATCCAGGATGGCGTCGGAAGAATCTGTGCAACATCAGCAGAAGCTAAACTTTGGCACTCTGTTAGTATTAATGGTTCAAAATAACTGATTTTATTTTTATTTTTAAGCTACAGCTATTAATCTGCAACAGGGAAACAATGAGTTCATCTTATTGGATTAAAAAGCCTGAATCATATTCACTTATGTCAGTTAAGATCAGTGTCTATGGTTTATTATTAGGAAAGAAACTGGGCCAATAAGTCATCTATGGGAGAGCTCTAGACCAAAACCACAGCTTACCAGAATAGAGATATGCGACCTCATGAAACTACTGTGTTACCTTTTCTTAAATATGCATCCTTTTAAATCTGGAGTTAAACCATGCAGGACAAAAAGATCATACCAGAAATTATACCTCCAGGGTGATAACCTGATGATATGGAGCTGCTTTGTAGGCCCAGGACAATTCAGTATTTGAGGGAACCATGACCCCTAATAGAAAATCCTGGAGGAGAAGGTTCCACTATCAGTTGGTAACCTAAGAACCAAGACACAGTACCAAGAAGCCAATCTCTGAATGGCTCAAAAAGGTCTGCCATAATGGCTGTAAAAACTCTTTTACCTGGTTGCTAGGTTGCTATTGATAATCATTGTTTATATCTCCTCTTGGGAATTACTTATTTCACCATCTGTCTACTCCCCAACACTGCATCATTTTCTCCTGGTATTTCCCTTTTTGGATTTTCTTTTCCATATTTACACAAAATACGTTTCAAAAGGAATATTTTCCAAAAGACTCTTTGAGTAGAGAGTTGTTTTTAAAACAAACCCATCTCCTTGCTGTTGGAGAGAGCCTTGGTGCCTGGGTCGTGGATGATGGTGACATTAAAAACTGCTTTCATGGCGGGTTCATCAAAGCAGGGAAATGCTTTTCTGGCAAACGTTGCTTGCATCTGAGAGGTGGCTACAACTCTGAAACAGTATTCAAGTGAAAATAGCACAAAAAAGGGCATCAGAGGGGCAAAATCATCAAACCACAACTGTATCTGAATGTGTGATTATAGTAAAAGAAATGTTCTTTATGGTTTCTTACTTCTTTACTCCATCATCCATGTATTCACTCCTGTAGAAGCCCTCTAGGTCGTCTGCCAGCTCCCCTGTAAACTCTGTGTGGAGCATGTAGGATTCTCCCACTGCTAGTTTTCCGCTCAGTCGAATAACAAGATACTCTGTCCTCACCACAAGCCAAGTCCTCTGTATGGTCGGCGCAGTGGCTTTACCCAGGCCAGTAAGAGTAGCATGCTTATCCAGATATGTAGTGAAGTTCAGCTTGTTGGCATGAATGATTATAAGATCTGTCTCTTTTTGACACCTGAAGAGGACAGCAGATTGTCCCGTGAAGATGTACATGCCTTCAGCGTTGGGCTTCAGCCGGGGCCATAGAGTCACAGAGTAAGAGTCCGGGATGAGGGAGTCTGGGAGTCTAAAGTGGTCCCACGGCTCTTTTGATGTGAAGGGGGTCGTTGGGGGTACAGAGATGCTACCAGTACCTGCGTCATCTCCAGGATTACCTTGATTCTTGGCTTTTTGCTTATCATAAGCAATAGATAGAGCGATTATTGTCACCAGAGCGCTGACGGCAATCACCAGAAGTCCAACGGCAACATTCTTACTGACATTGTAGTATTTTCCCATCTTAGACTCTGGATTTATCTCTGAGAAGTTTCAGTCACTTTTTGTCCAATAAACTGGAGTTCTGATAAAAACACCTGAGGACAAGAAAATACTTTAGTATTTTTTCATATTTACATTCATCACTCTTTTAAATGACTTAGCATAAAAACTTTAACTTGATACAAATAGATTTCACTGGATTTCACCAAGCACATTGCTACTTATTGCATTTTTTTCAACATATTGCCAAAAAATATTTTAAAATTGTGCTGCTAAAGGTGGATGTACTTTAGAATAACTTTGCTAGCTTTATTTTGATATTCTGCTTTGTAAGAACTTTATTTCCTCAATTCATGGATCTTTTTTGTTTTGTTTTTTTGTTTTAGCTCTGGTGTGGAATTCTGTGCAGCCAAAAGGGTTTTTGCCAATGTCCTTTCATTTTTGGCCATTTGTTATACTGTGTTACCATATCAAACCTAACAACTTGGGTTTTTTTTACACCTGGAAGCTGCTCAATAACATCTCAGTAGCTGACATAATACCTCAAGTACTTCTGAAAGTCCCAGCTGAGTTGAAAAGAAGGTATTGAGGATGCAGAGCAGGAGCAAGGAAAAGAGAAAGGAGGAGGAAATTCAAGCCAAATCTTTCATCCATTGTTGTGGGTCCCAGCAAGGACAAGTTCAATAAAGTACAGTACAGTAAATGAATTAAACGCCTCTACAGACTCAATACAAGACACACGGCCACAGAAGATGCTTACTGCTATCAACAACTTTTTGAAAAAAACTCCAAGGTACTACACCACTTACAGTAGTTTCTCTTTGGGATGAATAACATTTAATTACACCTTATAGTATTATTTTTCAGAAAAGTGTGTTGTGCAATAGTTATTTTACAATACAGCTAAATAAAGGGCTGTGCAACATCTGAATTAATGGGTCACCTAAGCAATAAATGGAGAGCAACCCTTGGAAATTTTAATTTAAGCATCAATGTTATTATTCCGAGGCCTTTGAGAGCCTGTTAGAGAACAACAGTTTCCAAGAAGCATTATGACAACTAACGGAAACACTGTGCAGGTCAGAAACATTGTGGTGAGTTTAAATCAAGGTCACAGCACAATATGTCACAGAGTAGTGCTTAGCTGACAAGTGGAGACTAAGCAGATAAGGGAAAAGGCTGGAGGACCATTGGTAACTGGAGGAGCTGCAGAGAGCCACAGCTCAGGTGGGAGAACCTTTAGATAACTCAACCATTAGTTGTGCACTCCACACTTTTGGGCCCAATTCCAGACCGTCCACTGAGCACTAACCCTGAGCACTAACCCTCTGTTTGTGCATTCCCGCAGAGGATCCGCCACATTAAAGGCCTTCCCAAGCCACGTAGCGAGTTGCTCGGGTGGACCAATCAGCAGTTAAATAGTCTGAATCAGTGCAGGATCGCTAGAACTGGGCAATGGCTGTAACGGCGAACTAGTTGCAGATAAAAAACATGGCATTCAAATATAAGCTCCACTGGTTTGCTGCATCTTTGTCAAACTGACAGAAAATTACAAGTTAGGTACAAAAACTTAACTACTTCCAAAATGGACGGTCCTCTTTGAAATAGTTTTATTTTTACCGCATACATTTGTTATTTGTTCTTCTTGTGTAACAAAAGAAGCCAAACGACCCCCATTTCAAAGGGGGGGACCCGTTCGTCCGTTTCAATTTGCATGTTTTCTAAAAAAAAAAAAACGAGGCTTTGTTGGGCTTTGAATAAGGCCTCAAACTCAACACTATTCCTGACAGTTTGAATTGAAAAAGCTTCTTGGATGGAAAGCGAAACGTCTTCATACTTGGAAACAAAGTCCAGTGGATTGTTTTTTTGTTTTACCTTTTTTGGAATGACTATGACCGGGATGCCTGAGAATCGTCACCAGCGTTTAACGTTATGTTACTCTGCTCCACAGAGCTACAGCCAAGCATATGAGGCGTCACTGTTGTGCACGAGCAATGACTGCTTTCCCTTTCCGTTGGAGGGAAGAAGCCTTCACATTCTCATGGACAACACTAAACATACAGCCGGAGTGACAACAGGAAGGTTTAGATCAAAGTTCATGTTAGATGGTCCGCCCAGTCAAAGTGCAGACCTACATCAAAATAAAACTATGTGGCATGACAAAAAGATGATCTTTCTCTAGATGTAAGTTTAGAAACACCTGCAGCAAAGGTGGTTTTACAAAGCCTTGACCTGTTCTTTAATGTGGCTTTTCACTAAAGGGTTTAATAAGTTAGTCTCAGTGAAAACTTTCTAAACCAGAAATCTTTAAACAACTTCATGCTCCAAAAGCTGAGGGGACAGTTTAAAGAAGTGCCCTTTGTCTTCTGAATCAATTGTGCAACGGTGTGCGAAACAAGGTCCATACAGTCATGGATTAACAAGTAATCATCGTCTCTATGTGGCATCCCTGAAATAATAAGAAAGAGCACATGGGAGAAAAACACAACATGAGTGAACATGTTTAAAGGATCTATTCCTGATCCTGTGCTGGATGAACTGTAAATCCTGCTCCAACTGTTTTTTGTTTTTTTCCCATGAGAATCCCACTTTCTCTCCTCCTGATCTTTTGCACAACTAAACACGGGCCTCAAGCTCGTGCACCATTATTAGGAACACCATTTCGCATAGCTAAGTCAGATAAAATGTTGCTAACACACAGCTATGAGCTGTTAACTGTAACCTCCAATATGGTCCAACACTGGAAAATATGGATATCTAGAGAAGTAATTTTTTTCTTGAATTGAGGACTTATAAGAGACATTTTTCCAATAGAACCTGACAATTTACATTTAAAATAAGCAAACACAATTATTAACACAATTTATTTCAAGTGCATATTATCTTATTAGCTTATTTTAAGCGAAAAAATACTCATTCCATTTGCGAGCTATCTCATTTACTTACTCAAATTAAGGGTAAATACACTTAATTAGAGAATTTTTTACTTATTTCTAGATCGATTTTCCAGTGAAGGTGTTACCACAAAGTTCTTCACCTGATGTTCTTTCCTTGGTCACAGAAAAAACCTTTTTTTAGGTCGTCTGTGTCAGCATTCCTCCGGACTTCCGTACGGTCTTCAAATTATTTCCTCTATTATGATGTTTAGGTGAGGTTCTTCTCACTGTCTATGGCAAAAGTAAACTAGATTTTAGTTGTTTTTTTTTTTACTTTAAACTACAGGCTTTGTTTCAGATTTTTAGTATAATTATCTCTGTTCTTACATTCTACAGTTGAAATGTTGTTTAGGAGATTGATTTGTTAGCAATACTTTCTATGTATAGTTCTTCCCTTGAGCTTCCATCTAGTATGTTTGCTTTAATTTTAACCCTTTAGGCCCTGATAACAGGATATATAAACATTCAAATTTTCCTTTCTGCTATTTTAACTCCTCTTCTTTCATTATAAAGATGCAGCCTCACCCAAAGTTTGAAAGATGGTTCAGCAAAATTAATATAAATGTTGATAGCTCTTTTCCTCAAGCCCTTTGACCCACTTTTATACCTCAGTTTTGTTCCAAAAGGTAGATTGCAGGAATCCAGTTAATTTAGTGAATGTGAAACTATAAAGTATTCCTTTAGATGTCAAACATTAACATATATGAATGTATATTTTGCAAAAACAGATAACTCTGTTTTTATATTTAAAAAAAAATTTACATTTTATTACCAGCACCATACAAAGAGTAAATGACAGCTCTTTTTTTTTTAAATGGCTTTTGTCTGTTTGTGCAAATTAAGTCCTGTATCCCTAAGAAAACTGATGAGTCCCTTTTAGTCTTCACAAAACTGTTTATTGAACATTATTCTCTAGCAGATCTGAAACCTTATACTGAGATTAGATTACAATTATTCAAACTCAACTGAAGGTAAGTGGTTCTACTGGGCCAACAGAGCAAAGGTGGTTGAATACAACATTAAAAATGAGCTGCTTTCTCTGATTTATGACAAGAAGGTGACAATTTCAACGTCCTGTGACTGATTTTAAAGGGCAACATATGTTTAGACAAAACAGACCTGGCTGTATTTAAGCTCATTCACTGAAACATATTCTATTCAATTATTACAATGTTATTGAACTATTAAAAACTGTCAAAAGTTTTATGGTTTTAATCCATTGGGCACTCGATTTCTGATGTTTGCAGCAGTTGCCACATTCCTATGAATAAAAAACTGCTTTACGTTATCAACAGTTGTAAAAAAACAAAAAAAATAATAACAAACACTGACTGAATATGGGAAACAGCAGGAACACAGAGGAAACCTTATGCGAACTGCAGCAGAAAATGTCTGTAATTTCAGTCCTCTGGACTGAACAAAATGTGCATGTGTGTCATCTGCCTGGTCATCTAAGAGCTGCCCCGGTTTGAGCATCAGCGGGTGAAGGAGGGAACATCCTGGAAAGGTCACCGAACGTTTCAGGATCAAACGAAGACAAACAGTCACACCTTCTGGGAGTTAAAGTTCACACTTTGACACTTAACATCCATGTGGAGCAAAGAAAAATCCAGGAGATAACTTTCACACAGGAAGAGGGCAAAGAGCTTTACGTAAACATAACAATTTAACAAGCAGTTTGGTAATAAAAACGGCTCCATATTTTATCATCCTACTTAAAAAACCCAAAACATCTCCAACAGTATTGTGCAGCAAATACTCAAAATGCGATATTAAACACCTCGAAAAAAGTCATTTTTCTTCAACAAAATTTTTTTTTAAATAATTTTGTTGTAGATTTATTTAGAAGATAAATATGAGATGTATAATTAAAAACAAAAATATAAAAATAGCCTGAATCGGGGGTAAAGTCCAACTCTCTATGTGAGTTGTTCAATCTGTTCAAGTGAAAGATTCCCATTTCAGTAAATGATTAACATTTTTTAGATAAAACTGTCATCAAAATATGCTACATTAAGTTATTAATCATTAAGGGGGTCTTAGTTTGTTATTATCTATTAATATGAAAGCTTCAAACATAAATTATCCCATTTTGCCTGAAGATAAGTAATTTGGATTTAATAAAGAACTTCAGATACAACAATTTATTCTAGACTAAAAATCGACTCTTTTTACGCATTTTAACATAAATAAAAGTGAGAAAGGAAGAAATGCCATATTCTGAGTTGTAAATCTTCTCAGAGTTAGGATTTCTGACTGGATATTTGAGTAAATCTCAAAACTAAGAAGCTCATAAAGCAACATTTGACAATTTGTTTAACAAAACAAGCAATGTGCCGCAGCAAGAAAGCTCATTTCCTCGTTATCTGCTCATTTTATTAGTTTGAGGAAAGATATGGTGCTGATAAGTTCAAGGAGAATGAAACTAAAACACTCACATGGAGGGAACCTGTTGACAGGTTCAGGGATTTGCTAAATGTATTTTTACTTTTGTGTAAATTACTTCAAAGCTTTGGGGAGGGATTAATTCACTGTACTGCATGATTCTAAAGTGAAAGAAAAAATATAGACAAATGTTTAATATTTTTTTTTTATCCATAAAACTCTGAAAACTCTGTATCCTTTTCTTTCTGCTACATATTATTTCTTTTTTTGATCAAATCTTTAAAGCAATGAATATCTTTGAGATTACAGAAGGCTTAAAAAGCGTTTCAGTGATATGGATATCTGTGCAAGGCACAGCATGTCCCTCGTCTATCAGATGAAATCTCCCCCAGCTGATAAACCAAACTCTGAGGGCAAAAACCATCACAGAGGCCAAACAGGCAACACCTTTTTATCTGTCTTTAAAAAACAAAACTAAGATTTTTCAATCTTTTCAAAAATAATCTAAAGAAATAGTTCTATTTTTTAAAGAACATAGTCAAATGTTTGTCTTTTTCTTCCATGTTATAATGAAAGCTACGGTTTTCTTTTTAAAAATATTCTGGAATCAGTTCCTTATTATTTAGTTATCTTTGGGTTGCAGGATTATAAACAGCTTTTTTGAGATTGGAACATTAAAATGTATCTTTGAAGTATTCAGTTCCTACAGTACCGAGAAAAGAAATCTTTAGATTGACACCTCTCCCTAAATTCTGGTAATTTCTTACATTGAGTTGAGTAACTGATAAAACTATATACTGCTCAAAAAAAATAAAGGGAACATTCAAATAACACATCCTAGATCTAAATAATTGTACAAAGCATTCAATGAGAATATTTCTAAGTTGAATGTACAGACAATAAAATCACATAAAAACCATCAATGGAAATAAAAGGTTGACCAATGGAGGCCTGGATTTGGAGTCAAATACAAAATTAAAGTGATAAACATTACAGGCTGATCCAATTTTGATGTAATGCCCTGGGCAGTCGTGGGTGAGCGGTTAGGGTGTCAGAATTGGATCCCAAAGGTTACCGGTTCGACTCCTGACCCGCCAGGTTGGTGGGGGGAGTAATTAACCAGCGCTCTCCCCCATCCTCCTCCATGACTGAGGTACCCTGAGCATGGTACCGTCCCGCCACACTGCTCCCTTGGGGCGCCATTGAGGGCTGCCCCCTTGCACGGGTGAGGCATAAATGCAATTTCATGGTGTGCAGTGTTCACTTGTGTGTGCTGTGTCACAATGACAATGGGAGTTGGAGGAGTTTCCCAAAGGGCTTTCACTCACTTCACTTTAAACAGGCCAATATGAGGCAGTATTGTGTCCTCCACTTGCCTGTATGGCCTCCCTATAACGCCACGGCTGGTCCTGATGAGGGGACAGATGGTCTCCTCTGACCTGGACTAAGATGTGCTCAATGGGATTCAGGTCTGGGGAACAGGCGGGCCAGTCCATAGCTTCAATGCCTTCATCTTGCAGGAACTGCTGACACACTCCAGCGTCATGAGGTCTAGCGTTGTTCTTCATTAGGAGGAACCCAGGTCTCATAATATGGTTCATCTCGGTATCTAATGGCAGACATGGATGCCTGTACGGCTCTCCAAAGAAATGCCACCCATCACCATTACTGACCCACTGCCAAACCAGTCATGCTGAAGGATGTTGCAGGCAGTAGATCGCTCTCCATGGTGTCTCCAGACTCTATCATGTCTTCCACATGTGCTTAGAGCGAACATGCTTTCATCTTTGAAGAGCACAGGGCCCCAGTAGTGAATTACCCAATACTGGTGTTCTCTGGCAAATGCCAAATGTCCTGCACAGTGTTTGGCTTTGAGCACAACATCCATCTGTGGACTTCAGGCCCTCATACTATCCTCATGGAGTCAGTTTCTAACCGTTTGTGCAGACACATGCACATTTGTGGCCTGCTGGGGGTCATTAAGCAGGGCTCAGGCAGTGCTCCTCCTGTTCCTCCTTGCACAAAGGCAGAGGTAACAGTGCTTCTGCAGGGCTTATGCCCTCCTACTGCCTCCTCCCTGCCTCCTGGTAGTGCCTCTGGAAACTACGCTGATAGACACAGCATAGCTTCTTGCTACAGTTCACAATAATGTGCCATCCGAGTCTGTCTGATGCTACCATGAGAGTGAAAGCACCATCAACCATATAAAGTTAGCAAAACATCAGCCAGAAAACACAGGTACTGAGAAGGGGTCTGTGGTCCCCACCTGCAGAACATGTCCTTTATTTAGTGTGTCTTGCTAATTGACAATAATTTCCACATGTTGTCTGTTCCATTTGCTGAACAGCATGTGAAATTTATTGTCAATCAGTGTTGCTTCCTAAGGTAACAGTTTCATTTCACAGAAGTCTGATTTGATTGAAGTTTTACTGGGTTGTTTTTGTGTTCCCTTTATTTTTTTGAGCATTGTACTTTTTAGGAGTAGCACCATACCTTTTACTTTTGAGTAAAATGTTTGGGTACTTTGAATAATGAAAAAGCGTGTTATAAATTAAAATGCTCCAGACAAAAACACACAGTTATTCAGGTCAAAATAAAAAGATACACAGAAAAAGACGGTTACTTTTTGGTGAACAAGCTTACTGTATTTCTGGCAAACCATGACATTTGGCACTCAAGCTCATTTACAGTAAGGAATAAATATTATCACTTGAGGTGATTTAAACTGTTTTAGCATGTAGAAATTACCTAATGAGGAAACTGATTTGGAAAGATGATTCTTCGGTCTGAATTTATTTTTTGTTCAATTCATTATCCATGTTTTTTATTATTATTTTTGTTTGTCTTCAAAATTCTAGAATCTGCATATATCAATTCACATTTCAGTCTTTCTTATTACAGCCTATTATGATGAGTTAATAAGCATTTGTGTGGCCTTTTACCAAATACTTTGTACTCTTATTGAGTGAAAATATAACAAAGTAGCTCTACTGCTTGAGTACAATTCTGGGTTCTCTGGCCACCTCCATTTGCATTTATTGTAAAGTTCAGCATGAACAGTTTTTGTTGTTGTTAAACTTTAACAAACTTATCCAAAAAGAGTTATCAAAACAGGGAGTTTTGAGACAGAGAGACAATGTTTCTGCTCAAATGGTTTAGAAAAGTGTAATTTATCTATGTATGCATTTTACACTCTTTTTTTTAGACATGGTTGGGACAAATGTTAGCAAACTAGATTTATTTTCTATCCTTAACAACAAAAACAGATGACATATTGTAAATACATCCTAAATGGTTGCTGAAGGCGACAAAATAACTCTGAGGGCTTTAACTTTATCAACACGTTTTCATCAGAAACAAAATAAATCTCCAAGTGTGGTAAATAAAGAGTCACAATGGGCTCCGTTTGGATCCGCGGTGTTTGAGTCTGATATCCTACAGCAACATCTGGAAATAATACATCTGACTCTGATAAGATCCATAGCGCCTATAGGAAACACTTTCCCTCAGCTATCTGTGATGTCAGTAGAACCAGGCAAACTCCCACATGTCAAAGACTGCAGCATGTTCACCAGTGTTGTTAGATTATATCATGCTTCGATTTCATTTAAGGCTGCAGGGACTATTTATTTGTGAATCAGGTCTTTGAATAACTGCAGTTGAAAGAGAAATTAAATTGACTTCAAAGAAAAGTTTTACTTTAGTCTTTTCCTCTATTATGTGAATTTGTTTACATTTGAACAGAAAAGCATAATAATATTTATAATAGCATATATTATCATTTAGGTTCATATAATAAACCTCATTATGACAATGGCCTCCTATTAACACGATAAACATGATTACAGGGGCCTTGTCTAACATATGAAATAACTCATTTCTACAGCTGTAGCTCACTCTGGTTGCATGCAAAGGTCTTCTGATTCAACTTTCATACCTTGTTGTATATACATTTAATTTCTGTGTTTAACACCCTATTTGGTAGTAAACGAAAAGCTTTGTTTTTATGTTGAACAAGTCCAGGTCACTGGAGGCAGGATTTTGCTTTTGCATGCGACGACAAAAGAAGGCAGAGCCTCATTATTTCTATGGTAGAAGCAATGAAGCCAAGCGAGTCGGCAACACAGAGCAGAAGTGTGAAAAGAAAGAGTAGAAGTTTAAGCCGGTCTCCTACTGAAAATAGCGTGTTAAAGCTTTTTAAACATGGGTCGACCAGCTAATAATCAGCATTCGGCTCCTTTCCCACTAGCAAAAAAAGCTGTTTTATCCCCCCGCCGCCGCGTCGCTGGTGACACTATCATGCTGGGTTAGCATTGATGATGTCAGCGATGCAACAGAAATCAGGAAAGTAAACAATGGAGAGCAACAGGAAGCCAGGGCGTAATCAATGTGCTTTATTTTTTCTATTATCCGTCTGAATCCCTCTCACCAGAGCTGCTCCATGTTTATCGAATGTAAACAGAGTTGTTTCTACTTGTTAGATCAGAAGCAACTAGCGCGATGTGTTGATTCCATACGTTGCGTTCAATAGTGCAACGCAATTTAGAGGGTCAACCCTGCTCTGGTGTTCCCACAGCACGCCGATCAGAGCCAAGGAGATTTTAACGCGGGTCACTTGCCGAGTCATTTGACCCGGGTAGACACGCATCAGTCAGCTTTTTCCACTGCCACTAAAAGCTGATTGCTCCAGGGTTTAAATAGGTTTTTCAGCCAGTGGGAAAGACGTATTAGGATACAGAGGTGTCATAAGTATTAGTATTTATTACTCTAGTACAGGGGTGGGCAATTTTAGTTCCTGAGGACTGGTATCCCAGCCTTGTGAGACCATCCTGATCTCGCGAGCTTTCAAGGTTTCACTCGCAGATCAGTCTGGAGACTCTCCGTTAAAGACAATTTGGAGCCGTTCACCAAACGAACGTCCAATCAGCGTTGGCTTTGAGGCGGGTTGAGGTGTGACGCAACGAGAAGTGCGACAGTTCAGTCTAAAGAACATGGCGGCTTCAGCCGATGAAACTAGCGTTAGCGTGGCTATCGAGCAAGTTTTATCGGAATTACAGAGTATTTCTTCACTGAAAGAAGAGCAAAACACTGCTCTGGAGGCTTTTCTCAGAGGAAAAGATGTTTTTGCTCTTCTCCCGACTGGTTTCGGCAAGAGTAGCCTAGCTTGTGTTTTCGTCGTCGCTCTGTTAGTACGTCATATGCTTCGTTTATCTGATTGGTTTATTTGGCCCGTCTATCACCAACATAGGCCAATCAGTTAACCAGTATTTTCGCCCCTTCCCAAAATTACTTCTACGGAAGGTTTCCAGATGGATTTGCTCCGCGGAGTCAGGTTACTGGTATCCTCCACCCTTTAGATTCACCCTTGGTCCAACACCTGCTTCAGGTGTGTCTTTTGTCTCCGCAGTATTCAGTTAGTTCCTCCAGAGTGCTCTCAATTATCTAATTACTTGACTCAGGTGTGTTGAACAAAAGGCACATCTAAACGTTGCAGGACACTGGCCCTCAGGAACTGGTATTACCCACCCCTGCTACAGTAGAAGTATAAATTCTAATGTTTAAAAACACTTTTGTAGAGGTTAGAGGATCAACTTAAGCTTTTCACTTAAGTGTAAAAGTAGCATTTATAAAAAGACTTAACTTATAAAAGTAAAAGTAATTCAGGAAAAAAGTTAAGGACAGAAGCTTTCTTGCGCTACCCTATTAAAGTAACATGTTTCTACAATTCTGGATGATAACTTCCTTAGACTTATTTTTCCTAATTTTATAACCGCTGGTAAGAGTGTCAAATTTAACTTAGTAACATCTTGAAAAACTATTTATTTTGGTATGTGGTGAACAACAAGCGGGGGCAGCACCGAGTCCAACCATGGAGAAATTGACAGGATGATATTTTTATTTTTTTGGTAATGAAGTATTTGTACTTTGTCACTTGACTGTGGTAGGATACAGTCAAATCAAAAGTGGCAAATTGTCGGTGTGGTTTGCCTGGCAATGGTTATTGACATTCTGGCCCTCGACGAGCTCTCTCCACTGCATCACTGAATAGGAGGAACATCAATCCGGTTGCTGGTTTTTCTTGTGTGGCCCCAGTGGACATTAGTTTTACTGCTGCAGCGGAAAAGATCAAACAGATCAAGTCAGTTTCTGACAGTCTGATTGGTTAAGGTGACACAAATAAACACAAAACTTCTAATCGCTTAACTACAGTAAATTTTCACTGTGCTCTACTCGGTTATGAAAGACGCGTACTCTTATTGCCATTTTGCTCTGAGCACCCAATATGGGCGAAGGCGAATTGGATGCCAAAAGGGATCAGACTTTAGTAGCACTTGGAATATAATAATATATGATATATAAAAAAGGAAGTTGAGGTTCACAGAGTTAGGTTTCTAGTTACTGTGATGTAAGGTTTTGTATGAGTGAGGCATTTGCATTGGTTCAAATTGTCAGTAAGGTAATCAAAGCTTCCAGAAACTGGTGTACGGCACCTTTTATGATCCATTCAGAAGCAAAACTTATTTCTAGACTCAAAAGAAATAAATGAACATTAAATACAAATACCTGTCATATTTTTTTGTGTCCTGTAGTTTAATACAGTCAAAGTATCTGACCTGGCCTCTTTTAGACTTTTGGATGAAGGCAACCATGTTGGATTTCAAGTTTAGGAATTGTAAAGCTGATATAACTTTCCCAACTTCAAGCTTGGGGATTTCTAAATAAAAATAGACATCATAGGCTAAATAATCTCTTTTTATTTTAATCAACGTTTGTTGTAGTATTGCTTTAAAATCCCCAAAAGTATTGTGGTACTCAGAAACTTTGCATCTAGAGCAAAACTGTATAAACACGATCTTGCTGTCATGTAGACTGTCTTTGGCTGCTTTTTCAGCTGGTTGGCAATTTTTATCTTCCTGCTTGCTCCACTCTGATTAATTGGTGAACAGTTTCACCTAATGCTGCCCACTTAAAAAGAAAGGCTTCACATGTCTCTCTCAGTTACACTCTGCCAGATTGTCTTAATCCCTGCATGAGTCCATTCACAGTGCTTATGTGCACTTCCTTCCTTGTTGTGTTCATTCTGCCCTCACTGCGCTCTAATCTGTTTCTGGACATGACCCGGACTGCCTCTGCCTGCTCCCAGTCTATTTTAAGCCTGTCATCACCCTGTTCAGCCATCTGTCGTCTTACCAGCCTGCCAACAGCCCGTTCAGGCTACCAGCCTGCCAACAGCCCGTTCAGGCTACCAGCCTGCCAACAGCCCGTTCAGGCTACCAGCATGCCAACAGCCCGTTCAGGCTACCAGCCTGCCAACAGCCTGTTCAGGCTACCAGCCTGCCCAAAGCCTGTTCAGGCTACCAGCCTGCCCACAGCCTGTTCAGGCTACCAGCCTGCCAACAGCCTGTTCAGGCTACCAGCCTGCCAACAGTCTGTTCAGGCTACCAGCATGCCAACAGCCCGTTCAGGCTACCAGCCTGCCAACAGTCTGTTCAGGCTACCAGCATGCCAACAGCCCGTTCAGGCTACCAGCCTGCCAACAGTCTGTTCAGGCTACCAGCCTGCCAACAGTCTGTTCAGGCTACCAGCCTGTCTCCCTCCATCTCTAGTTAAGTCAATATTCTCCAATATTCACCGTGTCTGGGTGAATTATTGGCTTCTCTGTCAGAATACAGACTTTTTCTTGTTTTTCTAAACATGCAATAAAAAGATCTTTATTTCAGTCGCGACAAGCCTTGTTTTTGATTTGCTAATGCAATGCACTACATTGATAGTAAATCCTATAAGATGTGTGTTTTCTGAAACTGGGCTTGTTGCGTTCAAGGTCAAACATTTATTATTCGATCGGCTCCGTTTTAGGGAATCATTATTTCCACATCCTTAATCATCTGGTGTTGCAGAGCAACATAAAAAAACAACAGACCCAACAGTCACGCTGCATACGCTGCTGGAATTCTATGGTTAAAACATTAATTTTAAGGCAGCAGAGTGGTTCAATGGTCAATGGTTTAAAGGTCTAACAGTTAAAGAGTTGATTAAAGGGATGTAAACCAGAAAAAAGTGGAAGAATTAAAGAGAGAATGACTGTGACAAACGTAGCAAGAGAGCGGCTGACTTACAGGATCTTCATGGGATTTATTGATCATGTTTTGGTTCATTGTTAATTTTCCTCCAGCCAAAAGAGGTACTAACAACAATAGGGCTTCATGTTTATGTATGCGCTCTATAAAGATGATACGTCTTTAATGTGCTAAGATGCAATAATAAATATGATCTGAAAAACACACACATGCATGTCCAACTAAAAAATTAATTTTATTTATAGTAACACTATTTGGCGATATAGCATTTCTGATTCTGATCCAGATTTTCTTAATATGCGAGAGAAAGTAAAAGTTTAGTTGCATTAGCCAGGGTTCCTACAGCATAAGGCAACTTAAGTTTAAGACTTTTTAAGACTTAATGCCACTTGAAATAAAAATTTAAGACCAAATTCACAAGAAACACAAGAAAAACCTGCTTGCGACAACTTAACCCAAAGGTTTATTTTAACATAAACCACTGCAATAATGTTTCAAATGTTGAAAAGCTTCCCATACAGGAAGAAAGCTAAAAACACACAAATGACAGATATATTTGAACAATTATTTAACTGAATTCACAAACTTTGTTTTAGCAGGGAACAAAACAAATCAGTTTTAAAGCCCCAACATAACCAGGCTAAGTCTTTTTTGCAGCTATTTTTCTTTGTATGGTTTTCTTAGTCTGTTTGATTTGGTGATAAGTGGAGGCGTTGCAGAGACAAGGGTGGAACTAAACTGAGAAATACCGGCTGTTTCTCTGTAACTCCATTTTGACGCTTTGTGTTTCGTGCTTCGCATGTGCGACTCCACTGCCTTAATTCCCATCGTTCTGAGCTTGAATGACTTCTTGCACTAAATCCACTGAGCTTCATGTATGTTCCCTGGTTTTAGCCGTGGAGAAAACTCTTGGCTGGAGACAATTTGGTTACATTTACACTTGCTCATATTTTCCAGATAATAAGTTAATGGTGCATCTCCCAAATGTCCCGGCCGCAACAACGCTTTATTGGTTCCGCTATCGGGACGGAACCAATAATGGCGAGGCGTTTTTTTTTAATAAAAAAGAAAAAAAATGTGTCAATTTTAACGTTTTATTTAGAATACAAAAATAAATCGTAATAAAAATAATCCTATTTATGATGTTTTAAAAATTAGGATCTACGAAAGACTGATTTAAAGCTACAGTGTGTAACTTTTAGTGACATACATCCAGACTGCAGACCGCAGCAACATGAACGTCTCCCCCCCACCGCTTCTCCCCCCCAACAGTACGGCGATCGTTACAGGACAGAATGTCTTCCACGACGTCCGCATCACCTACCTTCTCAAGTGATGAGGTTTGTTTGCATAGATAATTTTAATACTGCCATCTATTGTTCACTACCGTCTCAGTTCATCTCTCTCAACTTGCCGTAGTTACTTTCGAGCGTAATGGGAGATCTCGCAATCGCTAGTTTGTTGGCTCTGCGCTGCCGTAGCGCAAAGATGTCTGCCTCCATGGCTGCGAGACCCGCTCCTAAGTAATTATAAATAACGAATTCTAAGGCAACGCAAATATTAAGGTTAAGAGGCTGAGCTCGTAGATGATGATAAATAACATAGTTATGTATAATATATTACATTTCTGACTGTATATCCCTGTAATTATTACACACTGTAGCTTTAAGACATTTTAATACCAATTAAGGCCTTATTCTTATTATGAAGAATTCAATGCCTTTTAAGACTTTTTAAGGACCCGCGGGAATCCTTTTTAGCAGTTCCTGTGATGGATTCCTCCAGGAGAGAGATAACAGACCGTGTCCATTTTTGTTAATGATTTAGAGGAGAATCTGCAGTGTTCCAAGCTAGTAAGAAAATAAAATAGGCGGCCATGTTGTTGATTCTATGTATCTATGTTCTATCAGGGTCATACTAAGCATAACCTTTAGGGTAATTTATATAACAGATCAGAGCATATTGTTTCAGTTAATAATTGATCGCCAACATGTTTTCCCTTTCAGTGTTTCCAACATGTCCCTCTGCACCAAGTTGACATCCAACAGCAGCCAAATAAATCAGTGCTGGTACTCCTTGCCAACAAAGAGCAGCATAATCCTGGCGAGTGGGAATGTTTTTCTTGGGACCTCAAAGTCACATATTTTCAGTGTTAAAAAAAAAGAGGAGGAATTAAAACAAAAGGGCAGGGTGTGCACATGTGACCTGGTGAAAGGAACGATAGAGCTTTATAAAGAGGCTGCTTCAGCAATACATTGGGTTAACATCATCTTCATCATCATCACCAAGTGAAATAAGCATGATGCCGAGCAGCAGGGTTTGGATCCAGAAACTCCACCATAGACAGGAGACATGAGCCTGAAGTCAAACTAAACACAAAAATAATCCTTTTCCTATTTGGTCCAATTCATATAAACTAACTAATCTCCCTTTAGAAGGCAGGGAAATTATTTTACTTTCTATTTTATGGAATTATTTTAATGTATTTACAACTATGCAATTATTCTTCACTTGTAAAAACTCTATTAGAAAAACTTCAGCTGCTTTCCAGCCCTTAGAAAGCTTAGTTACAGATAAGACGGCTAGAGCGGGGTTCCATTTAAATGAAACATTAAAGAATAGCTGTGGACAGATTTCAGCAACCTGTGGAGCGAACACTGTACATACCAATCACTGGATGGCCTCTGTGCGTCCCGCTCTGACGTGGAGGTTCAGCAGGAGAGATCCACGGTTCAAGCTTGTGGTCAGCATCTGTGAGCCTGATAGTGGGAGGCGGTGAGAGCTAGCACCGTTTTTTTTTTTTTTTTCTGAGAACGTCAGGGAGTAAAAGACTCCCTCATTTAAAAAAAAAATCCCCTCTAAATAACTGGAACAGAGGTGAGAAAGAATGCGGAAAAAAGCTGCAGCTTCTGCAAGCTGTTCAAGCAGAAGGTGAAGACGGCTCTGGGTTCCAGCCTTTGTTTAAATCACATCAGGACACTTTTAAATATTTCTAAGTGTTTATTTACTTCACCTTAGCAAAGGAATGTCTTTGACAACAAGACATGTTTATTTTCCATTAGAATTCACAAGATCTCTAACAAAATAGGACACAAAACATTGATAGAAACACAAAACATCTGCTTTCTCGCTAAAAAGATGTCAACCCCCCCTCTGACAGCACGCTGAGATTTGGCTGGAACCAGGCAGCGTTTACATCATCACTGTTCGCCCCCAGGAAGGAAACATTCATCAGGAGTTATAACAGAGACATGATAAATTACAGGGGAGAAAACAATCTGAAGACAAAGTTTAAATGATTACAGCACAGAAGTCAAAGGATCCCGTCACGCTTGGACTGAATGACGTCTAATAAAAGTCAGAAAATTACATTTTTTTAATCTGCTGAGAATTACTTAAAATAAGAAGAGCAGATGGTCAGAGGGACAGTGTGGGAAAATTCACACTGGGCTGAGAGGATTTCTATTTATTTGGAGTAATTCAATGATTCAAGTGCCAGAAAATGTATTGGATGATTTCAAGAATCAAACTTTAAGTGTGCAAATATATTAAATCAGGTAAATCTGCATGAAGGAAAGGTTAAGCTGTTGTGGTTCATTAAGTTAAGAATAAAAACCAGTGCTGTCAACGTGAGCCGCAGCGCTGCTTTTGGTAGCAGAGTTCTCCGGGCCCTGCAGAGCGCAGCGGGAACGCTCCTCAGAACGGGGAGAGGCTTGGCACTTTTATATTGATGTCTCCAATGTTGATGTTGCGAGGGATCTCTGGCAGGTTCATGTTCTTCACGGCAGAGACAGCGCGAGCAGGGGCCGCCGACAGACCGCCCTGCGCACAAAAAACAGGACAGAAAACACCTTCAAGGCCTTTTACAGAGATTCTCCTGGTTTATACGGATTACTTGATTCTATTGTCTTCTTTCTTTTAACTATGTTTGATTTTCTTTGAGCAAATGTAACAGTAAGAGCAGAAAATAAATGTTCAAATGTGTTTGCTGCAAACATTATTCTGCTATAGTTCTCTGGAAAAGAAGCCCCCTACGTGCCCAATGTGCCAGTGTTTGTAATTTATTTGCTGTATAAATACAGCTGTTCTTTGGAGGCCTTTGAAGGGTTTGTTCAAGAAACCCAGAGAGGTCAGGGATGAGGAGGAGGAGAAGATTTAAGCTGGGTTAAGTTTGAAAACATTTAGCCAGGATGTGAGCATCCAACAGAGAGCTTAGAGAACAGAACTACAAACTGAAAAGAAGGGAAATAGCTGAAAACAAGACGGAGTAAAAAAAAATAAATAAATAAAAAAAGCTGAATGTTACACCTTAACTCTTCTGAAACAAAGCCTCAGAACTCTGGGATCTCTTTCATACCGGCAAAACCAGTCATTTGTGGCAAAAATTGATAATTAAAAAAAATATCAGTGTTTGTTGGAACCCAACAGGTTTGTTTCATCTCTGTAGCGACTCTGTTTTATGGTTCTACTATTTACATGTCATACGAGACACTGAAATACGATTAACTGTCGCTTAATGGTTCATTACATTTAATTTGTTTTATCCTATATCACTTATACCACTTTCATACAGGCCAAAAATTATTTTCAGGCTCTAGCGGCCTTTATTTTGTTGTTTTTATTCAGACAGGAACCACAGCAGCACACAAAAACTCATTTTAAACCAAGGAAAGATCAGGTTTTAGTGGCGGTGGGAACAGCTCACTGTCTAACGACTCGCTAAGTGACCCGGGGTTAGATCGTCCTTAAACGGCCAGACTTCGGTCAGCTAACAGTAGTCAGACCCAGGTCGACTACCTAATTCATGTGATACCACTGAGTGCAAAGAATGGACGTCACAACATGGCGGCAGTCGCTTCTGATCCAACAAGCCGAAACAAATCTGTTTACATTTGATAAACATGGTTTGAGAGACGGACGGACAAAAGAACGAAACGATGAAGCACATTTTCTACGCCCCGTCTTCTTTTCATGTTGCTCTCTATTGTTTAATTTCCTGATTTCTGTCGCACTGATGACATCATCGACAATAACCCTGCATGAAGGGAGACCAATTCTGATTGCTAGCGGGTCGAGCCTTGTTTGAAAAACAAGCGTTAACCCACTAATTTCAGTGGGAAAGAGGCTTCAGAAGGTCAGTATTGCAATGTTGCCTTTGTCCACCAGAGGGTGCCATTGATAAAACGAAAGCAGAGGCCGACAGCAGGTGTTTCAGCTGAACAATGTATGGCAGAGCTTTGGATCTCACATATAGGACTTCGAACAAAAGCACTGCTGCAAAAGATAGTAAAAATATATTCCAACACCTAAAAAGTTAACCACAGCAAAATGATGAATGTTGTAAACTCTGCATGTCCTCGTGTCGCCGCTGACCAATTAAAAACACTAAATAAATCAGCTGTGAAGCCAAAGACGTTGGCCTCGCCGTTGGAAAAAGCGACCCGTTATGAATGAAGAAGGAAGATATGGAGGGAAAGCACAGCAGCTATATATTACGTTATTTAAATGTTTATCAGATGATCTAATACCTGTGATGTGATGTCGTCTTATTCAGAGGTTTTTCAGCCATTTTCCAAACTTGGTAATGTTCTCAGTTTTACAACTTTTTGTGCTTCTTTAAAATTCCCAGAACATAAAGGTCAATGCTAATAGTTTTCAGATGCTCTGATAATGCTCTAATTTTTGGACAGTATTTCCACTTTTCTTTTTGTAATTTGAGGTCAATTTCTTTTTTTCATTCTGCATTTTTTTTTTTATTACACACAAAAGAGCCCTTCTTTATTTTACATTTTATTCAGTTGTGTGTTTTTGCTTTGTTTCCTGTTTGGTTGATGGGATCTTGTTAAAGGTCTAATGCTGACATTAAATTTGAAACCAAAGGTTTTAATTAGTATATCAGTGCAATTTTATGCACTACTGTTTTTGAAGGTAATTTAAATATATGATAGATATCATGTATCGCAATTATAGCCCAAATATAGACTGATGTTAGTTAGACAAGTGAATATTGAGCCTTAAATACATGGAAGCTTTAAGTTGTATTGGTGTTACCACTACTACCTCTGCTAAATTTAATGTCTGAAGAGTGAGTTAAGAGAAGAAAACCCCCACAAATGATAAAAAACAGACATTCCTCTTATCATGACAGACAGGGCCTGACCTCTGACTTTTCCATGCGGTTTTGCACCTCCACTTGTGCAACTATCTCGTTCATGTTGGTCTCCAGTACCATGCCTCCCATCACAACCTCCTGCAGGATATAGTGGACCTGCAGAAAAAGCAAGTAAGAAACAACAAAAGCGTTAAGATCACTCCCACTGCTCCAGTTCTCTTTAATCTTATTTAACTGTCTCTCAATTATCAGAACTCTGCAAGTAAACATAATCGATGTGTGAACGTGCTAATATTTATATGCTGGCAACATTCCTAACGACAAACTTAGCAGCTCCATGTTACATCAAATTACTGATGGCGTCAAGATGGCCGCTGATGTGTCTGATCAGTTATCCAGCAAGGAGGACTTTTAATTACATTCTAAAATGAATGAAGCTTCGTAAAGTTATGCAGGTTACTGAGCAGCAGAGATTTTCTTTCCAGTGGAAAAAACAAACAAACAATAAAAGCCTGATTTCTACTGATAAGCCAAGGTGTGTGAGTGAAAGGACACCTTCCGAGAGGAGCATAAAGAATTCAGAGATGTTCCCGATCCCGTTTGGAGGAGATTTGATAAAGAAGAGCAAAATGGATGTTAATATACTATAACGACTTAAATAAAGAATTAATCTGAATTAGAGCTGAGACAATTAACCTGATTAATTGTGATTAATCGATTATTTAAATAATTGTCACCTAATTTAGTAATCGATTAATTGTTAACTAGAGTGTAGAGACTCTAAAACGTACCTTTAGTTGACAGAGCGACCTACTTAGAGCAGCAATCATTCCAAGATTGTGAAAAAAATATGTAGAAATTCTGCATTTAAGATAGAAAAAAACATTTAAGTCTGTCAATCTGCTCTATCCAGAACTCCTCAAGTGGAAAAAGATTTAGGTTCACCTAGTTTCATTCTGTGAAAACTTTTTTTAAGGAGCTTTTGCAATCAGATTATTAATTTATTAATAAAAAAAATAAAAAGACGGATTAATAGTTAAGCGAAAGTCTGGATGCTGGTGAATGTTTGGGTCAGAACTTTACCCGCTTGTAGTTTTCTGAGATAACGCTGGTTATTTTTTATCAAGGTTTTGGATCTGAGTTTAGATTGCGTTTTGTCACTTTTATTTATTTGTTGTTATAGAGTGAAACTTTAGAAATATAAATATTAATATGGCGAAGCGCAACTGAGACTTTCTACAGTTAGATCTGCTCAGATAGAAACCAATTTGCTTTGTTTTACTGAAAACGTTTAACAGCTTTAAACTGTAAAAAGGTGAGATTAAAAAAGCAGCGACACAACCTCTCATTTAAAGGGTCAGAGTCAAATTTCACACCTGTTCAGAATAAGGTGTTGAGATTTAGTCCTTCTTGAGCCTAGAATTTCAGCAGCAGGTTCGATTAGCAGACATAAAAAAGATGTGGCGCCATCTGCTGGCAGTTTTACAGAACTTTCAGAAAGTGAGACGGTGACAATGCAGCAACTAAGCAGAGCCTGACCGCACAGCATACACGTCATACACACTCCGCTTTGTTTAAAAAAATATATAAATATGAAAAATATAACCGCGGATGTCTGGGGGACAGTGATTCGCCTACATGTTCTGAATGCTGGCGTACCATAAAGAATAAATTATGAACAGTTTAGTTTGTGCCTCAACTCATTGCCCATTTGAAGACGTTATCTTCAAAACAGCTTTAAATGACACAAACTCATATGGGTGAGTAGAACATGAAGTAATAACGTAAAATTTAAGGGGCAAATGTGAAAAAAACGGTGTTCCCCTTTAACCCGTCAACTTTGCACCCACATCTGAACGCCTCAGCAGCTTTAGCTTCAACCAACATTCATGCTGTTTCCCATTCTCAGCACTGTTCCAGTTACATCCCGCTTGGGATCAAACATTTTTGTTGCATTTTTTCCACACAGAATCTTGACTTTTTTTCATTATTTTCACAACTCCACTATGAGGGGCTAACTGGCTTAGCAACATCACCTATGTAATTATCACCTGTTGCATGCACAGTACAAGTGAAAAACATTTAGAGAAATGGGTGTATAAATATAAAACTGACTGTGCATCTTTAACACATAAAGGCAGCTTACTGTGCAGTGAAAAAAAGCCCTTTTGCTTTAAAAATCTCTGCCATGATTTAAGATTGTTTTTGCAGAAATACAAGTGGCAGAATGCAGAAGAAATATAGAGAAACAGGTTTCAGCACCAGAAGCACCGTCACTCACCTTATCCATGTGGAATATAAGGTCCAGTTCACAAACGTTTTCAAAGCATTTATCAAGAGTTTCCACAAAAACCTAAAATTTAAAACAGGCAAAAGAAAACATTTAGTAGTGGCTCATTATATGGACATATCTTCCACCACAGAATCCTCTTTCCTGCCTTTAACGATCAGATTGGTCAACTATAGGTAATAAGATAAAACTATCTCCAGAATCTCTAAAGAAAGAAAATAAACGATTCCTTTAAGTGAACTTTCACTCATTTTCACACAGTTACACTAAAAGACAGCAGCTTACCTGAATCAGGTCCAGGATACCGAGCTCACTCTCAGACGAGTCAACACAGAAAACAAAGTAGAGGGTAGCATAATGCCGGTAGATCAACTTGTAGTCTGAGCCCCCAATGAGACTGAAAGCAGATTTGAGAATAAATATACTTAAAAGATAAAGCAGAGGCAGGTTTTCATTTACTGTAAGAGAGAAAAAAGTAAAGGTTGTCTTTGCTGAACATTTAAATTAATTATTTTGATTAAAGGAGAAGGTTGAAAGCTTTGCGTTGCTGCCATCTACTGTTTAAAAGAAGTTACTACAAGCCACTCAGTCAGTTCATTATGTTGATATTTAGCTTGAGATTTTAGGGATGCAGTTGCTCAAAAATACAATATTCAACAGAGATACTTTGCTAAATATAAAACAGGCCATGAACTAATAAGTCTGCCGCAAGAATTTGTTTTATTCACCATAAACTTAATGAGAATCTACACTTTTGACTTCGGAGATTAAAGTCATAGTAATAAATGAATAAATGATTAGAAAGATCAAATTTGTGTGTAAGGAATTGATCTACAGTGATATGAAAAAAAACTTACCTTCCACCCTCCAAGAAGTTACAAACATTGTCGTCTCTCTTCGAAACCAAATGGAAAGTTTCTCGAATTATCTGCTGCTGCATGTCCTCTGACTGCAAGAAAAGAAAGTCACGGTGAGGAGCAAACAACTTCAGAAATGTTACAGGTAGTTTTTGATTTTCACTGCATAGTCACAGTTTCCTTTCCAGACGCAAGGCGGAATCCGCTTTGTCAAGTTTATTAGTCTATTAACTTTAACAGGATGCTGGATCCTTTGCCCTTTAGATTGCTGTTCACACTTAGCCACCATTTGTCCTATTAATTCTGGAGGAATAACTCTTCCTCCAAACGTTTTGTTTCTTTTTATATTATATCTTAACATGGCTGCTTCCAAACACTATGTCAGTGTTTTACAGGGGACACAACACTGACTTTATAATGGCTCGGCTGCTTTAATCACAGCATTCAACCACCTGCATTGTTTCCCATTGTCATAACCACCATCTTCATTTTGACAAAAGTCCACAGGTTCTGTTTGGGGTTTAGGTCAGGCAAGTTGCTTGCCAAAAAGGAATTGGTGCCTCTTGCCGAGTAGGTAGGTGATGGCTCAAAGGCACAGCAGTGCTTGTTCTCCAGAAACTCTTGAATGAGCAGTGCTTCTCAAGCTGCACAAGGATGCAAACTATCCCTCATATTTGTGCAACATTTTTTTCCAGAATTTTCTCCTTCATCCAACTCTCCATTCATTTTCTTGCATAAAGCTCTCTGTGAGCAGTCACCTTATTTTGCAATGACTTTTCTGGCTTCAGTCTTTGACATGCCTGTGACTCTTCGACCCTGCAACGGTTCTTAATGGTCACTAAACGTTAGGAAGAACAAACTAATGGTTTTGAATAAAGTGTAACAAATATCAATCTTAGAGGTTTCAGGTTGTTAAAAGAATATTTGAACTAAGTTACACAACAGAATCACATTTTTGTTTTGTTTTTTACAATTTTCTTGAAAATTAGTCCCAAAGTATCTGGTTCCCCAGATAACACCTTAATCGTAAATGTCTGTTAGAAAACCAACCGTGAACACGTAAATAATATTCTAAGATGATAACGGGTTGCATTGTTCACTGTTTATACACCAGCTAACGGTCGTTAGCAAACTCGGAAGATGCTAACCGGTTGAAAGAGCAACATCAAAAAATACTCACAAAATATTGATAGAATCTGATCAGCCGCGGCTTCCCGTGGTTGTTAAATATCAATATAGCTTTTATCATGTTTGTTCTTCAATGTCACCAAACGACAGAGCAAAAATAATGTGAGATTAGTAACTGTTGTTAACTTGAATGCTAAGTGGTATTTGGAAGGCCGGAAAAGTAAACGTCACGTCCGGCTGCGTTCCAGCGAAAATGAGTCGATTTTCACCAGAATCATATCTTTATGTTCCGGTATTCCTATTGAACGTTTGTAATTTTTAGTATTCTTTTAAATATTTTATACATTTAGGTAAGGGGCTCGTAGAAGTTTAGTATTTTTTATTTTATTTTTTTCCACTAACCATTGGTTAACAGTGGCTCAGTTTTAAAACTGGAAGTTATAGGAAATATATGTAACTGAGAGTAAAAAACGCATAATATAATTAAATTGATACAATTATTTGAAATTAAAAATAAAATGAAAAGTAATAAAATGGGATAAAGAAAGTTGGAATGCAACTCAACTAATGTTTAAATAGTGCAATCCAAGACCAGCCTATATAAATAGGTTTAACCGATTTAAAGAATTCAGGAACTACAGTTTCCTGGGAGATTGATCCAAATCAGAAGAGCATAAGACCTAAAGGTTGCTTCTCCATTTTTTATCCTCTGATGTGATCCAAACCATTGAAGTTTCTTTACTTGTTGCATTTGGATCTTTCTTCTGCCACAATATAATTTAACAGTCATTGTGTCTAGTGTGCCATCTCATGTGGAGTTTTTTAAGTACTCCATCTTCCATACATTTCATAAATGTTTCACTACTTTTTAAACTCTATAAAATCAGCTCTAACTGCTATTTGGAGATCTAAAATGGCAATTATTAAATTGGTAAGAATGGATTAATTATTGGAATGGATGACCTGATAGATTAAATTTTGGGACAATGGGATAGGTAATAAAGCTTTACAGTAACAATCAATTAATGTGGTCTTTTTCCTTTTTTTTTTTTCTTGTCCAAAACCATGGGGGGGGGGAACTTCCCTTTCCAGACTTTCCCAAGGACCATTGGAAACTTTGGAAAAATGCACTGTGGATAAATATTTCTCATTTAGTGAGAAAGAATGTTGATTATGAAGGACCTCACATGTATGTAAACTAACATTGCTATAACAGAACTTATCCCATTAATATAGGCTCTCCATTGAATTAGCTCAATTATAGCTCATGTCAAATGAATCTGATGTCATAGCCCAGAGGTTTTCATACAAAGGAATGAATAACATGGAGCCTAATTTGATGTCAAATTACTCACAAACAATAAATAATTATATATATAATGTGTCAGCAGAGAGAATTCAACTTCTAACCACACTGAGATGAGTCTGAAGTAGATTATCGGTCATCCAGGATATAAAAACTCTGAATTAGAATTAAACTTTTATTGCCTGTTGCCAGTTTTCCAAGCTCTAAAAATGTAGTGATCAATATTGTTAAACAATGCACTGAGGTCCAACAATACCAGCATTCTGGTTCTTAGTTTGAGTATAGTTTTCAACAGTGGTTTTACATTTGCTGTTAGACTTAGACAAATTTTACTGTCATTTTGCATGCACAGGGTGTATACAAAATGAGATTTCGCTGCATACCGCTTACAACATTGTAATGATATTACAGTTGGAGCAGGTAATCATCACCAAAATAAAGTGCAGCAGTGACCAGAATGTAATAGGGCCTGGGGTAAAAATCATCAATCTATGTATGTTTTTTTATCATCAGTTTTATAACATATGATCAATATTTAGAATAATTCACCTCATCATGTGTAAGAAAACCATCCAGAACTCATATCATACCTTACATGAAAGGCCAAAGGGCTGTATATAGGGCCTGAAAGTTGGCTGACCCCCCCAAAATGCTACAACTAAAATATTTGAGTAAATGTTCCACTCTCTCTCCTGTGTGGTACATTTTATCATCATTAGTCCTGCAGGGCCACCTGGGTTGTTGTCTGCATATCATCTATTATTTCCTCCCAAATTCCTTTCCTCCTGCGTGAGCACAGTGGAAAACAAACAGACGCTCATTAGCATGTGTGACCCGCTGGTGGTAAACAGGCTTATTTCCACATGAGTTCGAGATGAGAATGGATTTCACTGGGACAGTCGAGGTAGGTGGGCACGCCGGCCTCCTTGATGAGGACTTTAATAGGGACTTAAGAAATGCAAGTGGACAGGCACAGCATTCTCTGGCACGGTGGGGTCATGTCAGTACACTGACCAATTGTTAAAGAGTGACTCACTGTATTTGGACTCTTGGGTGGCCACTGATGTTCACTTCAATTTTTAATGCCCCCCCCCCCCCCCCCCCCCCCACCAAATGATAATTGACAAAATGCGATGGATGCCAAGTGCTGCCTGCATGGGCTGAGGTAATGTGTGGCATTGAAATAATGCCTCTGTGGCCTGTTCTGCAAAGTGATGAAAGCACCCTGTAATTACAGGGATGATCAAAACAGTCAGGGCCTCCTTTGGGGATGGCTTTGTTTACTGTCTGCTTCTCTCAAAACATCAACGGCTGCTAGTTCTCCACCTCTTCAACCTGGGCCTCTAGCCTCAGAAATCCCAGTCTAAATGTCACCTCTATCAGTAAGGCTTGGTTCTGATCTACTGTCCATCCCACCGAGCAAAACTGAAATGAAAAGACGTTGAAAGAACGACATGATTTACGTCCGAACAACGTCGACATTTAGTTGAAAAGTGAAAGGTTAAAAGCTCAAATTTTCAGAACGTTAAAAAGTGTCATGGTTGGTTTAGGGATTAAACCCACATGCAGAACACCACTTGGAGACTGATAAAAAGTTCAACAGAGTTTATTAAAGGTTTGCACAGAGATAACATGAACTGGATTCTGGAAACTGGTCCGGGCAGGATTCTCAGGCGTCTGCAGAGACGGATAGTTTGATTAGCCAGGTTAACAGATTAGTTGTTGAGTTTTCAGATGTTTCTGAAAATACCTTGAAGAGGTCCAGACTTTCCTTTCTGAGAGAGGGAACCGGTTGGGTCCAGAGACTGTAGGTTCAGCAGAGTGCTCAGCAGCAGCAGCAGCGTCTAGCTTCTGACTTTCTAGTGACAGTTTGAGGGATTAGCTCTTTCCTTAAGAGCAGCAGGTGGATTCCAGAGTGAGATCTTCAGGTTTGGCTCTCTAGGGCAGGCAGGCAGGTAACAGGTTAAGCTCATCCAGAGCTTCGACGAGAGACAGGTTTCCTATGAGTGAGAAGACAGAGGCAGGTTAGAATTGGGTTTCTCTTAGAGACAGAGATTCTAGTAGTTCAGAGGCTAAGGTTCGCTAACCAAACTTGGTCAACACTGTGGCGTTGAAGGAAGGTCTGGCTGCTGATTATATAGTCAGGTCTCCTGATGGGCTGATGAATGTCAGCTGTGCTGGAGGGCTCCAGCCCAGGAGATCCACAGCGCACTCTGCTGGAGAAGGTGGAGAATCTCCAGATCCCAACAAATAGAAGTTCAAAACTGGGTTTGCAGCGTCTTTTCAACGTTTATTATTGGACTAAACTGGGACAAAATCAGACCGATCAAACACAGCCAAACTTTCAACAACCACTTCTAAAAATCAAGACTGTGACGGAGCGACTAGATTTAGCCGACGTCATCCATAAGATGTTGTCCATGCAGTCATTTTCTTCTCTTTGGCATCTCCTTTGAACAGCCTTATTGAGATAACCACGCAGGTTTTGTTGTATGCATTGGTTAATTATTCTGCTGAAAGAAAAGATTTATGATTTTTCTAGGAGATTTCAAATGTTATTCAGCCAACACTAAGTGGTATTTCTATCACCTTAATTATCTTTTTGTTAAGCGCTTCCACCAAGACAAAGGGTTTTCATCTGGAAAAAACAAACAAACAGTCCAATAAAATGCTAATCCTACTTCCATGCTCACAGTGGAAGTATTATTATTTTGGGTTTGTACTGGGCTTGTTTTGGACCCAACAGTCAAATTAAAAGTTACAGATTAAAACATCTACTCTTGTAATCATCAGACTGTAAAATATTTGCATCTTGTACTTCTCATTTTCTTGGATTAGTTTATTTTATTTTTTTCTTATAAAAAAAATATCAGCAGGGAACGTTTTTCAAATGTGATTTTTGAATTATTAAAATGCATTGATTACTTTTAGAGACTTATTTTTAGGAGTTTACCTAATTTTGTACGCTACTTATTCATCTACTTGTTGGATTATGTTTTCATATTCCTTACTCCCTTTATATAAATGAATAAAGCTCATATTTGATCACAAAGTTGAAGGATTTGATTCCATTCGGACATTTTAAACGATTGCTCAAAGGTTTGGAAATGAGATCTATGGTTTGTAACTGTTTTATGAATATCTAATTATAGATAGATGTAATTTTAAACTGTAATGTAATTTGTAATGTAATCTTTTGCCGCTGTCTTGGCCAGGACTCCCTTGAAAAAGAGATTGTTAATCTCAATGGGACTTTTCCTGGTTAAATAAAGGAAAAAATAAATAAAAAAACTAAAAGTTTTTTCTTTTTAATGTCCAGTTATATAATATGGGACATTTAGCCATGCCACGCTGCCAATACACGCCAGAAATACCTGCTGCTCCTTTAAGGTTCCTTTAGGCACCAGGGAAACCTCCTAAACAAGTTCTCCTCAACTTCAATTTTGATGGGATTCCAGTTTCAGGTAATGCTAATTTTGCACCATACTCTCTCATACCACAGATAACTTTTTTTGTTGTGTCAAATGAAAAATCTGGTCAGGTAGGCTTCACTTCCCAACTAAAATATCGATTTTTTCCATTTGAAAAAAAGCATGGTGAAAATGAACGGTGAAGAACATTCTGAACTTAATTTTCTTGATTTAATTAATCAAAAACCCATCCATTTGGACACACACACACACACATTATATATATATGTATATATATATATATATATATATATATATATATATATATATATATATATATATATATATATATATATACATATATATATATATATATATATATATATATCAGCACATTTTCATAAAAACAGGTTTAATTTGACAGGCTGCTAGCTCAGTGTGTTGTACAAGGCCAAAAAGATCCACTAAAATATAGGTTTCGATAGGCTATAACACTAGAATTGTAATACACCTAGTGGTGCAACCTGGACACATCTTCAGTGACTCTCCCGAGATCACTGGGTGTTTCGGGTCTTAGTCATACACCCTCACTCGGGCGACCCAGCCGGGGGTGATCAGTTCCCCGACTTGTGTCCAGGTAGCGCACTACGCCACGCCTCCCCCCTCCTCAACCAGAGCCACCGTGAAGCCTTTTCAGCTGCTTCCAAGATGTTCTTGGTTGCTCTTCGTCTCTGCAGACCGCAAATCCCTAGGAGTCCAAGGACACGGTGTAGAGATCTGCCTGCGAAGCCCCTGCAGCCCACTTCAATAGGCTCGCAGCGGGCCTTCCAGCCATTCCTCCGGCACTCAGCCACAAGTTCTGTGTATTTAGCCCTCTTCCTCTCCTGGGCTTCCTCTATTCTGTCCTCCCAAGGAACAGTTAGTTCAAGCAGCACAACCTGCCTGGTGGAAGTTGATGACAGCACCATGTCCGGGCGGAGTGTCGTGGCTGCGATGTAATCCGGGAATCTCAACTGCCTCCCCAGATCGACCAAGAGCTGCCAGTCCCTTGCTGTCGTGTTGTACAAGGCCAAAAAGATCCACTAAAATATAGGTTTCGATGGGCTATAACACTTAGAAAGCTCAACACATCCTGACCATCTGGTCAATGTATATTTTTGGCTAAAATAAAGTATCCTGCATGATGGCTTTGATTAACCTGTTTATCTGAAGCTGAGAGGAAGCGTTGGGATGATCCATCTCTGTGCCAACAGCCCAACACACAGTACAGGCGGTTAGAGGCAGAAGGACACTAGAAATAAAAGAATAAAACCCCTGTCAGATAATTTCTCCCTCCAAAAGCATGAAGCAGTCACAGATCTAAAGATCTTGTTCATTCCTATCATAGATGCACAAAAGAACACTTTCAAAGATCCTTCCTCCTGCTTACAGAAAGACTATAATCATTTCTGCTCCCAACATGCCCAGTAAGAGTTTACAAACATGCTACTGGTTACATAGGTTCTTGTTCTAATCAATAATAATTTTCACTGTTTCTAACCTTCTCCATATGAGCCTTACAGAGGTTAATGTCTATTTTCACAGTTTAACTTCTCATCTTTGAATATCTGAATTTGAATTTTTCCTTTACATATATTTCCCTGATAAGTAGTTTTGCATTTCTACTGTACAGCTTAGCTTTTAAAGATTTCTTTTTCACTTGAATGTTTCCACTGTGAGAAAAGAAAGATATTTATTTTCATTTCAGACAGGAATACCCCAAGGTTCAATCCTGGGACCCCTTCCCTTTAATATCTACATACTCCTCTATCCTAGATTATAATAAGGAATAAGATTAGTTATCAAAACTATGCAGATTATATACAGCTTTACATGACATTATCACCAGGTGAGTGTGAAACTATCCAAGCTCTGAACAGATGCTTAGAGCAAATCAATGCACAAATGAGCTAAAAATTCCTCTACTGAACAAAAACAAAACTGAAGTTATTATCTTTGGACATAGAGAGGAACGAGCAAGAAACAGCTTGCAGCTTCCGCAGTCATGATTCTGGCGCTGATGGCTGGCTTGATTGCTCATTTCACTCGATCGGCATCAGTGCCAGATTATTCTTGAGCTTTTGTTTTTAAGAGTTTTCGAGTGTTACTAATAGTGTTTTGTTTGCCTGATCCTGACCTGTTTCTGTATTCAGACTTTTGAGCCTGCCTGTCCCTATCTGATCTGTTTGCCTGGCCTGTCTTCGGACTCCTGTTGATTTCTTCTGTGTACTGAACCTGGATCTGCCTCATGATTTTGCCCTGTGGATTACCTTGCCTTTCCTCATCTGCCTGGATCTGATCTCTTGTCAGCTCTGCAGCCCTCTAGGCTAGGATAAATCATTAATTTATCTACTTTGTTTAGAAACCTTTAAAAGCGCCCCAAAATCTGGATGTAGTAATAAACTCAGTGCTGAACTTTCAGACACATTAAAACTGTTAGAAAAATCAGTGTTCCACCCCCTTTCCAGAGTAAAAAACCCAACAACAACTAATGTCACTGCAAGATCTAGAGAAGCCAGCTCTGACTTTCAAAGTCATTGTGTGTTTGGGCAAGACACTACACCTGCCCAGTATCGCCAGTGAGCCGCAGGGCTGATGTGGCTACAATGTGGCATGCCACCATAAGCGTGTGTGTGAATAGAAGAATGGCTGAATGTAGTGTAAAGCGATTTGGTCATGTCTCCTAACTTGAAAAAGCGCTATATAAGTATTTAACATTTACAATTTACAAGAAAAATACAGCATTTCAAATTTTAAATTCCTTACACTGACTCACTGTAGCTCAAATATTGGACTTTAAATTAATTATATTAGTTTATTTAAAACGAGGGTGATATGCTCTATTTTTTCTGCTGTAAGGTTTAGCACCACAATAAATTAGAGACTTCATATCATTATTTCAACCTTCCAAAAGACTCAGGTCTTCTGGTTCCAGTCTACTTTGTATCCCCAGAACTAGATATAAATATGAAGAAGCAGCTTTAAGTTTTTATGCACCTTAAATCTGGAACAAACTCCCAGAAAACTACAAAACAGCCAAAAACACTACATTCCTATAAATGAAGGCTGAAGACCAACATGTTTAGAGCTGCCTTTGATTTTTAGTATGCAAACAAATCCAGGAGAAAAGCTGCTCCAAACAAAATATCTTATCACACATTGACTGTTTCCCTGTGATTATCATGTGTATTGATTCAATTCAAATTAGTTTATTTATATAGTGCTAATTCACAGTGAATGTCATCTCTTGGCACTTGACAGAGACAATTACACCAGATCATCCAGTCACATTGGTTCAAAGTTTTCTATCAAAGGAAAACCAGCTGATTGACTCATTTACTCTACAGTACTCCTTCACACCAAGCATGCTTGTAGCGACAGTGGAGAGAAAAACTCTCCTTAACAGCAGGAAACCTCCTGCAGAACCAGGCTCAGTGTGAGCGGCCATCTGCAGAGGCTGACTGGGGTTCAGGGAGACAGAAGGAGACATACAGAAAGAAGCATAGATACAAAAGGCAACTGTCAACCAGCTCCACAGGCGGCCCCGTCCAGGAAACACACAGCCAGGCAGACGAGCTCCGAGCCAGCTCCCATGTCAGAGGATGAAGCACATCCGGGCATGCAGGTGGAGCAGCGGTTAGCGCACACTGCCCCCTGGGTTCGAATCAGACCTTTGGTCCTTTGCCCCGTGTCTGTCTGCCTATCTCATACCCCCTTTCCTGTTAGACTAAAACGAACCACTAGTGCTGCTACAAAAGAAAGAAGAAGAAAAAAGAAAAGAGATCACATCCAGCCAGGCACAATGAGGGAAACAGGACTACACTGAAAAACAGGCCAGGCTGCACCATCTATAAACAAAGGTGTTGATGGCAGAAGCACAGCTTATATTTCTCTCCAGGATGGAGTCACAGCTACTATGATAATGAAGTTACTGAGAAAAAGTAGAGAGAGCATAACGTTAGAGATTGAAATAAAAAATACTGCAGAATGGGAAAATAGCTGATAAAGATTCTCAGTCATCCAGGTCATATTCATTCCATAAAGTTTAAAAAAACAATCCACTGGACTTGGTTTCCAAGGTTTGAATGGGAGAACAGAGCTGAAATGAGTCAGAATGATGAAAAGGGTCCCTATGTCCTCCAGCAGTCTAAGCCTATAGCAGCAGAACTATAGAGATACCTCAGGATAACCTGAGCCACTCTAACTACAAGCTTCTGTTTAATAGTTTTTATGTGATGATTCTGATGTTTTGATGGTTGGCTGGTTACCTAATTGTCATTTTTAATGATTTACTGCACATTTGGTCAAATGATTTATAATGTAATGCAATTTAAATTGCCTTGCCGGTGTTTTAATTTTTACTCACGTACTCATACTTCTTTTAATTTGATGATTGCAATGACTAATTTCGTCCTCCAGATGGCAGTCTTTTGGTGTCCAGCGTTGCGACATGACAAATTGGTAAGCTCAGTTTTGCATAAATAAATCATGTAAAATTTCAGAAACTTAAGGTGAATATATATATATATATATATATATATATATATTCACCTTAAGTTTCTGAAATTTTACATGATTTATTTATGCAAAACTGAGCTTACTGAGCTTGAATATATATATATATATATATATATATATATATATATATATATATATATATATATATATATATATATATATATATATATATATATATATATATATATATATATATATTAACTGAACAAATTATTATTTTACATACAGTGAAACTGAATAGACGATTTTTACATTTACTCTCCTTGTATTTTATGTAAGTTAAAGCTCTAAAAAAAGAAAAATGTTACCCTTACAATATTATCGTGTCTCACACCAATTAAATGACGTTTTAGATATTTCAGTTGCCATCTTTTATTTTACCTCTAACCATCTCTATGTTACTATTATTGGTCATAAGGATGAGGACCATTTAGTTCCTGGTTCTTATGCTGCTGGTGACGCTTTATATTAATGATTATTACTCACTTTGCAGCTTTAAGCAAGTCCTAAAAACTTTGCTGTAAAAAAAAAAATTCTTTGCCACATGCCAAAAATTAAAAAGTCTTAAAAATATAATAAAATCAGTCTTATTTTAATTAGAATGTCTTACATTATCTAAATAAGCTATGTCGATTTTCATATGGTATTTATTCCGCATTTTCATATATTATAACTTTGCAATTATAAAAACAGCTGATATGATATGAAAGATAACAAATAAAAAAAATCTTTGTAAAGGATAAAAATGCAGCTTAACATTTTACTTCATCAATTGAAGGAGTGATCTCTCAAAAGACCCGCCACCTGCATAGAGGAGCTGTGTGCATGCAGCAGGACTGCTTTGGACATTTCTGAGCAGCAAAACAAACCCGATCCTGGATCTGCATCCCAGATTTCCTGAACACCATGCAGTAAAACAAGCGGAGTGGTTACTGCTGTGCATTTAGCCTGGGAACAGGGAGGTCTCACTCTGCCTTTTTTTGGGGGGGCAATTGGAACCAGACCCTTTTTTTTTTTTTTTTTTTTACTGTATTTTAACTATTTGTTCGATGCGAAATTGTTCATTGTTCTCATAATTTTTTTCTCAAATTTTAAATGATGCAATTTTAGCTCATGTTATTTCAAATTTAACTGAAGTTGAAATTGATTTTAAATCAGTTGCAGTAGCAGTTGCATACCAGATTTACCATGTGCACAGAGTGGGGCCACTCTTTTTTTCATGGGGACACAAAACAAAAGAATGACACACACACACACACACACACACACACACACATTCTTGACACACACACACACACACACACACACACACACACACACTTGACACACACACACACACGCACACATACTTGACACACACACACACACACACACACACACACACACACACACACACACGCACACATACTTGACACACACACACACACACACACACACACACACACACACACACACACACACACACACACACACACGCAAAACACTCCAACGGTTCATTGTTTCACTTATACAGTGAACCAAACATTTCAGCTCTGGAAACTTCAAACAAAGAAGGTTAAAACTGTAATCATATCTAAATGTGACTGTGGCTAAAAATGCAACAACAAGATTTTTTCGTCATTGTCCAAATAAAACCATCCATCCATCCATGGTGCCTCTCTCCAGCAGTCTATGGGTGGAAGGCAGAGTACACCCTGGGCACGTTGCCAGTCAATTTCAGAGCCAACATAAAACTGTAAAGATCTAAAGATGTAAAAATATGTAAAAATCATAAACATTTGTGATGTCTGTGCAAATGCATATAATGAGTTTATCATAAGTTTATATTCCGTCTTAAATAAAGCAGCCAGGACCAGTTCTACAAGGGCACTGGCCCCTGTCTAGAACTGTATGTTTATTTCAAATGTTGAAAATTGTGAACTTTGCTGATCTGCTCACATAAACGCCAAAAACAAAGTTATTCCTTACAAATCACAGTGAATATTTGAATTGAGTTTTTTAATGCACGGTGTGTCGCCATGGTAACTAAAGCTAGCCTGCAGTGGGAACGACGCCCTCCTGATCCGTACAGCTGTGTGATTCATCTGTCAGGTAGAGACGATCTGTGCGCATGGCGCCTTGTTTACAGCGAGCGCCGCAGACTGCAGACAGAGCGAGTATCTGAGTGTTAAGCTGTTCAGCCGAGAGAGCTCACATCTTTGAACACTCCACAAGCTTTTTGGGTTTTATTTTCTATTTTATTTTGTTTTGTTTGAAGTCATTACCCAACCACGGCGTCTCCTCCAACAAGGCGGTGTGTGTGTGCGCGTGTGATGACCGGTTAAGGAGGAGGAGGAGGAGGAGAACGAGGCATCGGTCTGAGACCAGATTTTTGTCGTGGATATTTCCACAGAGACGTCGCGTCGGTCAGTTAACGGGGCTGCGTGCCTCCGGGTTCCCCGCTCCATCTTTTTTTCTACCTCCACCTCAGACTGAGCTGACCCAGAAGGCCCTCCATCCGCGGAGCATCGATGGTATTTTTTTATTTCTGTCTCCTGATATGGAGTGTGAAGATGTGGATTACGATCACCGAGGAATCCCCGCTAGTTTAGCCGCCGCCATGCTTCCATTCTGCTCGTCAATGCAGGGATAGGGTGAACTATGAGCACGCTGCGTCTGCTCAGCGGGATAAAAGCTGGTTTCCTGAGCTCCACTGGACTCCCGTTAGGAAGCGTGAGAGCAGCCTGGCTAGTCTGCGGCTATTAGCTCCTTTAGCCGGCTAACGGCTACAAGGTGGGATATTGGGGGCAGAAATAGTTTTTTTTTGTCCGCAGTGGTTGGGTTTTCCCCGCGGATCCACATTCGCAGCTCATTTTTCCGCAGGTTTTAGGCGTTCAGCGATGGAAGGGAGCTGCCTGACCTTGTTCGGGGGTCTGATGCTGGCGCTGTCCTGCTGCCTTCGGCCCGCCGCCGCTGACAGTAAGTACCGCTGCTCACATAAAAACAAGCCGGGGTGGAGAAAAGGGATTCCTGGCTAAACACAAACAAACACCTTGATTATTTGTGTTGTTTTTTTTTTTTTACATCTGTTAAACATCTGTGTTTGAAGCCGTTGCATTTATGGTAAAGCGTAGATATAAATGTTGCCTCTGAATAGAGAGTAGAATAGAATATAGTAGTATAGAATAGAACAGAGTGAAATAGAAAATGATAGAGTAGAATAGAATAGGATAGAGTAGAATTGGATAGAGTAGGATAGAATAAGACAGAGTAAGAGAGAGTAGAATAGAATCGGATAGAGTAGAATAGAATAGAGTAAAATAGAGTAGAATAGGATAGAGTAGAATAGAATAGAGTAAAATAGAGTAGAATAAAATATGATAGAGTAGAATAGGATAGAGTAGAATATCATAGGATAGAATAGGATAGAGTAAAATAGAATAGGATGGAGTAAAATAGAGTAGAATAAAATAGGATAGAGTAGAGTAGGATAGAATAGAATAAGATAGAGTAGTTTAGAATAGGATAGATTAGAATAGAGTAGTGTAGTATAGAATAGAATAGAATAGAAAATCCTTTTCTTGTCCCACAACGGGGAAATTCTGGTCTTTACAACAGCAAAAAGATTATTAAAAAATGGTCGCACAAATGTGGATCTTAGAAAAGTGTATAAGAATATCATCATAGTGAGGAGTTAAAAAATAAAATACTGTAATGTATAGTGCTTTACTAATATAAATCCTGTGCACCTGGAGAATAAACTAGATTTGATTAGATTTCAAGTAGATTTAAGGAATATTCAGATTTTAACACCAAATATTTTCTGTTGGTTTGAGCTCATTTTGGTTAAAACATCCTTTTTGGTTTAATTTATTAATTTCAGCTGTTTTTTGGGGGCTTGAATTGTGAAATAAATAATTGAAAATCAGGTTAAAAGTGTTCCAATGAAGTCAGGAAAAGGTTCTGAAATTGTTTAAAGGAATTTTCTAGATGAGTCGGGAAAATGAGATGCATTTAATGTGAAGTGTTTTTTTTATTAAACTAAATTTCCGAATCACTGAGAATTTGCACCATCAAGTAAGATGGCAGATGACATCTTTACCTCTTGATTTCCAGCATCATAACTCATATAATGTAGCTGACGGACAGAGATAGATTCAACTGTGGAAGGTTTTTTTATCATTCTAAATTAAGATTAAAACTTGTAAAAAGTTAAGTCACAAATCATAAGAAAAACTGAATTTAAAAGGTTTCAGAAAACCACCTTTAATCAGTGTTGGACCTTTTTCACCATAGTTTTGTTAGTCTGTAACCCTCTACTCAGCAAAATGTCCCTTTAATGTTGATATGAATTTAATTTACCATTAAGTTACAAAGTTCGGTATTTCTCAAATAAAACCATATATTTAAATATTTCAATTACTCTTCTGTTGAGGGTAAAAAATTAGTTTATTTTCCCAGTTTAGTTTTCCAGCCAATTTGAAATAAATGTGCAGATAGATCTTTGTTAAATAATGAGTTTGAATCAAATAGAAATGTAAACAATTCCAAAATAATTTCAATTTCTGCTTTAAATCCCATTCCCCCAACCCTTAGCTATTTCTTTCATTAGACTCATAATAGACATCAGAACTTTATATTTGGGTTTGGTATTTTTAGTGTTCTCAAACCACAGAATCCATCATTTCCCGCCTCAGCAGCTCTGACCGATCCAAAACAGGGCGGCCAATCACGTTGCAGTATGATGGTTTAGGGTGGGACTTATAGCCTCGACTAAAGGAAGAGCTGCTGAGCATTTGTCAGATTCCAAAATGTCGTTTTTGAAACAGGAATAGCAAAAGTTTTAAAGCATAAATGGTTGCGGTTTCTCATAGTGTCTGCTGCCGTTTCATTTGTTACTGTGATTGGTTTAAACCAACCTTTGGTAGGCGGGCATTAGGTGTCGCTTTGGCCAATCAGCTTGCAAGGTTCTGGTAAATGTCTCTCCCTGAACACATTTGGTTGAAGCATTCCCAGATTAATAGATATAAACCAGTGTGCTACACATAATCCATCAGGCTTCTCAGATTAAGATTTTCCTTAAGGTTTTTTTGTGTCTCGATATCTGCCAAACAGCATTAAAATCAAACATTAACGAACACAGTTTTCTTTAAGAGTTGAAGGTTAAACATTAGCAGATGGAATTAATTTGTATGCCCAAAATGAATGAATAAATAATATTTTATTTTCTCAGTTTAATTTGTCGGTTAATATTCATAGGGGACAGCAGGGGCCTCTAGTCCAGCAAATAATTACCCATAAAAGCAGAGAGTTTTTTCTTTTGAATCCGTTTCTGCAGCTTACATCTAACAGAACTTCAACAAATGACAACAAGACCTGCAGAGAGTCAAGAGTTGATCCTTTATGTGACTAAAATGTCAAAACTTTGAGCTTCACACCTTTTCTGACGCTTTCTAACCCGAGGTTGTTATTGAGCTGCAGCTTACATCAATTTTGTTATATTTATTATTTTGGATTACCAGCTGAAATGCTTCCAGCTAAACAGTAAACTGTGCTTCCTGATTCATCCTTATTCGTTATGACATGTTGGGGAGGTGTGGTTTGTCGGGTTGAACCAGGGTCCTGGTTTTAAAATAGAACAAACCAAAAAATATTCACAAGCTAAACAGACTGAGTTCTGTTGATTGGGAAGAGTGAGGAGCTTGCGGATGGCTGGTGCCTATGAAGGGAATTTTGAATCTAAACGATTTGTGCATTGTAGCTGCGGAGTCCCAGAGAGAAACCAAATAGGGTGATGGTCTGTCACAATTACTAACTTACACCCTCTTTAAATATTTGAGTACAAGTAAGGAAATCATTTCTGAGTCACAAAACAAAAACCTCTTTCTTCTCAGCTTCGCTCTATTTGATCCAAAACTATTTGGGCCTTTTAACTTTGGAGTTTTGTTATTGTAGAAAAACTGTATTCTGTGAGTCACATGAAAATTCTCCTGCATTATTAGTTTGGCACCAGTTGATTAGAACACAATTGTGCAAAATCCTTTAAAACACATTTTAAAATATATATGTTTTTAAATTGTATTTCCCTTTAACATGTACTGGGAGTTTAGCATTTTCTGCACATTTTACTACTGTCTGCTAAAATGCATGTGTGACTTTTTTTTGGCTTCAACCATATTTGGTCAAAATAGAGTAGATCTTAATATCTGTTATACGTCCAGAAATATAAAGTGTCTAAACAAGGGCTGTGTTTAAAAAAAGAAAAAATAGATTGTTCAACCAATCAGAGGTTTTTCAATCAATCAGAATCAAATTGATTCTTGATGTTTGAATCGATACCCAGCACTAACATAAACAAGGGATGTCCTGATCCAATATTGATTTTGGATTGAAATCAGTCAGATATTTTAAACTTTCTGTGAATCTTTGTCTCAAAACAAATGAGTCAGCTGCTCTCATACCTATTGTTGTTGGCTAATATTCTCTGATTAAGTAAAATCACTTGATCAAGTCTTTCCATTAGTGGTGGGTATTGGCAAAGAAGTCATGATTCGATTCGAATCACGATTCACATGCCACGATGCGATTCTATCACGATGCATCATGATACTTGAAATATTGCAATATTTTCACTGAACACTGTAAGAAAAAGATGCAGCCCTTACCAGTGGCTGACTGGCTGGGTGTGATCTGGATCGTGTCTTCAATTGATACATAACTGAATTCATACATAGCTGTATTTATGTAAACGACTTTTGGAGGTGTTGCCATGGAAACAAATACTGGACAGAAATATTACTATTACTGGCGTGGACACACTGAAAAAAAGATCTTAGGATTCATCAAACTTAAAATAACAAAATAAGGATAATCAGTGCTGTTTAAATGGCCTCAGTGGTCCTTTAGGCCAATGAAACAAAAACATTCAAATGTATATTTCTCCTTTTGCAAATGATGTGCATCATATCAATTGCATTTTTACCTTCTTTGTTTTTAAAGCCAGAATGCATCCAAGCATCTGACTTGAAATGTGATGGAGCCGCGGGGCGAATTTTCATAGTGTCCTCCATGTTTTATTTCATATGACTCGTCGCAGTACCCCGCGGCCGGAAATGCTTGTGACGCAAAGCAGCGGGCGTCAACACATCTGCAGCGACATCTGCTGGACTGGAAGTTGTATTCCACTTGGTTTGGCTGATGAGCGCCAACCATTCATGTATTTTATTTGTTCATTTTTTTTAGGGATGCACGATATTGGGATTCTGGCTGATATGCCGATATTTTAAAACTCATGTAGCCGATAACCGATATCGATACCGATGTTAAAGCTGGACAAAAATAAGTAGTCATTGAAAATAGCAGTTTTGTTATCCATTTCTGACACTTTGAAAAATAATATACTCAAATATATTTTCATATGCTGATATCAAATAGATTTTTAAAAACGCGGTATCGATCTATTTTACTTTCAAAATCTCGTGAAATTTCATCGTTCTGTTACAAACTCTCGTGATATTTTGCAAATTCTTGTGAGATTTTGTTAGTAAAATAGATCGATACCGCGTCAATATATCAACATATAAAAATATGGCAACATTTCGTGAATTTTCGGGGGATTTCGTAGCATAACGATGACATATATCAATATTTCATTAGTAAAAGAGATTGATATGGTGTTTTTAAATGGCAATATATCAGCATATGAAGATATTGGGATATTTTAATGGATCAATATTTTTTCCCTCGTCTTAAGAAGTTTTTTTTTTTATGCTTTAGAAACTCAGAAGCTGATCAAATATGGGGTTAAATATCGGTGGGGTGGCCGATGTCCCATATTCAGTTTTAAGGCCGATACCGATAGGGGGCCGATTATATCGTGCATCCCTAATTTTTTTTAAATTAAGAATCGATTCTTGCCTTCAACAATCGATGCAGTAGATCACAAAAATAAGAATCGCGATGCATCGTCATGGCGATTATTTTGCACACCCCTACTTTCCGTACTATAAAATAAATAAAATATTTATGATTCATGCCCTCATCATATCGTGTCATTATCAAAGTTACAGTTTGGCATCAATGGTTTTGAAACAACCAGTGAAGACTTAAGTTTCTAACTGTAAAAGAAAATGTTCTACATTTACAAAACTAATATTCATAGTTACAATTAGGGATGGCAGTTATTGATTAACAAATTAATCTCAAGTTGACTTATCAATCAACTATTCATTTATAAGTGGTCATTTAAAAAACAACTCAGTTTTGTTTTTATTAAGAGGATCTTTCCATTAACATGACGGCCTTGATGTTTTTTTTTACAATAAGCTGAAATTGAAAAATATATCATTTTATTTTGACTATTTATTATACAAGCGTTATTCAATATTGCCAGAATAATCAAATTATTTTCAAAATATAAAAACAAATCAGGAAATTATCAGGATACTTAATTAAAATGTGATTAAAATGTGTGAAGCATGTATTTTTTTTCCAATGTACAGAGATGTAAAGCTAGCATTAAAGGGATAGTTTGGATTTCTAGACATACAGGTGCTGGTCATAAAATTAGAATATCATGAAAAAGTAGATTGATTTCAGTAATTCCATTTAAAAAGTGAAACTTGTATATTATATTCATACATTACATACAAACTCATATATTTCAGATGTTTATTTTGTTTAATTTTGATGATTACAAATGACAACAAATGAAAATCTCAAATTCATCATATCAGAAAATTAGAATATTACTGAAGACCAATAAAAACAAAGGATTTTTAGAAATGTTGGCCAACTGAAAAGTATGAACATGAAAAGTATGAGCATGTACAGCACTCAGTATTTAGTTGGGCCTCCTTTGGCCTGTATTACTGCAGCAATGCGGCGTGGCATGGAGTCGATCAGTCTGTGGCACTGCTCAGGTGTTATGATAGCCCAGGTTGCTCTAATAGTGGCTTTTAGCTCTTCTGAATTGTTGGGTCTGGTGTATTGCATCTTCTTCTTCACAATACCCCATAGATTTTCTATGGGGTTAAGGTCAGGAGAGTTTGCTGGCCAATTAAGAACAGGGATACCATGGTCCTTCAACCAGGTACTGGTAGCTTTGGCACTGTGTGCAGGTGCCAAGTCCTGTTGGAAAATGAAATCTGCATCTCCAAAAAGTTGGTCAGCTGCAGGAAGCATGAAGTGCTCTAAAACTTCCTGGTATGTGGCTGCGTTGACCCTGGACCTCAGAAAACACAATGGACCAACACCAGCAGATGACATGGCACCCCAAACCATCACTGACTGTGGAAACTTTACACTGGACTTCAAGCAACGTGGATGAAGTGCCTCTCTTCTTTTCCTCCAGACTCTGGGACCTTGATTTCCAAAGGAAATGCAAAATTTACTTTCATCAGAGAACATGACTTTGGACCACTCACCAGCAGTCCAGTCCTGTTTCTCTTTAGCCCAGGCAAGACGCTTCTGACGCTGTCTGTGGTTCAAGAGTGGCTTGACACAAGGAATGCGACAGCAGAAACCCATGTCTTTCATACGTCTGTGTGTGGTGGTTCTTGAAGCACTCACTCCAGCTGCAGTCCACTCTTTGTGAATCTCCCCCACATTTTTGAATGGGTTTTGTTTCACAATCCTCTCCAGGGTGCGGTTATCTCTCTTGCTTGTACACTTTTTTCGACCACATCTTTTCCTTCCCTTCGCCTCTCTATTAATGTGCTTGGACACTGAGCTCTGTGAACAGCCAGCCTCTTTAGCGATGACCTTTTGTGTCTTGCCCTCCTTGTGCAAGGTGTCGATGGTCGTCTTTTGGACAACTGTCAAGTCAGCAGTCTTCCCCATGATTGTGTAGCCTATAGAACTAGACTGAAAGACCATTTAAAGGCTTTTGCAGGTGGTTTGAGTTAATTAGCTGATTAGAGTGTGGCACCAGGGGCCATCAATTTTGAACCTTTTCACAATATTCTAATTTTCTGATATGATGAATTTGAGATTTTCATTTGTTGTCATTTGTAATCATCAAAATTAAACAAAATAAACATCTGAAATATATGAGTTTGTATGTAATGTATGAATATAATATACAAGTTTCACTTTTTAAATGGAATTACTGAAATCAATCTACTTTTTCATGATATTCTAATTTTATGACCAGCACCTGTAAAGTTGTTTGGGACATTCGCTGTCTGTAGCTCTGATGCTACAGAGTCCCTACTGTCCCCAAGCCTCCTGCTATGGGAAACGGCCGGTAATGCGTTGGAGAAAAAATAGCAGGCAGGAATTAATAAATAAAAATTTATTCTCGGGATAAATTAAGGACATTTTTATAGGGAACCCACAAACCTCGTCATGGGCTCTATGCACAACTCCACTACTTCCTGAACTCTTTTGATTCCTGTCTTTTTCCACTGGATGAGCTGATTAATCAGGTGTGCCTTACCTCAGTAGCCATTGCCATCCACACCTGCATGAATCAGTTCATCCAATAATGAAAGACAGAAAACAAAAGCGCTGCTTTAAGTTCAGGAGGTAGTGGAGTTTTGCACTGAGCCCATAGCATTCCCCACTTCATCCTTTGTCAACGTTATTTTCCCTATCTTCTATTTTGATTAAAATAAGCTCATCTTCTTGTTTACAACAGCTGAGATTCCTGGCTGTTTCATGAGCAGATGTTAGTGCTGTACTTATATATAAACAGTGTACAGAGTTGGTGCATATTTTTTGTAAAGAACTTTTAACTATTCAGGTGCGTTCACACCAAATGTGTTCTGGGCATCAAATTTAAAGCAAATTTGGAGACTGGGTAAAACCATGGTAAAGATGTTTCAATCCTCTGGTTGTTTATCTGCTTTAGGGCTGCAACTAACGATTATTTTGCAAGTTGATTAATCTGTCAATTATTTTTCGATTAATTGATTAATAATCTGATAGCGAAAGGTTCCATAAAGAATCTTTTGCTTAATAAATTCAGGTGAAAAAGAAGCTTTTCCACATTTGGAGTTCTGGAATCAATTGAGTTTATTGATGTATTCACAGCACATGTCATCTCAAGGCACTTTATAATCAACCAGATCATAAAGTCAGATTGGTTCATAGTTTTCTATCTAAGTAAAGCCAGTTGATAGCATGGACTCATTGATTCGAAGGCAATCCCTCACACTAAGCATGCCTGTAAGCCGCATGACAGCTTTAAGTGAAATTCGAATACGTTATCAATTAATCCAAAGGAATACATTATAATCTAATAAACTATTAATGGACAGTTAATCATAAATGGATTGTTTACATCCGTAGTTTCAGTGCTCAGACTTTTAGAGTCTAGATCCACTGTAGTTCCAGGGTTTACTGGTGGAAGCAGCAGAGTGGTTCTCTCTTGGAAATCCAGTTCTAGTGTTCAGATGTCCAAATCTGACTGGTGTGGCTGGAACCCTGAGTCCTATTTCTAATTTTACTGGATCAGTTGCTTCTCAGATCCACCAAGATGGAGCTTCTGCCAAAGCTTTCCAGTGAATTTCTTCGCTCGTGTGGAAAAGTATTTTTTAATGAGTACATATACCCCCTCGGGCAGACTGTCGCATCTACCACGGAAAAGAAGTGGTAAACAGCCTCGCTGCAGCCCGGCGGTGGTGGAGGCAGAGGCGTTGAAGGTGTATTGCCTCTTGAGTTTTGTTTTCTGGAGCTTTAAGGAGATTTCCTCTGATTGTCTGGGCGCTGCAGTTAGCTCCGGAAAGGTTATCAAAAGCAAATATGTGACCTGGAGGCTCATCAAAGCTGCAGCGATAGGCTTGTGTACTCAGCTGTTTAAAATCTGTCAGTGCGGAAGCAGAGGGGAGGGGGCGGGGGAGAGTTAATAAGCAGCTACACCTGTCGCTGGTGTTTTCCCTCTGCTGGTTCCAGGCATGCATAGTTCCATCCCAATCTCACGTCAGGAGAATAATCAGCTGCATTTCTCTGAAAGACGGCCAAGCTGAGGCTGCAGGGACACCATTTGTTCTACATGACTTCAACAGTTTTATTAAGGAAAAATAAGACAAACCATATTTGGCTTTCTATAAATTAGGCATTTTATTTGCTATTACCAATGGCAAAATTTCAACAAAAAGGGGTTAATTTAGCTTAGGGGTGAAGAATAATTTAAAAACAATATATATCACATTCATTAATGCTGATTTGAGATTAAAACTTATTTCTCATAGTTCGATATAGAAATGGTCTCAGAAGTTTTTTCATTGACTGACTCGTCATTTGTATAGTTTTGTGTCTGTGTTTTTTATTATTATTTTTTTGATCAAATATTTATAAAAAGTTTGAAACTTTTTAGTACATGTTTATATTACTTTTTAGTAATATCCCAAAGTTTGGACATGATTGTGTTGTGGGCATTGCTTTGCACCCTTTCTCAGGATTTATATTGTTTTTTTTCTGATATTATCGACTGAAATCAAGAAATATACCATGATTTATTTGAATCATCTTTAAATTTAACTGATTCATGAAATAATGGTCAACTTTGGTCGATATGATGATCGATAACTGGATTATAGGGTCTCTAACTTTAACCATTTGCTGCAAGAGCAACTGACCCTGAGCAGCAAATAAACCAGAATTGTATGAAAATAAAAAAAATTTACATTCCAGATGGGAAATGGTCTTTGTAAATATGCTCTTTCCAGAACATTACATTTAGTTTATTTACCCGTTTTTGCCATTTAAAATGTGGCAATATTAAATTTTTTTTTTTACTTGTTTATTTGATGTATATATATTTACACAGAGTATTTCTATTTAGATTTAACAGCCAACCGGAAAAATACTTGATTTTTTTACTAAAATAATCCATTGCTTCAGCTCTTTATTTAATATTTAGGGCGACACTGCGTGACTTTCGGTCTAAAATGCTGCATGAAATTTAAATTAGTTCTGAATAAACATTTATCCTTTAACATAATTTAGCTAGGGCTGTGCTCTATTCTCATTTATACCATAAAGCTTTTCATGCAGCTTTAATGTCATTGGAAAAGCTTTTAATAGAAACTTGGAGCTCCTGAAGATGCTGTGGAATCGGTTTTTATTTTTCCTGGATGTCCACCATCTTTTGTCCTTTGTTTCAGGTTCTTACAGTATAACTTTATAGAACACTATTTAAGTGGTAGTGCGACAACCTGCTAGTTGTTTGGTGTGAGTTTTCCATGACTCAATGCCCTCCAGCTCTGGAAGAATGAACCCTCCTCCTCTCAGTGATGTGCGATAATGCTGCTGTGGGTGCTGCTGGGGCTTCAGGTTCACAATTGTTTTCAGCCCTTTTTCCAGCTGAGAGTAAGAGCTGGAAAGGTAAACACTGCGTGAATAGTCAGCAATCATTACTGTCTTTACTCCCCAAACTTTTCCATTAGCTGGCCTGCTTAATTCAGAACACAGGCTGCAGAAAAGATAGTTTCTTCTTACAAATGTTATTGTAGCTAGTTTACAATAGGTCTGAATCAATTTAAATATATTTCCAAAATGTTTATTATTATTTTTCAAACATCAAAGGCTATTATTTACTTCCTGCTTCAAATATCTGATAAAACCTTTCACTCTCAGTGAAGGGAAGTCTAAATTTGTTCCCTCAGCATTTGCAGCATGATGCTGCAGATCTTCTATCAGTCTGTTCTGGATAGTTTGATCTCTTCTGCCATAACCTGCTGGGGTAATGGCATAAGTGGAAATGACTTAAATAAGCTCTTTAAGCTTTTAAAGAAGGCCACTTCTGTTGTAAGAGCTCCTCTAGAACCTCTGGAGATTATTTAACAATGTAAATTCTTTATAAAGTAAGATGAGCATCATCTTCATCAGCCTGTTAAACACCAACAGAGTGTCTTCAGTCAGATTACCGACGTTCCTTCCTGCTTACAGCTCTTAACATCTACAACAATTCGACTTATGACATTTAATTTCCCTTTGGGATCAATAAAGTACTTTTTAATTGATTATGAGTTCATATTAGCTTTAGATCTTTGTTAGTGTTGATTGGTCAGCAGTTTGACTGAAATTGCTGAACATTTTTGGAATAAAAAACCCTCGCCTGCATCTTTTCCAGAGATTTGATACATTTTTTGTTTTTATTAAATTTTGAAGCTGTTGCTCCATGTATTGAATCCTTTAAAACATTTGGAAAAACGTTGTTTGGGATAAAACACATTTAGGTAGAGATGGAATAAAAGCAAACGGACAGCTGTTCATAAAACTCGCCTGATAATTCTGTTCAGCTGACTTCTAAGGCCATGTCTCTTTAAATCACATCACTCATGTTGGGATGCTAAAAAGAGACATTTAAATGTCTGTTCCCCTTAATTTGTTACACCTAAATGAAACTAGTATAACCAATTACCTTTAAAATTGCTATTGGGCAGTAGGGATAGGTACTGATGCTCACTGGTATCCAAATTTGGCACCATGTTATCGTCATCTTAAACACGGCTTGTTTACCTGCAGCAAGCAAAGAGGATGATACGGCTCGCTAACGGTGGAGAATGACGGGAGTTTAAGTCGTTTATCTGAGCTGTTCAAAATGATGCACCCTTCAGTCTTAACAAATGTCGCATTTAAAAAGATGTTTCCTCAGATTAAAGGAGAGGGAGAAAGTTAGGAGGAGCTGAGCATGGAATGGATAGCTAGTTCTATATATAGATGTATTTCCAAAGCAAATTAAATCAAAGTCCTGTTTCGAATGTCGTAATCTAGTTGCGAAGCTGTGATTAGGCTAATGCTATGTTCACACCAAATGCAATTTCAGCATAAAAAAAGCACCTGCTGCTTCATTTCTGATGCTTGTCCACATTAAGGTCAGATGTCCAGTAAAGTGTGTCTAGATGCATCTGCTTCTGTTGCTCCTGTGAGTGCAGCATATTGCTATGTATGCTGTGATCGGTAGGTAAAAAGTAGTTTGCCTTAAAATAATATTTTTCTGTCGGAGCCGCACAGACCCTCGCATACCGGCGGTGCGCTGTCACTGGGAGTCCCCAGCAGCAGCTGCCTCAGGCCCGCTCGCCTCTTGGGGATTTTACCCTACTGTTGGTGGCGGCTGGAAGTAGATGTTGGCATTTTTCAGGTATTTTGTACAAACTGCAGGCACTAGGATAAAAAAAGAAAACATATTTTGCGGGCAGGTTTCGACATTTTAAGTTAATTTAGGCATTAATAAACTGTTTAAGAGTGATCATAGCGATCTGCATCATCAGTGCTGTGTCTGACTCCCTGCCAGCTCCCAGATCAGCTTCTCTCATTGGTTGTTGTGGCGTGTCGGGCAGCAAAAATTGAATTTTTCCAGCTCCAGCATCTGCTGCTTGTGAAGTGCGTTACACGCTTCAGCTGCTCAGATGCTGCTCTAGAACCTTTGGATGCGCCTTGATGTGCGAAAACGAAAGACTCTCCATGTAAGCCGTCCGTTTCTGCTGCCCAAAGCGACTGCAGTGTGATTGTAGCATTAAGATATCTTGTTTATCGGCATTCCCACTGACATTGGAAAGTTGATGAGCTACTCTGCAAAGACAAGTAGGGGAAATAAAACATATTTTATGACAGAGGCTCCAACCCTGACAATGGGGCTACAGCAGCCCCAAAAACTGACTTAATTTTGAAAAAAACGTAAAGAGTAACTCTCAAATATTTGGTTGGTTATATGTTTTAACTTTACAGACTGGCTTTTATAGACTATCAAAAGCAACAAATCAACAAATGTTACTCTTTTATCTATTTAATGTTCAGACAGCAGACATGCACACAAACTGAGACACAAAACGTTGAAGAGTTATGAGGCTAATGCTTGAGTAACAACAGCCAGAAAGTCGAAGCTTTATTGAGTTGTTAAACTAGTCATGAATCAAACCTGGTTCAAGTGTTTACTCAGTCACGCAGTGTGAATAAAATCTGAAAAGGACGACAAACATCTGCGTTGCAGCTTAAGAGTTCTGTCAATATATTATAAAGATCTTTTTGTAAGCATTGGGTTTGCAGGAAAGGAGTTGGTCTGGGTGGCTTTATATTTAACGAGGGAGGGATGCAATAAAAGAGAGAAACGGGTTATGAAGTGCAGCTTTTCCTCCACTTCTAAAGAATCTGTTGACAAAGACATCGGGAAGAAGAAAACGTGACTAAAATATAGCAATAGAGCTGGTATCCTTTACATGCCAAGCACCACTATAGTAAACGTTCTACCATCTTGTAAGGAATTCTAGAATGGTATAAAAATGGAGAAAACAATTTCTGTTTGTTAACCTTTTATAGGGCACTCATTGAAATACTTTGAAAATCTAAATTTCAAGCCAAGAGGAAAGCCAAGAAGGCGGATCAAGCCTCTGCTTCTAGACCTCAATCATGGTTTCGGGGGGTTGGGGGTTAAGTGTTTTTCTTCATCCATTCCGGCTGCATTATTAATTTGAGAAACACATGGTCTGTCTTTATCAGTAGTTGAGGTTTTTATCAGGTTGGAAAGATAACCAGAAATTAATGCTGCGCAATGCAGCGAAAAAAATAACATCTCTAATTTTCTTATCATTAAATCCGATTTATTGATTTTACGATTAAAAGCTAAGCAGTCACAGAAACTCCTTTAAAAAAAAAAGCCTTTTTTTGCTGGAAGTTGACATGAATACTTGGAATTCAAGCTACAATAAGGTCCAAACTATAAAACATGATTTTAAAACAAGTTGACCATCACAGCCAATTCTAAACTTTAACAACATAACCAGATCCAACTATTTACCCTTAATTAGTTATAGGAATACGTTTAAGAGAAAAAATGGATGCACTGATGTCATTCTTAACTACTGAAGCCTAAGCAGTTTCCCAGATTTTCCAATTACTTGGAAGTAGCTTAGAAGTTTGAATTCTGGGCTGAAAAGTCATTTTTTCCCCCCCCATGAATCCCTACTTCAAAATCCAACATGGCGGCCTAAGAAATTAAACCTTTGCCCCATTTACCCTACCTCACTGCTGCACTTTATGGAATGGAAATGTTCATTTACTGTCTGAAAAGCTGTACTAAACGTTGTCTAATTCTAAGTCTACCTCCCTGAAACTGATCCATGCCAAGTTCAGACCAAGCTTGGATCAGTTAAACGTCCCAGGCTTGATTCTTACATCCATTTACGCATCACGATAGCACGGTTCCTCGCTAGCACAGTTCCTACTAGATTTAGTGCTGTTCATTGGTGTCTGGAACGGTCCAGGTCAGATGCATGCCATTTACACTCAACAGTTAGCTCGGTTACTGTGCTCAGACCATTCCGTTAAACTATTTCAAAAGGCTGGTCTAAACGGAGCTTTTGTGATTCATTACGCATTTTTCTTTTAGCTTTTAACAGATTGTCATAATCTCCTTCGGCAGACATGTTGTTTGCTAGAATAAAATGCAAGCTAAAACAATTATTATTAGCTTGTATTGCTAATATTAGTTGGCAGACAACTCAGTCATTTTAATTGGCATTGTCACTACCTGATCCGTCCCATCTGCTCATTTGCACATGCGCAGCCTGATATACATTCACTTCATGCTCAATTTTACTTTATAAAAGAGACCAAAACTATTTTTTCTCTGATTTATTAAATACTGTAAGGTTTAAGACTCGCCTGTGCCCAATCCTTCCCTGAAATACGATCCTACGCTATTTATGTTAGCTAGCTTTTTTCAGCTTTATATTTCTACGTCGATCTAGTCTTTTCAAGTTTAATTTTTATAGTATAGAATACATACTCTACAGAAAGAAACACCTAAAATGCAGATTAAAATGGTGTAATCATATTTTTCTGGACTGCTCTGAGCGTGTCCGATGATGATGTCAGACAAGCTGTTTAACGGAGAAAATGTAAAAATTTTACAGTTGTCTCAGAAATGTCATGAAATGTTTTTACATGTACTTAAGCTTTCTTTTTTATTTAAAGATAGAAGTAAATTCTTTTAGTCACTGTTTATGGTGAACTAGATGAATATCTGCTTGAAAATGTGCAAATGAGCCGATGGTACAGATCAGGTAGTAACGGGCACTAAAGGCGCCCCTGGTGGGTCCATGCAACACCGTTTGAGAACCTCTCGCTTTGCCTACTTGTTTGGTCTCCTGGTAAACATGGCCGCTCACCACCTATTTTTTCTCTCCCTCTTGCAGTCTGCACTCCCAGTATCGACATTGGGAATGACATCAGTGAATTCAAACAGCTGGAGAACTGCACGGTGGTGGAGGGCTACTTGCATATCCTCCTCATCGGGGAAAAAAACAACAACAACGTGAACCAGGAAGTCTTCCGCACCCTCAGCTTCCCTAAGCTGACTATGATAACAGACTACCTGCTTCTGTTCAGGGTTTCAGGCCTGGACAGCCTAAGCACGCTCTTCCCCAACCTGTCCGTCATCCGGGGCCGTAACCTCTTCTACAACTACGCCCTGGTGATCTTTGAGATGACCAGCCTGAAGGATATAGGCCTGTACAGCCTAAGGAACATCACCCGGGGGGCCATCCGCATCGAGAAGAACCCAGAGCTCTGCTACCTGGACTCTATAGACTGGTCCCTCATCATGGACGCCGAGTTCAACAACTACATCGCCGGAAACAAGCAGTCCAAGGAGTGCAGCGACGTTTGCCCAGGCATCATGGAAAATAGTCCCATGTGCAAAAAGACCATGTTTAACAACAACTACAACTACCGCTGCTGGAATTCCAACCATTGCCAAAAAGGTAAGCTGGCTTTGACGCATCATTTGTCACCTGACAGGATTTTTTTTTGCTTATTAGACAGATCTGCAGCCATGGCCTGCTGCTTGTCACATTTAAAGCTGTTGTTTGGCACAAAGAAAGGCAAAGGGGAGGAAAAAAAGCCACGGAGGTTCAAGGCTTTAGTTTCTATGAATTGTTGATCCAAGTTTTATTCACAATGAGAAGCTTATTTAGCAAAGACCTTTCTTAAAGAAAGATCGTGGCTCTCTCCATGTCTGCTGTTTCTGTTTAAAAGTGTCAATTATCAGCAGCAGTTTTTTAACCCAAATGTTTTTGAAGAGCAGTTATCTTTAAAGATAGCTGAAAATCCAAGGTCATTGCACTTGGGGTCGGTTAATCTCACCCTCCTTAATGTCTGTGCACAATACGTTTGAAAGTTGCCTTTTGTGTTTATGTCTGTATTTTTAGACAACTTGTTTTGCTGGTGCCATTAAGACGATGTGTTTTGGCTGGCTGTGTGTGTGTGTGAGCGTCGGACTGAAATGTTTCCCTGGCGACTGGCGCCTTGCTGCAGACTCAGCATGTTAATGTTTTCTGTCTTGTGACATGGAGCTGTTGCAGGACTGGCCTGGAGTTGGCACGTATCAATGTGTAGGAGCACAGACGGTTGTACATTGGCATTCATGTGTGAACGGATGAGGTGCAAAGAGGCAAAGGTTTGACAGGCCCACCTGCGCCTGGGCTGCGCTGTGGGCTGGTGGAGTGACGGAGTGTGGGTATGCTAGAAAAGGGGGGGAAAAGTGGAACATATTTGGCTTGTTGGATGATGAAGAGGGTGTCTGTTACTTTACTTCTCTGCGCCCTTTAGGATCGTGGGGAAATTTTGATTCAACCACAATTGATGACATGTTCTCCTTAATTATTCTCTTCTATGTGTGGCGTAATTTACTCTACCTCACTGCTTATCTGTCCGCTTACTGAAAGGCTACCTGTCCGCCTTTAACTCTGATTATTTATACCGGTGTCACCTTACTTGACAACTTCTCATTCTTTTAATGCATCTCTACCTTATTTGGTTGAACCATCAGTTCTCAAAAACTCAGAATTACTTAAACAATAAAACATCCTTTATTATGTTTTTCACCCGTGGAGGTCACCATATTTTCGCCTGTGCAATGCATGCTGGGATTGATGATACGGTTAGGTCTTACTGGACTGAAACCTACAGAGTAAACACAGTAAAGCTAAAATTAGCAGCTTTTTGCTAACATTAGCATTTTTTTTATAGTACTGTTAGACTTGCATAAATTTTGACAATGTGACACTGCATCGCTGCCTCAAAGTTTCTATCAGGTATCTGTTTAAATAAATGGATGTGATCATCTTGTGATCTACTGCTTAGTATATTAACTAGCGCTAACAACATTAGCAGGAGCTAATGTGAAAGTCAAATTGGAGGGTAATGGACGTCTGTTAAGAGGGACAGCGAAGCATCTTTCAGTCGTAACTAGGGGTGCACCGATCCACTTTTTTCACCTCCGATACCATAGCGATATTTGAAGTTTAATGTCGGTCGATCCGATACGATACCAAAAAATAGCAATGACTTATTACCTAAAAAAAAAATGGTTTTATTGTGTGAAAAAAACAAACTGGGATCATTCTTCTGTGCAAATGATTTGACTTCCCTTTATAAAAGTTATGACTCAGTTATTTAACAACTGTGCACAAAATATTAAACCAAAAGTTCTCTGACTTGATCAACATTTAAAAAAAATAGTCATTATCAAGTATCATCTCTGTGATATATATATATATATATATATATATATATATATATATATATATATATATATATATATATTTGGCTTCTATACTGTTACATGGAAAAATTTTACTTCTTTCCAAAGAAGTTATCTGCTTCCCGCTGCTTCCTTTTGTTTGCAGAGTCCGATAATCTCAGCATGTTCCCTGTTATGAAACTTCTGGAGGTGTTTCAATAAGTTGGTGGTGTTATAGTTTGAAGATTTAACGCCGCCCCTCGGAACATTTCTCCCACAAATTTTGCACGTAGCCATTGGGCTAGTAGGCTGAGAGAGCATGAGGAACCTCCACACCGCAGATCCTTTCGCTCACTCCATCATAAACAATATGGCCGTGTTGTGTTGTTGTGCTGCCGCATATCGGGTCATTTGTCACCGATACCGATCTATTTTTGTCCCTTATATCTGGACCGATACTGATAAAAATATTGGATCAGTGCATCCCTAATCGTAACCCATCGTTCTGATATCTAAGAAAGTGTTAAGATCCCTATGCTAATCGTTAACAGCCTCAGTTTAAAATCAGAGCTCTTTGTATTATAGCTCTCCATTTGGGTTAGCATCTCCTAGCAGCAGCAGCACAAACACCAGCTTCTTCATCTCTGCTCTTCCTCCATTTGGTCCTCCTCATCTTCGTCACCTATTGAGATTTCTAATTTCTCATTCATTTAAACGTGTTCCAGTTTAAACGGAAAGGTTTGACGTTACTGTTTTCTGTTTTGGCTGGACAGAGCTAGCGCTGCAGGACCTATGATATATTATATATTAGGGCTGGGCAATAAATTTCATTTGCAGTATAATCGCAATTTAAGAAAATACTATTTTCAAATCGCAAAGGCACTCAATTTTAATCACACTATATTTAACATCAGTAACACACAAAATTTCATAAAACGCTTTAAGTGGGTTTGTCGCCACACAGACGGGTAATTAGTTTTGCGGCTAGCATTCAGGTCCAGGCATGCAAGCAGGAGTAAACATGTTTTTCACAAAAAGACTAAAGTAGAGTCCTACAACAATGGACTTTGAGCAGGCCTGCTTTCAAAAACTAAAGGTAAGGGGTGGAAAAAAACTACAATTTTAGGAATAAGACAAAGGAAAAATCTAAATAAAACCACAATTTTGGTGAAAAATATTTGCAATTTTAATTTTTGGCAAAATCGTTCAGCTCCATTTTATTCCCAGAATACATTGCACCGTTAACTACATCGATGTGACACATGTTTCATTTAAATGTGTAAACTAAACACATTTCAGTAATGTTGCTGTACATCAAAAATAAACACTTTTAAAAGTATTTTTTCTTAAACAATTGTGGATTCCTTTAAAGAAAAAATTAAAGGAATCCGGTTCCTTTAATTTTGGATGAATGCTACATCCTTAGCAAGCTTCCGTTTCAATTCTTCCAGATTTTTAGCTTTAGCTAAATGTGTTTAGTAGACTGTAAATTATTCCTAAATTAGGCTGAAGGTCTAATTTCAGATGTGTACAGCCTCCTGTTTGGTAGGGAATAAACAGGAAAACCACATCATCAGTAAAATAACTAAATAAAATATTCCATTCTTGATCAGATGGTTAAGACACAGACTTTTAGGTTTTCAGACCATGAGGAAATATGACTAGTGATTTTTTTAACTTACCCATGTTAGATGTGAAAGTTCTTCAAGTGATCAGTGAGCAGACAACAATACTTCAAACGCCTGCACGCAAGCGGCGCCGCTGGCGTCACCCGCCCGATGTATTTACAGCTTTACTGATATGGGTTCAACTAATCATCATATGCGTTCCTCAGAGAACGACGTCCTCTTATGTAGAGAGCCTTCTGTCTGATGCTTAAATAAGCTTCCACTTTGTAGTTTTTGATCAGGTTTTTCCATAATGAGAGCGATGACATGTGCTCCTCTGGCTGCCACACAGCGACTTTATGAGTGTTGTCCACCACAAGAAATTTTCCTAAACAGCCTAATTTGTCTTTCTTGTAAACAAGGAAAATTGCCCAAAGATGCTCTTCGGCTGCAGCTATCAAATATTTAACCCCGCTTAATAATTTAGAGAATAACAGCAGGCTTTAGTTGTGTTTTTATTGGTTTTAGTTTAACTCCTACCGGACTGGGGCGTTGCACGGGGATGGATCAGGGGCAACAATGCAGGAACAATCTGTAGTAGAAAAACTGCAGCTGCATCACTTTGTGGTCTAAATGCTACAAGAGAAAAATAACGCTCAGAGCTACAGACTCGTTTGAGCCATACAGCCTCATGGATGCACCCTTTGATTGTCGTTTCCAATGGTTTCAGTACAGCCGGACCTCTGATCCAGTAATTTCTGTGCAAACCATTGCCAGGAATATTAAGACGGTGTCTGGGTGAAATGTTTTTTTAAAACTGCAGACATGGCAAAGCTCGGGTGCCCCTGCGATTTCACCACACTCGCATTAAATTGTTTCCTAAGCATCTCCTCACAGATGAAAGTAATTTGTCAACTTTTTCAAATATCTGGCATATTTTGTCGATCTTATTTGAGCTCTTGGGATTGAGGTTGGTGGAATATGACGACACAAAGATGCTCTCACTGTGTGGTCACCTTAGTGTGCCTTATTGTGGACCTCAGACGACATTAATCCAACCACTGGACCTGCAAACACCTCATAGTTAGAAGGCAAAGTCAGTCTTTATTAAAACAAGAAATACTAAAGCTGGAGTTAAAACTCCACTACTTACAGATTAAATGCCATCTTAGCTGCATCATACACTATCTGACCTGAAGCTGGCTAACTATTTGATTGGCAAGAAAAATAAGTTTTTCTTATTATGCATGTCGTTAAGGGTTACTATGGTGATGCAGTTAAAATGTACGGAGCATCTCAACTCGTCAGCCCCGGTGGGTCTGTCTCCAGCCCCCTAGCGCTGTGTTCTGCATGTTTCTGGATGCTGTCCTGCTTTAGCACGCCTGGGGTCCACTGATGGCTTATTAACAGGCCCTAAAACCTGCAGGGCAGGTCATTGGACAGTTCTGCTTCAGACCCCTTCAGCCATTGGGATAAAAAGTAAAATTAAAGAGTTTTCGCTTCACAGAGATAGGATGTTATAGATAGGATGAGTCTTGGACTGAATTAACCTGTGTCAAGAGGCACAGATGCACCGACTGATGGAATTGGGAGAGAATACCGCAATTTTTTATATTTTTCAAAATAAAACCTCATTCAGACTCTGATCGTCGATAAATTATTTATATATATATATATATATATATATATATGCCATCTAAAACTAAGCTGAACCAGGTTCAGCTTAGAAGAATGGGGGCAGCGGATTTAATTATTTGTTATATTTATTTTGGTCACTTTTCTGGTCACTTTAGTTTATTCTTTGTCAGTATTTAATAACATAACTCAGGTCTCTTAAGTTATTTTTCTTTAAAACAATTCTTTTATGGTTAAAAAAGTTGGTTAAATAAAGATTTAATTCAAAGTCTGTGTTTGTGTTCTTTATTAAAATTAAATCATTTAGCAATATCATAAACAGTCCAGGCAGAGCTGCACATAAAATATGGTTTCAAATCTTTTCAATAATTATCGATATCGATCAATATGCACCGCTGGTTGGGGACCGTTGCTCTAAATCACAAAACAACCACCACTAAAGCAGGCCTGAAAGAGTTAATCGGATTAATTGTGATTAATCAATTATTTAAATAATGGTCAATAATCGTTCCCCCCTCTTTGGGAGCCACTGCTTTAACCCAACTTGAAAGAAATATTGGTGTAGATTGAGGAAAAAAAAAGGAAACTTAGTGGTGAAGTTTCTTGGGCAAGTCTGCAGCTGTTGCTCACCTTCAAAGATGGTGGCGGGGGACCATGTGTTATTCTACATGAGGGCTACGCGTTAAGGCTTTAAACACAGGAGCATTACGGTGAAAAAATAGATTTTCAAGCTTCTGGCATTCTAAAACCTTGGTATATATGGCATGCTAATGTTGAGGCTATTATTGTTTTTATCGTAGTTTACTGGTGGCAGAAAACACACCCTGCACAGTGAGCCATGTTATCACCCACCCTCATTCATCTACTGTGATAACAGCCTGTATCAAGCTGCAGTAATCGTATCTGGGATCTTTTGTTTAAGTGTCTGCTTTGCTCACATGATACCCAAGTAAACTATTCAGTGGCATCTCATGTGCAAATTCCTTCTTTCATGGGGTTTAAAAAAAAAAAAACGAGGAAAGGGAAAATGTGTTTCAAGTGTGTTTTTCACTAAGGGCATGCCTGTAGCCTAAACTGGTTCATAAAACTAAGAGGAGGAAAAAAAAAGGCTCCAAGCAAGTTTCCATCTATGGGAAAGTTTTCTTTTTGTCTTGGTGGGGGCTCCATTGTCCTCATATTTACGTTCCTCATTTGTTTTTGGGGGATTCTGGTTTTGTCCCATTCATACCTTATATGCTTCTTCTGAAGAGGAGCCGTGTCTGTGCATGCCGGAAAGCAAACATGTTGTTTTACTTTACCTACTTCCCTCCGAGCAGACCTGCGCACATGCTCACCGAACAGCATGGGGGGATGTTTTTTTCCGGCACTTTGTACGGTCTGAGGAGATGAAAGCACATAATTAAAGTACCAAGTAGGTCTGGGATTTACTGGAAGGAATTTTTGCCATCTGTTAACCCCTGCTTGAAGAGATTAACATTAAGGAATATGTTTTTTTTCATGGTTGTTTCACCGTGCCTGACATGTCACCGTTTCCTCTATATCTTTTTCTTTGGATTTTGTTGATGAGAAAATGAACTTCATCATTGGTATTATTATAGAAAAGGCAAAAAAGGAAGCATTTAATTTTGCTATTGTAAATAACCTTTACAGTTGTGCCCTTCCATTTAAAAAAAGAGAAACTCAACAGTAAAAGAAAATGACCAAAGTGATAATAAACACAATTCATAAAAAGTGGAAATCATGACATTGATTTTGAAAATAGATTCCAGTCAGGTGATTGGCTGGGCCATTCTAGCAGCTTTATTTTCTTTCTCTGAAACCAATTGAGTTTCCTTCCTTGTGTGTTTGGGCTCATTGTCTTGCTGAAATTTCCACCCATGTTTCATCTTCATCCTCCTGGTAGTTGGCAGCAGACTTTTATCAACAATGTCTCCCTAGATTTTTCCATTCATCCTTCTTTTAATTATTTAAAGTTTGCCAGAACCATATGCTGAAAAGCAGTCCCGGACCATCATCAGGGGATGACGTTGAGGATTTTTACCACTTGCCCTTTGGGCAAGTGACTTTCACCTTTCATTTGCTGAGAAACAATTTTTACTTGCCCAGTATATTGTTTAATAAATATAGTTCCTAATATAAATTTTTGTATATATATCCATGAAACATGTTTGTTTTTAAATGTTTTTTGTAATTCAGTATTTTTTAAGTTTCCAGGTTCCTGGTGTGTATCTGCATGCGTCAGATAATGAACTCCAGCCTACATTACCGTGTTAACATGCTTTTCCATCCTTCCTGCTCATTCTTTTCAAACTAAACTTTGCTTTAAACTGTTGTGTGCTTGGAAAAATATAAATTGTAAAGTAAAAAAAAAAAAAAAAAAAAACTTGACAGGTTAAAAACTTACACTACTACTACTCACCAATTTAACATGTTTAGCTCTATAACATTTAAATGCTACACTCCAATGTCTAAGAGAAATTTCTATCAGACTGCCATATGATAGAAATATTTACACTGTGCGCATACAATTATTATTATTATTATTTTCCTAATCCCTTACTGATCATTTTTAATCTAGCGTGTATTATAGTATAGATTAAATTCATCATCCAGCTGCTGCTCTGCAGAATTTTCTCCCCAAGAGCTGAATCACGCCATCTAGCGGAAAATCACGCGGCTTTTTCAAATCACGCGAGAATGTGTACAAAAAACACAGAAGGCACCGGCAATGCTTGTGGGTCGTTTTCAGCGAATGTTGGTGATTTTAAAGTAATTTTGAGTGATAATTTTTTGCCCGCCGGGCAAATGCAATGAAATTTGTACTCTCCCGACAATAAAAACTACTTGCCCCGGGCGATCGGGTGATGGTTAACATCGAGTCCCGATCATGTTCCCGCCTCCAAACTTCACTGTTGGTTGTGTTTTTGAGGTGATGTGCTGGTTCCTTTCACCTCCAAACATGATATTTATTATGGCATCCAAAGAGTTCAGACTATATTCACCCAGTGTTTCACAGGCTTGTCTAAATGTTGTGCAGCAAACTGTAAACAAGCTTTAACATGCTTTTTCTTTAGCAGAGTGGTGAGTGTGCATACTGGCTATGGTGGTTGAGTGCATTACTTATTGTTTTCTTTGAAACAATCGTACCTGCTAATTCCAAGTTTAGAAATCCTTCTGTAACCAATAACAGAATTAAGGTTTCAAAGGTCTGGAGAAAAATCTACCCATTGTGAGATGTTTCTTGTGTCATACCAGAGACACCTTTTTATAGGTCATCATTTGGGACTGAACCAGCTGATATTAATTTCCCCCGACAAGGGGGAAGATTACTTCCTTGTTGCTGGGAGATTTTGGCTGGTCTCTTGTCTTTCCATGCCATTTTGCACCTCCGTCTCTTCACATGTTCAGTACTTTTTTTCCCAGTACCATTTCACTTTATTACAATGACTTTAATTCTTTGTATGTATGGATTGCATTGATTATTACCGACATTTGGTAAAAATGTTATGTCAATAGCACCTGGGAAAATGGCATGTTATGGGGTCTGATGACTGGACTCCAGATGAGGAATCGCTGTTTTTTGAGTCAGGGGTCACGTTTAGGACTAAGGTGTGAATTGAGTTTAGGTTGGGTTTAGGGTTAGGCATGAACCCGTAAAAGTTAGGTTTAGAGTAAAAGTCACAGTTTTGCTGTAAAAATCATTGGAAAGGCCCCACAAAGATAGTGAGAGTAGTTTGTGTGTTTGTGTATGGAACTTTTCTGCTTTGAGAATAATGTTTTCATCTTGCAATGGAATAAATCTTTCGAGGCGCAGCCCGTCAAAATGCACCAATACGTCGAATACAACCTAACATTTATAAACAAGCTCTTAAGGTTGTATGATGAGATATCGACGCACACTGCAGTAAAGAAAAGTCTGCAGGTAAAGCAACGCACAATAGCCTTCACTCTCCTCTCCGGAAAAAACAAAAACCTAAAAAATTATTTCATTAATCCGGTAAATGTCCAGCAGTGAAAGACTTTGGCTTCTTCCGACGGCTCTGATTGTTAGACTGCCCTGCTGGAGCATGAATATTTCAGAGACGTAGAGCCGTGTTTGAGCTCTACCGGACAGTGGAGACTGACGGTGAACCTCACCCTAAAGCTGAAGGATGTTTAAAAGAATATTTAATAAAATGTTTTTTTAAATATTAAACTAAAACTTTGCCCCAAAGTGATCCAGATTATTGGTGTAACAAATAAAAAAACAAGCACCTCCACTTCTTCTCTATGTTCTGTACTATTACTCCACAGTCCCAAGATATTAAATCTGTTAAATTTAACCTGTTAGCAGGTTTTTCATTCGTCCTTTTGACTCAATATTTGCTGTATTGAGCCTGCAAGTTTTTTTTAAATGTTTCGTCCAAATTAGGGGATTTTATGATTCAATTTTGCCAGATGACATTATTATCGATCGATCAGTCAATCCGTGATCATCTGTCATGAGTGATGGTAAATGGCTTTTTCCCAAGTCAGGAGACTTGACCTAAGTGCTTTACACTACATTCAGTCATTCACCCATTCATGCACACACTGAGGGTTCGAGCAGGCTCACTGATAGACGCAAGGCTGCCGTACACTGGTGCCACCAGTTCGGGTGGCCAGTTCCGACCACCATCAGAAAGCAATGTGGGTGAAGAGTCTAGCCCAAGGACACAATGACACAGTAAAGTTGGTAAAGCTTGAACCGACAACCATCGGGTTACAGGGCAAACTCCATCATCTGACACCACAGTCAGTCTGTATCAATCCTCCTGGCAGAATACATCATGGCTTGCATGTATTTTCTGCGAAATCAATTCAATTTTGTTTATTTCATCCCAAGGCACTTTACAGAGACCAGATCATCCAGTCAGATTAGTTCAAAGTTTTCTATCTAAGGAAAACCAGCTGATTGGATTTGGTTTATTGACTCTTCAGCACTTCAGCAAAAAGTGCAACAATCCTCATAATGTCAGCCAATGAGCTCAGGACATAAATTAACCTACATACCAACACTTAAAAAGCGTCCATGACTCAACTGTCCAAATGACACCTTTTCTTAGCACTGACTCCAAGCTCCTTCCACCGACATGTTTCTCAGGTATGTATGTAAATAAAGAGGTAAATGTGTTTTAAGACGGTGTTTATGCAGCTTGATGGACAGCCGAACGGCCTAATCACAGCGTAGCTCTGATAGCTGACAGCGTAATGGCCCATTATGCTGAAATGTGCTGACAACAAAACTTTCATCAAAAACAACACATAAGTCATTTTTAATGCTTTGAAGATTTGAATTTTTTATTTTTTACTTTGGTGACTTTTGGTGGTAAGATAAAAAATTTTTTTTAATAGTTTTCACAATTCTGGTCTGTTAAGGTGGTGAAAAAAGGTCTGAGAATGTTTAGTATTTCTAAATATTTGCATAAAAATAAGCAGTGCTATTTCATAAATAAGAGTGTAATTGAAAAGTATTTCAGTTGAATAAGTGAAGATGGAGGTTTAGAAATAATCAGTACATCCATATAACAAATATTAAATTAAATTTTATACAGATACTCATTTTTCATTTAAAAAATGATGCAGAAACAGAAATGTTTATCTCCTCAAGCAGATGCACCGCTTCACTCAACACAGTTGTAGACACGACTGCTCCCATCCTTCGCAAACGGTACCCTAATCAATCATGACTAAGAATCAATTGCGTACCGTTGTAAGTTTAAAACTCTAAACTTGGAAAAGTCTTCGTGAATCTCTTTAGCCGAGACGTAAACAAATCATTGATGCTTATAAAGTAGATAAGGAAAGCCAAAGAATGCCAGCAGGGCCTGATGGAGGAACAACAATCCAAGTTACGCCCAAATTTGGAGACCAGCTTTTAAAGCTCCTTTGTCTGCAGTATTGCTGGTGTAAAAACTACCAGTTAGAACTGTCTAATGCAGTCTGAATACATATGAGCTGCTTCCTGACCGTCATTCCAGCGTTAACCAGGATGTGCCTTCTCAGTCCGCACCTTGCAACGGCCTCCCTTAGGGGGAGCGTCCCCCACTTTGGGACCTTCTGACGTAATTTGAGGCGATGGAGTAGAGCAGTAAATCGGGTACAGCCTACTTTGTCACTGAAAAAGAAATGGTAAAATAAGACATCAAAAAGCAAAACACTGAAAAATCCAACATTGTCATTAAAATTAGATGTTACTAAACTGGGAAACGGTGAACCTAATAATCTTATGATTCCCACTCTTACCCTGCAGCTTTTTTCCCAATGAGGGAAGGCCTCTGTTCCTTAGATCCCTTTTATCCCTTGATTCCTCGCAGGTCGATATAGGTTAGTCAAGCCTGGGCAATAGAGGACGAGCATGGTGGATGACGGTGGCAAAAACTATGATTAAAGCTGGTAAGAAAGTACGTTGGTAAACCTCTAATGTCTTCATGGTTAATCAGGACTTGCTACGTTCACAGTGGACTCGCCTCAGCAGCTGGCAGCTGAGCGGACAGCCTTTTCCCCTCGTCTCCCTCAGAAAGGGCCTGATTCATCAGAACGTTGTTTCTAACGTAGCGCTGGAGGAGAATGTATTAGATTAAGAATAGCTTGCTGAACTTTAACCCATGCGGCCAGGACACAACTGGTGGAGTTCCTCAAGGAGTAAATAAACAGTACAATATCAGGTCCTGGAAAATATGAAATGGTCCTCTATATCATGGAAGCCAGGTTTGTCTTATGATCAACAACCTTAATATTCTTATCAGATACTTTTAATTTTTGTAAAGATCTATCTTTTCAATTTATATTCTGGTAATAATGCTAATAAAGAACCTTCATATTTATCTAAATAACCGCCTAGTTTTAGGTTTAACCTTCAGTTACTTCTGACACATGATTTATTGCGCTACCTTTTCTACGCTATCTTTATAATAAAAATGATAAAGGTGCAGTGTCTTGAGTATTCGACCACCTTGAACTTTCTACCTTTTAGGTCAGCTGCATTTCAGGCTTTAAATTTGAAAATATAAAAATTTCTTTTTTGTGAGGAAACAACAGCAATTGGGACACAGTCATAAAGTGGAACAAAATTTATCGGATATTTTAAACTTTTTAACAAATAAAAAACAGAAAAATTGGGTGTTCAAAATAATCCAGCATTAATACCTTGTAGTGCCACTTTTCGTCTCAACCAGAGGCTAAAATCTGCCCGTTCTTCCTGCAAACAGCTGCAGCTCAGTGAGGTTGGATGGAGAGCATTTGTGCCATTCTAACACCTGGATATTGTCATTTGTGAACTATTCCATTGAAGATGTTTCTTTATGTTTTGGATCATTGCCTTTTTGGAAGATAAATCTCCTTCCCAGTCTCAGGTTTTCTGTAGACTCCAGCTGGTTTTCTTCCAGAACGCTCCTTTATTTGGCTCTATCCGTTTTCCAATCAATCATTACCATCTTACCTGAACCTGCTGAAAAAAAAGCAGGCCCAAACTAGGGGTGGGTATTGGCAAAGAAGTCATGATTCGATTCGAATCACGATTCACATGCCACGATGCGATTCTATCACGATACATCACGATACTTGAAATATTGCGATGCATCGCGATGCATTGCGATATTTTCACTGAACACTGTAAGAAAAAGATACAGCCCTTACCAGTGGCTGACTGGCTGTGTATGATCTGGATAGTGTCTTCAATTGATACATAACTGAAAGCAACTAAATTCATAACATAGCTGTATTTATTGAAATGACTTTTGGAGGTGTTGCCATGAAAACAAATACTGGACAGAAATATTACTATTACTGGTGTGGACACACTGACAAAAAGATCTTAGGATTCATCAAACTTAAAATAACAAAATAAGGATAGTCAGTGTCGTTTACATGGCCTCAGTGGTCCTTGTGCAAATTACACGCATCATATCAATTAAATTTTTACCTTCTTTGTTTTTAAAGCCAAAATGCATCCAAGCGGGGCGAATTTTCTCAGTCTCCTTCATATTTTGTTTACGAATGACTCGTCTCAGTATCCCGCGGCCGGGCATGCTTGTGACACAAAGCAGCAGGTGTCAACACATCCGCAGCAACATCTGCTGGACTGGAAGTTGTATTCCACTTGGTTTGGCTGATGTGCGCCAACAATTCATGTATTTTATTTGTTCTTTTTTTTATTAATAATCGATTCTTGCCTTCAAGAATCGATGCAGTAGATCACAAAATTTAGAATCGCGATGCATCGATATGACGATTATTTTGCACACCCTTAGCCCAAACCATGATGCTGCCACCACCGTGTTTGACGGTGGTGATGATGTGTTCAGTGTGATGAGCTGTGTTGCTTTTATGTCAAACAATGTTTTTCATTGTTGCTCAAAAGTTTGATTTTTGTTTGATCTGACCAGAGCACCTGATTCCACATGTTGGCTGTGTCTTCCAGTTGCCTTATGGGTAATGTTAAACAAGCCTTGTTATGGAAATCTTGATGAAATGTTTTTTCTTCCATAAAGGCTAGATTCGTCGTTGTCTAATGGACAGTTTGGATCCGTGTCTGGATTTTACAATGCCAAATCTTTCTTTCAGTTTCTAAATATGTTGTCACTGATTCAGCCCCATAAAAAAAAAACAGCTAGATTATTTTGAGCAGGGGGGAATATAAAAGTTAGGGGAAACTTTTTTCTTCAGAATTTCACCAAAGACGGTTTGCTAAAGTGATCTCACTGAAATTTTTAATTAATAACACCTGAAGCTCTAAGACTAAATTCTCCTCTATAATGTAACGTGCATGGACACCTTCTACTACCCATCTACCTTCTATCTTCTTAGCCTAAAACTCGTAACACGTCAGCCTAGATGTGGGTCTATGCGACACTTATGGTTTTTGGAGGGCAGGGTCAAACCCTGGGTCTGGCCCAGAAATTCAGACCAAACTAACTTTTTTACCTGATAATCCACCCATCACCTCTCTTGTTTCCTCTCCTAGGCGTTCCTTTTATCCCAGGATAAATCTCCTACTAAACACAGCCCTTGCATTTATTTAGCTCAAGTAATATTTTCATTTTTTCTGGACTTTGATTCTAATATTTTGAATATTATAAAGTTATGTTGGCATATCAGCTCGCTTACATTTGTATCTCTTTTCCTTAGAAAGCATATGTAGGATTTACTGACAGTTAAAAGTAAGTCTCAGCTTTACATAACCATAAGTAAAGCTGTGGCTATGTGATGGACTGCAAATTACAGCCTGATTAAAAAAAAAAAAAAAATGAATACCATTACATTTTAAACAATACTGGGAAATTTGGTCCGTCTGGAAATGTTGAAAAACCCTGAGTCTGGTAAATGTTTACGCCCAACTATGACTATGAACTGAGGGATTTCTATTACCTGATGTCTGGTGAAATATCGGCAACCAGAGGTGGGTAGAGCCTCGTGAGACCATCCTGATCTGGCGAGCTTTCAAGGTTTCACTCGCAGATCAGTCTGGAGACTCTCCGTTAAAGAAAATTTGGAGCCGTTCACCAAACGAACGTCCAATCAGCGTTGGCTTTGAGGCGGGTTGAGGTGTGACGCAACGAGAAGCGCCACAGTTCAGTCTAAAGAACGTGGCGGCTTCAGCCGATGAAACTAGCGTTAGCGTGGCTATCAAGCAAGTTTTATTGGAATTACAGAGTATTTCTTCACTGAAAGAAGAGCAAAACACTGCTCTGGAGGCTTTTCTCAGAGGAAAAGATGTTTTTGCTCTTCTCCCGACTGGTTTCGGCAAGAGTTTGATCTATCAATTGGCTCCTCTTCGTTGTCGCTCTGTTAGTACGTCATATGCTTCGTTGATCTGATTGGTTTATTTGGCCCGTCTATCACCAACATAGGCCAATCAGCTAACCAGTATTTTCGCCCCTTCCCAAAATTACTTCAACGGAAGGTTTCCAGATGGATATGCGGAGCAAATCCATCCGGCGGAGTCAGGTTAGGGTAGAGTACCCACAAATTGTATTCGAGTAAAATTAAAAAGTAGTCATCAAGAAATCAGTAGAAAGGCTACCTGAGTACTGAGTAACTGTTGGATAATAACATCAGATTTCATGTTTAGAAATGATGCTGGTTAACAGATTTTATGTGCAAGTTCTGGTATTTTAAAGACTCATATGCCTAAACTGTATATATGTTAGAATAATATAACAAACTTCCACTGTTAATATCTACTGTTTACTGAATGTTTACCCGATTTAGAAAAGTTCAAGTGACTCCCAGAGGACGGAGTAGTCAGAGTTTCACTCATGTAGGAGTAGAGATACTTTACAAGAATATTACTCAAGTAATAGTCAGAAGTACGGCATAGTAAACTTTCTCCTAAAAGTACATTTTTTCAGATTATTATTCAAGTAAATGTAACTGAGTTAATGTAACTAATTACTATCCAACTTTGTTGGTAACCGTAGGTGTTTGGTGAAACCAAGCTCACACATCAATCATCAGACCTCATAATAATCTAGTTATTCAGAGTCAGGGGATCATTTTCGGTTAATAAAAATTTAACTGAGAAAAGTTGTATCAGCTTAATACTCTTCTTATGCTTTAATTTGGCTCCTTCCATCTGTATTTCCACCCCAATAGTAAGTATGGTTCAGAGCGAAGAGCACAACCATGCAGATCTCCTCGTAGACCCCTGACCCATAACTCTGAGGCTGTCAGGACTGGTAAATTATAGGTGCTGCTTTGTGCACCAGGCGCATCCATGACTGCCTTTGGTGAACAGTCACACCCATCCCTGGAATTCCTGGACGGAAACATTACGGGTTTGGCTGTGCTGAAGAGCCGACTGTAATTATGTGGCCTTTAATTGTCCTCCGTTAACACGGTCATATGGGGATGAGCTGTGAGCAGATATTCAGATCAGTCTTTGGTTTGTGGATTTGAAGCCGTGCAGTTGGCACATTTTGTCTTAAAGGCTTTTTGCTCTAAAAATTTTGCTTCTGTTAAATGACCAGTTTTTTTAGAAGATGAGGTAAATATGACTAAAATCACATTGTCTGTGGAGAAGCGCTGACTGTTTTAATTGGTTTCAATTTGCAGTAAAAAAATAACAGTTAGTAGCAGTGGGGGAAAAAAAAGCTTTTACTTAGTGAACATTTGATGTAATTTTAAACCTCCCTCTGATAATGAACACGGCTGGCTTTTAACACTAGCTTCACGATTTTGAGGTGAACCAACTTTAGATGCATTAATCTTTTGTTGTTCTTGTTTGCTGACTGTTTCTGTATGTCCTTCATTTTCAGTAAAGCATAGAAACAAACAAAAAACCCCAGATATTTTTAATTTCAACGTTCCCGTGCAAAGGAAGAAGTGTTTTCCTCTTGTCGCTGCCAGCTTTTAGGAGTCGAGCGCCTCCCAGGCAAATTTTAAATGGATCGACTAGTGGTGGATAGCAATAGATATCAGAAGCTTTTTCAAAAGACAGACAGCAGCACCAACAGTTGTTGCTAAACAGACTGATGTCCCAGGGATGAGAATCTATGATTGATTTTGAAAAGTTGTTTGTCGAGGTCTTATGTGAAATTCTGTTCCCCTGACAGAGCGCGCATTCTCTGACCATTTTCAGGATCTTCTGATCGATTTCTCGGTAAAAAGAACTCATATAATCATGTGAAGGTTTTAACATCCAGTTTAATCGGCAGCTTGTTTACAAAATTGTAAAATAAATAAATAGTCTGGGTCTTTTTACGCTGTTTTGTGTTGTTGTTTTAAAGGCCAGTAGAATTGTTTTTTCCCCCCAACTTTTGTCATGTAAGCCTGGCAGAAATAAAAGTCAGTCACCAAACACAGTTTTCCAGCACGTAGTGTCTATTTACAACTTTTCATCGCTGATATAAGAGGATGGAAACCGGCTGATAGGGCATAAAAATGAAGACTTCCTGCAAAGATGAGAGTTTAGACTTCCTGGTAAATCTGGTCTAATGTAAAATATGACAGATATGAGCGTTATACCTCTCTCTCTATATATATATATATATATATATATATATATATATATATATATATATATATATATATATATATATATTAGTGTCCTGCCTGTGTCGAACAGGTTCAGGCTCAGGATTTTTTTTTTTTGCTTTAATCCCTGCCAATGCGTTACTCCTTTTTCTTCCCTAAAGAAATTTCCCCTCTCACCTAAAGGATGTCTATTTTTCGATGTGTGCATATTTAGCCAAACAGGTTACAGTGTTGATGTTGTGTTTTTGTTAAAATTTCTGCTCCGACATTTAATGAAATGAAATGACTCTGCCACTGAGTTTCTGATGATGTAAATTTAATGTATCTTTGATCATCACCTCAAAGGACTGGCTTAGGTCACCTTTAACATCTTATCACAATTAGGTTGTTTGGAAGTACGGAGTTTGCTTTCATCGTTCTCCAGGTCTGGGTCAGACGGGAAACAGAAAACTCAGAATTCACAAATAATCTCAGATTACTGTAAGACAGGCACATCTAGGGTTAGTGCCTTGTACTCAAATGTCCAGAATTTTATTGAAATGCAGAAATAAATGTGTCAAAGTTTATATCGGGGAGAAAGTGGTGAGGGGTAATTCTGGACGTCTGACCTCTGTCGTCGACAGATGCCTGGTTTAAACATTCAAACCTCAGATTCTGGTCTGGGCTGCAGGTTTTAGGGCTGCCATTAAGATGCTCTTCCTCATTTTTCCTTTCCATCAAATTCCTGGGATATTTCTGTCCTCCCTCACTGCAAATACACAGGAGAAAGGAATGCGGACAATGCAGATATACAGTCTGTGTGTGGTGCTGTTCAACTCGGAGAAAAGATGCACACTTCACAGATCTAAAAGTTTAGAATTACTTTGTTTTGATGTCCATTCAAGCTGCAACTGAAAAGGTAATGGTTGAGTAAGTTATTTATTTTAATCCTATTTTTGATTAGTTGGTATTTTTTTTTATCTTAAACTTTGCATTCTGTTATTGAAAATCACTGTTAAATTGCTTTAAAAAATATCATGGCTATCTTGTAGTAGTCTACTTTCTGATGTAGATTAAACAGATTCTGCAGCTTCCAAGGAGCTGGATCAGCCGCTCAGCTCATCGCTTGGTGTGGCACAGGGAGAACAGAGATCCTAATGCAAAGGAAACATCAGAGGAAAATACAGCCATCATGATAAACCAAGCAGATATTTCAGCTTTACTAAGCAACGTTCTCCTCTGGTGTCAGGTTCAGGAGTTTGCCCTGAAATCAAAGGGTTAAGTTCCAAGCTTTTTTGTGTTGTGTCCTTGGGCAAGACATGCATTGTCTACTGATGGTGGTTAGAGGGCCCGGTGGCGCCAGGGTACGGCAGCCTCGCTTCTGTCAGTCAGCCCCAGGGCAGCCGTGGCTACAATATAGCTTGCCACCATCGGTGTGTGAGTGTGTGTGAATGGATGAATGACTGAATGTAGTGTAAAGAGCGCTGTGCTTTCGTAGGGAAACGATGTCTGCCTCAACAAATGCAAACTCACTCCTATTTAATTATAAATGACAATTTTTAAGGCGAGTCAAACATAAAGATTCAGACTCTCATTTTGTAGATGATGATAACATACTTATGGATAATATATTGCGTTTCTGTCAGTAAACCCCTGTAATTATTACAAACTGTAGTTTGAAAGTTATTTTGTCGCAGTGATTCTAGTTAAACAAAACTTGTTCTCTTTTTTTGGTCATGATTATGACTTTGTACCTCTGCTGCCCTCTAGAGCCACAGTAGTGAATTGCCAGTGATTTCAGTGAAACACTGAAATGAAATTTTGTTTTATTCATAATCGTTTCTGTCCCAATGTGAAGTTGTTTGCACCAACTCCTTATGTTTAAATTTTTAATTTAAGACATGTAACAGTTTTCTAATTTTTTTGATGCTATATTATTAAGACATTTTAAGGCTACTCTTCCTTAAGCTTACCGGTACTCTTCCTCCCCTGAGCCAGGAGAAGCGAGTGCTTCAGGAGCTGGAGGCAGTATTAGCTGTTCAACAACCGTTGCTTACCTTATCAAGGCTGCACTTTAGAAAATGAAATTGTCTAGAGAGCTGTTCTAAATGAAATTTCTTTTTGTTTTACTCTTGTGTATACAAAATAAATCTGTCTAGGTCTACTGAAATAAATATGCAGTGAAACCAAAGTTACTTTTCATGGAAAACTGCCGTTAGACAACTGAAGGAAGTGTCAGAGACAATGTCTTATTGTTATTCTTCTCAGCATCTGTTGTCACATTGAAGTTAGCCATTGTGATACCCCTTCTCATCTTCAGTCAACTCAAAGCTGCAGGTATCATGAAATAGCTAATGTGAAAGAAAGCTTTCTGGGTAAACCCCATCCTGCCATTGTGTTGCTCCTCTGGAGCCTCCAGGGGAGACTAAAACATTCGATTGGTCTCGTCTTTTCAAGTCCGTCAGCAGAGGGATGCCGGAGATTCCTTCAGTCTCTAACTGTGCTCTGCAGTCAGCTCATCCAGCAGATGTTTGTCCCCAGAAATTCCCCAAAGGATCACCAAGACACTGGATAGTTTGAACGAAATAAGATTTTCTATTCCCGACTCAAATTCTTTGACTGTTAGAAATACCACAGAAGTAGGTTTGACAGAGAGGATCATTGTTTTGTGGATAATACCAGCTACTGTGTCAATTACCTTAGGGAATTACAGTAAGTGGAGAAAATTTGTTGCGGGTATGTGTGAGCTGATGGCTTGGTTGTTGCTAAGGTTTTATTTTTAAACACCAGCTTCTGATGCTTTTTTAGAGATGAAGGTGGAATTGCTTTTGTTCTGAAGCTGCTTGAATAAAAAGGTTTAACATTGCTGAGTCAACCAGGTGAACTTTGAAGGAGGCCCTCTAGCAGAGAACATGACAGGATGCCTGTCTTCATGTGAAGCTTTAACACTTTTCAAAAGGGAAGCGATTAAAGTCCTCAGACACCTGGTGAGCTCTGCTTTCACTCTTCCTTACTTTCCCACAAGCAATTTGTTTGCATTAACTATGATTCATCATTTTTGATACTTCACATCCCCCTTTACTGTAAATCTGCTATGGAAATAACAAACTGTGATTTTTAAAGACTGACTCACACTCTCCATGGTAGCAAACAGGCTAAAGGTGTTAGGGCTGAGTTTAGACAAGAAATGAATGGATTTAGTGAAAAATATGGTCAGTTTGAGGCTCATTGACCTACTTAAGAAGCTTGTTGATATCCAAATATAAAACTGAAGGACAGGAGCTGGGTCATTTTAATACACAGCTAATCTGATCCTTTTTTATCTTTAATTTTTACTTTTTTTATTTAAAGTTAAGCAAAAGCGAACATGAAGTGTGAACTGTTAAATGTTGCTCTTTATTGGGATTTTTTTATGGGTCTTAAAGCGCCGTTTTCAGGTTTCTGATAAAAGCAGCTCCTTTCCGGAGAGTTTACTACTATGATTGAAAAGGACAGAACTTGTTTTTTCTATTTTTCTTTTTTTTAGGGCTTTTTATTGACATTTTTATGTCTTTTTGAATCACTTGAGGAATCATTCGTAAGTCTGAAACTATTACCTGTATTAATCGATTATTTAAAATATGGTCAACCGATTTGGGAATAAAATCCAATCATTACCTAGGGCAATAGTGCACAGACTGTAAAACATTTTATTCTCCGATCAAATGAATGACTTACAGCAGTAATTATCTCTACATTAACTAAGTATTTTTATTTGAGATTGAAAATCTTAATTTATATATAATTCCGTGTATATTTACATACACTTTACACATTTTTTTTTTTTTTTTTACATGTTTTGACCATTTACAATAATTCAAAATCAACAATTTTTTTCGTGGAAAATTTCAAATGTTAATTTAGAAATGTACATTTACTGAAAGTATCTCCTTTTAGATGAATCAAAAATAATCAATAGTTTTAGTAACTGACTAATCTATCAATGCTTGCAGCCCTAATCATATGTTAGAATAAGAACTGGATAAAACCCCCACTTCTATTTCTGTCCAGATGCCTTACAGGTTTTCAGAAAAACAATAAGAAAATAAATCGATGAAGTTATTAGAAAACTGCAGTGAAAACACGTCCAAGGTTCCTCAATAAGATCGGATTACCAACCTGATTCTGGGAAGCCTTGTGTGATTCTGGCACAGTTTCTGTTTATGTTCAGAAATGCAGCAATTTGAATTGTTCACGGATGTTGGAGATCCAAACACTCGTATGATTGATGGCCTGTTTACTCTTTGTCTGTATAGTTCCAAGTAGTTTTAGCCTGTTGGTCAGAATGGCAGTTTGTGTCGCATTTACCCAGAGGAGTGGGCCAGATTGTTGGGGTGTCCGTTGTTTATAGGTTTGATCCAAAGATGGGATAGTTGAGGTCAGCCATGTTATTTTGTTAATAAGTCCAAACACTTTTGCTCATTGAAACTGGCCTCCGGACAACGCGTACACACAGAGGCACACTTCTGGTAGGCCTTTTCTTGAATGGCCGAGTCTGTGAGCTGCACTGCACACTGACTCCCAGTCTGGTCCAAACAGATCACGCTTATTATAGGGCTATAAACACAGTTGTGTTTTCAGTATATTATCAAGTCCCATTTCTGTCCTGGAGCACTTTATTACCCAGTACAGCTTGAGAACTGAAGAACACTGGGATGACTTATGTCTGTAAAATTGAGAAAAGGCTGTTGCAGATTGTGGAAACCTCTGTCCTTTTTTGGCTCCTTCTTCGTCGGGGTTCTTCAATTCCAGCTCTTAAAGTCTGGTGTCCTGCACCTTAGTGTCTATTTCCACACATTTAAATGAAATGACTCTAATTTACCTCCTGAATATGTTCTCATGCTCTGCAGAGTCCTGCTAATGACCTGATTATTTGATAAAATCCAATAGCCATTCTTTTCTTTCTTTAATCATATTAAATTTAGGTTTCTGTTGGTCTGAAATTTAAGCTAGCTTGAACTCTATATCCAGTTCAGTATACAGTTAGAAAAAAAACAGCTGCACTAATAAATAATAGCTACAGCTAGGCCTTGGGAAAAAAAAAAATAGATTTTGTGAATTAATAAAAAATTTTGTTGCAGGAAATCAAATAAAAAAATCAATTTTATTTATTTTTTAGAATAGTTTCATATTTACCAAGTTTGGCAAGCGACAGAATCGCAAATAAAATCAGAAACGAATAAAAAAGTGAGAATGAGAAACAATCTGATCACTAAACTAACTAAATATTTGTTACCAAATTGTGAAAGAGTTTATAAATTCCTACAAAACTTGTCGATAAAATTAAGTTTGATTTTATTTTCTGGTAATTACAGTTGTTACCATATGACTTAAAAAAAAAAAAAAAAAAAAAAAGTATATATTCAGTTCCAACCGCTACAAACATCTGCCCAAATTCCAGATTGGCCAGTTTAAGGGAGCTATTGCTGACCCTCAGGCTTTTACCATATTTTACGGACTATTAGTCGCACCTGAATATACGCCTCAGAAGCTAAATTGCATAATTTGTACATATACAAGCTGCACCGGACTATAAGCCACAGGTTTTTTATATTTAATTACCATATGGTTCGTGCACAGAGAGGATTGTCAGGAAAGAGGCAATTGTTTGAGGAAGCTCCTATTTATTATTTCTACCGGTACGTTTGTTTTCAATTATGAGGGTGTCACACAAACTGTCTTGCGCTCGCAATGTCCGTCTTTCTCGCTGTCGCTCTGTCTTTACCACTCGCGGTAGAAGTCTGCTTCCAGAGGACCTCCGCATGCGGCTACCGTACTTGTGTGTTGAAGCAAATGTGGTAAAATCCATATATTTAGGTATTACCCTAGTGGCCGTTAGCTGTAAACTCCATAGATAAGCCGCATTGTTATATAAAGCCGCAAGGTCGAAAAATGGGGAAATAGTCGCGGTTTATAGTCCGAAAATTACGGTAGTTAGAAATATTTAATTGGTAGAATCCTGACACCATAATTTAGATTTAGGCAAATATATTCCCATATCTGTTTTTCCAGCTGATGCTGATATCTGATATCTCTCAACCTCTCTAAGTGAAATCAATAGAGAGACACTTCTGATTTGGTCATGATGCATCCATTTTTACATCAATGTTTTTGAATAAACTGTCCTTTCATCCGTCTAGACATCTGCTCCTCTCTGTTTTTGTGTATTGTTCTCTACCAAAGCCTGGGTTGTCATAATAGCAGTGTTGTTTCTGGGTGGGACATACATTATCACTCACAGGACGAGGGCTGAAAAACACGGATTAAGAGAGAAGCTTTTCATTCTTACCTTTTTAATTAAAGCAGGTCAGACTTTGGTTTGGATGAATAAACTAGCATCATAGAAACGGTGAACTATAGCTGTGAAGATCTGTTTTTGTTTTGTTTTTCTTGTTGTTTCAGTTAGCCATATATGCTGAGCTGGTTTAACTCACAGCTGTGATCGTTATCACAGTTAGACTGTTTGGTACTAAAGGA